>NW_026000026.1:66177829-66186138 GCF_001458135.2 Marmota marmota marmota | reverse complement strand
TTTTTTTTTTTTTTTTTTTTTTTGGTGGTGGTGGTATTTTGTTTTGGTTGTATTGGGGATTGAACCTAGGGGCACTCTATCACTGAGATATACTTCCAGCCCTTTTTAATTTTTATTTTGGAGACGAGCTCTCATTAAGTTGCCCAGGCTGGCCCCAAATTGGCAATCTTCCTGCCTCAGTCTCCTGAGTAGCTGGGATTACAGGCATGTGCCATTGTGTCCAGCTCAGAATGTGCTCTTCATCTTTGGCTTTAGTGAAAACTTCCTTGTGTGATCATGGATTAGAGAACAAGTAGTTTCTGTTTCCAGGTGTGATAGACAAAAAGATCTACAAGACAAAACATGCTACACAAAACGATAAAATTTGGGCATATACAAAAAATGAGCATATGCAGATAGTGCAAAGGGAACAGAATCAAGAAAATTCTGTTTAAGACAAAGAGTCAGCTATCCAGACTACATAAATTCAAATAAAACTGGCTGGGCGTGATGGTGCATGCCTGTAATCCCAGTGGTTTGGAAGGCTGAGACAGGAGGATCACGAGTTCAAAGCCATTCTCAGTAAAAGTGAGGTGCTAAGCAACTTGGTGAGACCCTGACTCTAAATAAAATACAAAATAGGGCTGAGTATGTGGCTCAGTGGATGAGTGCCCCTGGGTTCAACTCCCTGTATCCCCCCCGCAATAAAAAAATTTATCTACAACTAATTATAAGACTGCAAATAGCCTAGTTTAAAAAATGGACAAAAGATTTGAACAGGCACCAAACTAAAGATCATTAAGTGAAAAGATGTTCGTAGTCAAAACTATCACTAATAAGTAGAAGTTAAAACTATAACGGAATGGTTTTACACACCATCTACAATGACTAAAGTTAAAAAGACTGACAATACATGGAGAAGCATTTATTCATGAGTACTTAGCACACCAGAAATTATTGCTCTTAACTATCACACAGTAGGGTGACTATAGATGGCAATGATGTGCTGTATAAAGCTACAAAACAGAATTTGGATCATTTTTAACCATAAAGCAATGTTTGAGGAGATACATTCAACCTGACTTAAACATTGCACAGTATATACACGTCTCAAAATGTCACATAGAACCCCACTCATATGAGGCACTATACATTTTGGGGGGGTTTATGTACAAGTTTAAAAAATTAATAGTTAAAAAAAATACTTATAAGACTAGGTATGGTGGTGCACACCTGTAATTCCAGCAACTCGGGAGGCCGAGGCAGGAGAATCGCAAGTTGGAGACCTTAGACCCTATCTGGTGGGCGGGGGGGGAAGGCTAGGGCTGTGGCTCAGTGGTAAGGTGCCCCTGTGTTCAATCCCTGGTACCTTCCCCTTCTCCTCCCCAAAAAACAACCCACAAACCTAACAGGACAAAATGTTGGCAAGGATATAGAACTAGAACTCTCACACCCTGCTTGTTTGAATGTAAGTCACTTTGTAAAGAGTAAGGTGATATTTTATAAAGTTAAACATAAACTTATTTATAAAATGCAACTCAGCAGGTCACTCCTAGGTAATTAGGAGAATCAAAAACATTCATAAACACATTCCTATAAAAACACTGTTTATAATAGCATAAACTGAAAAGAATCTACCACCAAATGGTAAATAGACGAATGTTTGTGGCATACATATATTATGAAATACATGTCTGGCAATTGTGAAACACTGGGTTTGATCCTCAGCCCCACATAAAAATAAAGGAATTGTGTCCATCACAACTTAAAAAAATTAAGAAAGTATGAAATATTAATACATGCAATAAAGCTAATGTGTCTCAAACATTATACTAAATGACTAGAAATCAAATATCAATTATAAACTCATCTACAATTTTCTATAAAACAGACTTATAAGGCAAAACTATGAGAACATCAGATCAGTGTTGGCCTGTGATAGGAATGGAATCAATTTCCAAGGGCCAGAAGGCAGTGTTCACAGGGAAGGAACTGTTCTGTTCTGTATCTTGCTTGTGTGGTCATATGATTGTGCAATGACCAAAATTCATCTACGTGTATGCTCAAATGGGTAAATTTTATTATATGTAAACAATCTTTATTTTTAAATTTCTGACTTAAAAAATACATGTATCTTCCCCATAAAAGGATCTTTCCAGAATTCCCACCAATATCAAAAGAACAAATAACTTGTCTCTAGGCTCCCAGGGATCCCTGATTCTTTGCTCAAGCAGTTTCTAGATGTCAACCATTGGCTACTTTCCTCACCTTCCTGTTAGTCTTATCTCATCTGTAAGGTGGAGACAAATTATTACTAACCTCATTTGGATGCTGAGATGATTAAGAAGTATCTGTGCCCTCTGTGTTAGCGATCACTGGAAGTCTGCAACTCCCTCCAGAATACTGGAGTGGTACCTAGCCTCAGTTGGACAGCTCCATCCAAGAACAAACTTCACTCTGTGTCCTCTGAAATTACAATCCCTGTGGCTCTTACTGAACCCAGCGGGATGGGGTGATTTGGGTATCTGGGATATAGCCAGAAGTATGTGCCCTAGCCATCTCAAGATTTCCTATTTCTATTCCTATTCCACGAAGCTCCAGGCACCAATGTGAGCTGTTCAGGGTAGTTTTCAAAATCAGATCTACTTCTTTGGAGAGAGAAAAAAAAAAAACTACCTCAAAGTAATGTGTCTAATGTAGAAGGGAAAGATCTGGAAATTTCATGTTTTATTGTTCGCATGTATTCTGTTTATCTGTCCCCTCTGCCTCTACTGTATAATACCAACTTTCGTAGCTGGTAGTCGCCTAATTTTTTTTTAATAACCCTTTAAGAGTATATTTAGATTCCATTTTCAGTTAGAAAGCTAAGACATTTCATCTGAGTTCAATCCTAATATCACTATATATTATTTAACATCAAAACTACAAGCAAATTTAAACATTATTTCATAACAAGCCTTATTCTTCCATTGTATATAGTTTTGAGAACTGATTTTTGGGTTCAGGCTCCTTTGCACAACTTCCTGGACAGCTTATGTCGAGTCAGGGCAGGCATTGTCACAGTGACTAAAAAGCTGAAGTTGCTGTACTCCCAGTGGCTTCTGAGCCTCCTTAAAGTGAGTTACCTTGTTCCACAATTGCATTACATAGACCAGGATGTTACTGTCCCTCTGTTGCATACATAATGAACTTATTTATAATTTCTATATACATTGCATATCTTTTATACATTATAAAATATTGGGACATATTTTAATTCCTACTTATAATTTTAGAATTGTTATTGCAAATGAATTAAATTGCATTTTCTCCTTTTGCAAGGTTGAGGTGAAGACTAATGACATAGATAAGACTTTTTTTTTTTTTTACTTGGTAATTAGAAAGCCTTTAGCTTCATTATTTAATCTCCAAGGACAGGGTAAGTGATTGCTCTGTATGAGTGAGTTGCAGTCTACAGTTCCATTTTAATTAAATTTTTTTCACACTATGAGAGATTTGTTAAACAAATATTAACAGTATAAATGCTTGAGGACATAGGAACTGTTTTTAAAGTTTCCATAAGATGATTACTGTATCATACTGTGATTCTTGGGAAATTTACCTTTAATTAAATCAATTTACAATGAGAATTTTTTTTTCCACAGTTAAATTTCGGTGACATTTATATTTTTACCTCTTGTGTTCCATAACCAGTGGAATTGTCAGATGTATTAAAGAAATGCCCCCTTTGACCCAGGAATTCCATTTCTAGGATTGTATCGCAAAGGTGGGAACCAGCAATTAGATGTTTATGGGACAAACTTATCTTGGTGTCAAGCCAGAATTAGATGTTTAAGGGACTAATTTATCCCAGAAGTCTCCAAGGACTGATGAATGGATGTATGACCCAAACTTCCCTTTGTCAGGCTTTGTCACATGTTGAACTTGGGTAACTTCTGAGGGCACTGTAAAGGGTGAGAAAATTACATCTGGCATTGGTTTTAGCACAGTATTTTAATCAAACACAGGCCAGATTAAATCTGCTCTGAGAGACTGGGTGCCAATTTTGCTGTTACCTGAATCAATGAAACAGGCTGAATTTTTAAAGATTGTGGAGGCTGCGATTAGAGAACAGGTAATTGGGTAACTGCCTATTAGCAGGACAAGTCAGATATGTATTGATCAAGAAAGGGAAAAGTTTGACTTGATTAACCTTCTCACTGTGTCAATAAACCACTGGTTGGGTTTAAATGTAATCTTGCTTCTGTTCTTCAGTAAGGTGTCAAAAATAGCCCAGGGAGGGGCTGTGAAGAAAGTAAGAGTGTTTTTTGAATAGAAGACTTTCCTGTTTGGGGAAATTTGCGGGGAAAGAAGCCCATTTTTCATCTTGGGCAAAAAGCTTCTCAGTCTTTCAAATGTCACATAGAATCCCATGCGGTTTTAGACTGGAGGGTGAAGTTAGACTTGAGTTTTCTTCTTTGCCTCTGAAATCATTTCTGCTGGAAGCAAATGTCAAGAAAGGGAATCCTTCTTGTATCAAGATTCCTCTTACATACTCTGCTATTCTCCAGAGGGCTCTCAGACATCAGTTCAGCATGTCTTGGCTTTTCTCCTCTGGGCAGCTGATGGACTGACACACCGGGAATTCATTCCATTGTCCTAAAGCAAAATGAACTGTGCCAGTGAGCCCTCTTCCTGAAGAGGCTACCTGTGCTATCTGCAGAATGAAAGGGAATGAGTGGCATCTGCAAATCCCCTTCTTGGGTACCTTGGTTGGACATCAAAAGTACTTGCTTTTTAGGTTTCTATTAGAGCAGAAGAAGACCTGTCCTTCATTATAGCAAAGGTTAGTGAGACAGGACATCACTTGGGACCCAATAATTTGGAAATCTAGGAAACTAAGGGAAGTTGTCTGGGCTCTTTCAACTCCTAACTTAGAACAGAGCCCATGAATCTGTGGACAGAGATGTGGGCAACCCTCTGGGTCTGTCCCTCCCACCACCCACCCACTGCTTACTGAAGTCTGGCTCTGAATGGAAGCTGAAGAATCCCACTTTTGGCAGACAGGGGAGCAGTGGGACTACTCTCTGGACATCGTTAATAGGGAATGCAGAGCAAGACAGCTCTTGTGTCTGTCCTGGTGTCTTGTGACTTCTATCTCATCACAATAAAAATGGAATCAGCTGAAGAGCAGAGGCAACTCCACATCTGATACCTAAAACAATAACATTTTGTTCTAATAGAAGATTTGACACAAAGAAATTAGAAAATAAATGAAAAGGTTAATTGGAAACTTTATATTGCTTGTGAGTTTAATGCCAAACATTCTGTATGAATATTTGTTTCTATAAAGTACCTCCTTATTTGAATGCATCTTGGAGAGAGTAGGATTGGGGAGAGCACATACAAAATCCCTGGACTAAGGGGCTGGGGTTGTCACTTCATGACAGAATGCTTGCCTCACATGTGTGAGGCACTGGGTCCGATTCTCAGCACTGCATATAAATACATGAATAAAGGTACATCAACAACAAAGAAAAAAAATATTCTAGACTAGTAAGTCCAGTTCTGGATATTCCTAAGTGTTGAGTCAGTAGTTAGACTAGTTTGTTTTTTATTACTAAAACAAAATACGTGAGGCTAGTTAACTTTACAAAGAAAATATTTATTTTGCTGGTAGTCCTAGAGGTTCGAGTCTGTGCCTAGTGATGGCATTCTTGTTAGCAGAAGCCCATGGCACCACAGGGCATCATGTAGCAGCAAACCTGGAGCATATGTATCTGTCTCTTCTGGTATCTGTCTCTTATAAAGCTACCTGCTAGTATTTAATCATGACCTTATTTAAAGGCCTTACCTTTAACACCATAGTCTGGTGAAGTTTCCATCCTCTTAATACCTTACAGTAGGAATTAAATTTCAACATATGAAGCCTTGGGGGACACATTCATGACATATATAAACCACAGCATACTTGTTTTTCTCCCTACACCATCGTTTATCCAGACTTTATTTTGATCTAAGACACATGGAGACTTTGCCAGTATCCAGGGGACAGCCCAAGCATCCAGCTCTTGCCAACTGTATGGCTGCACAGCTGTGCTTGTGGAGACAATTCTCTGAGAGTAGCCATGCCCCTGCATGCCACAGCCACCACCAGATTCACCTGTGGACTCCCAGTGGGGGATGTGGACAAAAAAGAATTAAGTGGTGGCATCATAGTGAGGGCTGACCTCACAACACACCATAGGCTTTCTCTTCAACAATAAGCAAAATGCTCTCCATAGACATCTCATTCACCTTGAAGAGCTTGTGTACAAGATCCTGAGACTTGTCTAAGTGTTTTGGTATCTTGCAAAGGAACATCTGTTCCCTGTGGATCTAGCCTTCACAGCACAATACAAGGATACTAAATGTGCGTGTCCCAGCACTGAGTATAAATGAAAGCAAAAAAATTTTTCTTTTTTTCGCTTTGGTTAACTATTTTTCTTTGGCAGATTTAGTATTCTAGAAGTGTAGAACACAGTCTCTTAGGAAGTTTCGTGGGAAATGGCATAGAAGGCAAGAAGATGCATATGCATAAGGGCTTTCATTCTAACTTCCAATCCTGGCTTCCATTCCTCTCCTTGGTTGAAAATTTCAGCTTCTATTTACATAAACCTTCCCCTTGCCCTGTAACAAGAGGCTCTGTATTTCTGCTATTATCAGAAGGCAATCAGCTGCATTCATGCCTCTCAGGTGAGCTGGTAGAGGTTGATTAGCCCTGTCACTCAGGAGGTATGGGCTGAAGGGAAATGAATGGCCCATGGCAACCAAGGGAGGCCACAGACAGAAGCCAGTGGCATTGGCCATTTGTGCTTGGTGCAGTTTGTCAGGCACTGACCGGAGGAAAGTAGGCTTGTTCTTCCCGCAGGGGTTGGGAAGCCACTGGGCCTAGGGCATGGATAGAGATCTGCTCAGCCTTCCTGTCTCTGCCAGGCTGTTGGGTCAGGGCTCAGAACTAAAAGTTCTGACCAACAGAGTTGTGAAGAAACTGGCTGCTGGGTTACATGGAATCAAGTCAGAGTGTAGAGAGGAAGGGAGGCAGCCACGGGGCCTAAGTGAGGTACCATGGGGCAGTGTTGGGCTGTCTGTTCAGGATAGTACTTGGAAGCAGATTACTAACAGGAAGGAGGGGGACCTGGGATGATGTCAGCATGAACCTGGCTCAATAGCTACTTCTATTCAAATGAGCCACCTGGTTGCACACTGCCCCCCTACTTCCTGAAGAAGACTGCATCCAGGCTGCTTGTATTCAGAGCTGTGGAGTGCTGTGACCAGTTTTATCTTGAGTTCTAGATAACGAATGGCACCTGCACAAGTTGCAGGAAGACAAGGGCTGATGATTTGTTATATGTCACCAGCAATCTGAGAAGCTATTTGCAACTTTCTTTCTCTGGGCACAGTTGTTTACAGGTGTCCTTTCCCCCTTCCATTCCCCTAGCAAGTGGCATCAGCAGCCTTTGAAAGCAATGTCCTTGGAGACACTCCCTGGGAAGTTTTCATTTTGACTGGAGGATGATTTATCCTGTCCACAGAAGAGGTTGGTCAAATTACTTGGGGTGGGGGGTGGTTAAAAAAAAATTCTGGATGGCTTCTTCTAACTTAAATAATACAGATAAAAGAGATTTCCTAATACTATAGAACTATGTAACTGAACTGGAAAGAATAGGAGCCCTGGAGTCAGCACATCTGTGTTTATGTCTGGCTGCATCAATTGCTGACTTGGGGACTGAGTTAAAGACTTAACATCCTCCATCTATAAAACGGGTACAACAAGGCTTAATCTTCCTCTTTCAGGTTTTATCAAATACTGATAAAGATGATTGATTTGCATCACATAGCACTCACCCTATGCTAGGCACTATTCTAAGCATGATATATCTCCTAGTTTATTTAATCCTCATATCAGTCCTATGAGGTAGGGATTCCTGCAATTCCTGACTTACAGGAGAAAAACTCAAGGTTAAGTGGCTCACTTGCCCAAGGCTGTACAGCAAGACAAGATTGAGTCAGAATTGAATCCCAGGCAGTGAGGGGCCAGGGATTCCTGTCCGAACCTTACCCTGGAACCTTACCCTGTCTCCTCTCAGATAATATGAAGCTGCCTGGGAATCACCTGCCTCCAGATAACAGGTGCTCCCGTGTTTCATAAAGGATCCACAAAGAGTTAATGGACTTAATACATGAAGTGTTAAACACATAAGGAGATAATGTTTTATGTCTAGAAGCTGGGTAGTTCCGACTTCCCTACAATAGAGGGATGCAAATCTGAGTTTTGCTCACTCACCACATGCTGTGTGTGGGGGGAGGGT
>NW_026000026.1:66175004-66176760 GCF_001458135.2 Marmota marmota marmota | reverse complement strand
GAATCAGTTCTTGGCTCCAGGAGGCAACTGAGCAGGGACAGGTCTGGGGGTGGGGTGCAGGACGCGAGTTTGAAGGGCAGCCAGCCCTGCACTAGCTGTGGGAGTGTTTTAGTGGCTGCCCCAGAGCCAATGGGAAGCGCTCAAGCCTGAAACCCTTCTCTTCAGCTGGCTGAGAAGGGGAATCTTTCATTCTAACAGGCCATTGGTTCTGATTGATGAAGAGAGTAGCTTCCGTTAGGAGACAAAGGCAATTTACAAAGGGGTGATAGCAGGAGGAATGGAGCGGTGCGCTGACAAGACAGTTGGTGGCCGTCGCGGTCCCTGAGGCCTTGCGCCGCAATGCGGACACCTGTCAGCTCACCATGTAAATGTAGCGATCACTATTGTTTTACTTTTTAGTTAGGACCAGGATCAATAGCGAGCTGCGTGGAGGGCATCCATCACTCTGGGGGTGCAGGTTGTGAGTTATGAGGCCGCAATCCCAGGGCTGACTCTGCCAACAGCCTATCTGGAGGACTTGGTGATATGATAGTGGGCCGGTCAGAAGCCATCAGGGGATGTCCTGGGAGGGGATCTGGTCCAAACCTACTTCTGAGGATATTTTCAAAGTCTAGGAGCCCTTGAAACCTTTCCCAAAGGGCAGAAAGTGCTGTGGAGGAGCCATGCGCACTACTGCCAAGAGGCCTCCTGGGGAGCATGATGTGTCCCAACCACCATCAGTCCCACATCCCCATCTTTTAGTATCGGCCCTGCCTCAGTGACTGCTCAGCCAGTCCATCATAAACCCAGCAGTTCTCACTCTCATATCCACAGCTCTCAAACCTCTTTGTGACTCACAAGAAGTACATTCTATATTGAGGCCCAGTATATCATAAAACATATTCACACCCCAAAACATGATTCACAGAGCAGTGACCTTCCTAGAAGCCATACAAAGATGTTTTTACACACTAAGGGGCCAAGTTTGAAAACATCATCCTAACAATCTGTTGGATCTAATCTTTTATCTCCACTGCCATCTCCCTGGTCCAGTAGCCCATTATCTGCCTAGATGACCACAACAGCTTTCAAATTATTCTCCCCTTGATCATTCTTACTCTTCTTCAATCAAACATTTTAATCATGCCTCTGGCACTGAAAGATGAGGTCTCCATTTACTTTGCTAACTTTGATCATTTCTGTCTCTTACACTGGTCTTACTGAACTTCTTTCAGGTGCTTGAACTTGTCATGTCTCTGGATCCGAGTCTTGTAAAGTCATTGTTTCCTCTGCTTGGAACAGTCCTTCCTTGGCCCTCTATTTAGTGTAGTAGTCTACGCTAAGTAAAGATGAGGTGTCGGGGATTCTTTGAAATACTTAGGATATAGGAAGGAATGTTGGAGTAACTTTATCAGTGCTACTGATTTACTCCTCTGTCCCTCAAGAGAGTCCAGAGAATACTCCTTCTCCAAGGAATGGAAGAAGACATGAGGAAGGAAATATTCCTAATGGTATTCCTAGGATAGGTGTTGCGTCAAGATCCTCTTCACCAGGCTAAAACTTTGATGGCTCTGAATGTAGATTTCTGCCTTTTTCATAGAATTCCCTTCATCAAACGAGCCATTCACCTGAAAGATCATACCATTCCCATTACTCTCCTAGGCAGGCAGATACCAAAAACTGACTGGCACAAGATGTCTAAGCCTGGGCCCCTGGCCTCAAACTGGCCCTAGCCCTGTGATGCAATTCATGCTTTAGCAATCTTTTTTTTTGGGGG
>NW_026000026.1:66155335-66174898 GCF_001458135.2 Marmota marmota marmota | reverse complement strand
GGGGAGGGGCAGGTAAAGCTAGTGCCCAGCTAAGATCATCATCTCCTCAGCATTGTTCCCCTTCTCTGTCCTGTGTCCCTTGCTACTCTTCTTCTATGAGCTAGTAAAATGGTTTTACAAATGAAACTGTTCAGGCTCTGACAGCTCACATCTTTGAGAAGTACAGAGGGGGCTGTCCTTGGAGGGTAGGCATGGAGTGGGGAGCTGCTGCCTTTAGAATAGCCTTCCTGATTTCAGTGTAGATCCTTAGGTTCCTGGGGAATGGAGGCCAAGATACAGCACTTACCTAGGAGCAGCAAAGTTGCCATGATTTCTGTCATGGGTAGATAGACAGCATATGGAATTTTTGACCTTCAAGTTCTTTTGTCAGTGGCAGATTGGCCACAGTATGGACAACCCACTCAGTTACTGATTGAGTTGTGTAGCTGAAAAACCTTCAAAACTTCCAAACAGAAGAGTGATATAAATGATCAGATCTGGGGTCAAGGCTCATCACCAGTTCCTAGGTCTAAGATGGTTCACATATCTAGGCTTTCCTGAATGGAAAGATGTGACTTGTATTTATTTGCTCAAGGACCTGATGATAAAAATTGAAAGATGTCTTACAAATTTCCCTCCTATTCTTCTCCCAGGAGACCTGCAGCCATTCATCAGGATAACTGTAGCCTGGAAGAGGGAAAAGCCCAGCCATGTAGTGAATTATTGATCTTTGGTTTTTAGACTGCTGCTGTAGCCTACCAGTCAATGTAAAGATCAACTGTGAATGTTGATTTTCTATAAGTTAATGTGTGGGTCCACATCCATCTCCTAATGTATCAGATGCATCCTACTTCCTAAGCTCTTAATGTATTATTAGAGATTTTTCCAATTCCTAATTTCACCTATCAGCTTTCCATCCAGATGAGCAAGATTTATTAGGCAAAGAAACCAGAAGCCCTTAGAATAGTCCTAACTTTATCAAAATAGACCACCAAAAGCAATACCCCATATCTGGGAATTCCCAAAGGCCAATGATTTACATGATTGTCTTATTTGACATATATTACCACATGTGAGACTGGTAATATTAGCCTCTTCTTGTAGATGAGAAACCTATAGTTGCAGAGGGTTTGAAGTGTGTTTTTGGAAAAACCTCTAGTTCTCAGCTCCAGGTCTTTGTTATCCTTTGCAGATATGGCCTGAAGCTGGTTTCTGTGCATCTATGGTATTTGGTCGCAGAGAGCTGTCAACCTCCATCAGTTTGTCAAGTATTTTGAAACTGATTAGATTTCTAACAAGAGTGGTGCTGAGGACTCCTTTTCTTAATAGATATTATTATCGTGAAATGTTACATTCCATACTTGCCTCGTGCTTGAAGACTGATTGTGAGGACTGTAATGAATTGTGGAATAATCTTCACTAATGCATAATTAATACATGCTGATTCAATTAGTCAGAACACCCCCACACACTTTTTCTTGCTAAAAAAAATTTACATTTATATTAGAAAATTTACAGGAATGTGAGAAGGGAATAAAAATCCCTCAGAGCTCTTGAGACCCTCTTCACTTTTCTTCCTTTTATCAAATGTGCTTTCTCTTGGCTCCTGATGCTTTTCAGCTCTAAAGTGCTGCATGGAGCTGGGGAAAGGTCTGCCGTGGCTCAGCAAGGTGATCCCCTCCCCCAAGTCAGAAATCAGCTTGTCAATCTAGAAACTCCCTTTCTGTCCCCACTTCCGAGCAGCCCACATGTCAAGCTCTTCTTCCTAAACATCTCTTTGGTGTGTGACATTTCCTCTCTGACCCACATCCTTTTGCAGCTCAGACCTGGACTTTGCAAAACTTTCCCCCATCTTTCTAGCTGCTGCTCACTTCCTCCCATTCACTTACTACATTGTTACCAGTAACCATGTTGCAAAACATCAGTGACAGCCCTTCAGTATTTCCCTCTGGAGGAAATGTGTTTTTTGTTTCTCAGCATCACTTTGGACAAGGTTCCCCACGCCCCTTTCCTGCTCAGGGTGGGCATGTGATGCAGACCTGTCCCATGTCACTCCATTCTCACTGGGTCAGAGATGCTGGCCCAGCTGGAATAATAGATGTTCTCCAGGACTTTGGAACTGTGAGGAGAGTGGCTCACATTTCTTTCTGGGATCTTTAATCTGCAGTAATCATCACTTGAGAAGCAACTCCCTGAGAATGACTCCAAGACCAAGGACATATGAGCAGACAGGGAGAAGGAGAGGGGAGAGATGATTTTGCTTCTATCTGTAATCAAAAAAAAAGTTCTGATGAGTGTATTCCCTGTAGCTGACAGGATAATGATTCTCTATGCTACAAGGCAAAACCCTCTGTGGAAGCTGGCCCTCTTTTTTTTTTTTTTTTTTAAAAAAAAAAAAAAAAAAAACACCTCATCTCACTACCTTCTCTCCATCAGCCCCCCATTGCACAGCTCTGCTCAGTCTCTCAGGTGTGGGGTTAGAGACACTGTCGCCCTATAGAATGTGGTCTTCCAGCCTCTGCCCACCAGCCCCACTTCTCCTGTCAGATCCAGGTCAGCTGTCACTCTAAAGCTTCCTACCTCCCTGCTACCACCACCAGTTAACAACCCTCATCTATGCTCCAACACCACCATGACTAGCTCTATCACAGTTATTGACACATAATTGTATTTGTTAGGTTTCATTGATCTATTTCTTTCACAGCCGTACATTAAGGTGATAATTGAATGTTCCCAGTACATTCATTTTTTTTATACTTGAGGTACAAGTTACATACAACAAGATCTAGTTACTAACTTCTCAATGATCTTTGGTAACAGTATACAGCTATCCAACCACCATGCAAAACAAGATCTAGAACACCTCAAAGTACCTAGTGGCTTCCCGAGTCAACTCCCCTCTTCTCCATAGGTAACAATTTTACGGTTTCCATAACCATGGATTGATCTTGCCTGTCCTCAGACTTTCAACAAATAAATTCACCTTCCTCCTATTGTTCAACCAAATGTTGAAATAGTGTGTGAAATCCACCCATGCTGTGCATTGTCAGTAGTAGTTTCATCTTATTGCTGAGTAGTATTCCATTTTATGTATATTGCTATAATTTATCATGATTTGTTTATAAGTGTTGGAGTCACTTCCAGGTTTTGACTATTAATAGGTCTGCTATAAACATTTTTATAGGTCTTGTTCTGGAAGCAGATGTAGAGATGGAGTTTAGGAGGCAGAATGTTTGGGAACAACATCTGTGAAGGGAGGAGGATGTGAACATGATTGGGCTGAGGAAGAAGTTGAATGCAAAATGGATCGGGGAAGGTGTGTGGAAGCTGGCATGATCCCCTTGGGCATGTCAGCCTATTCCCTGGCCCAACTGTGGCTATTGACTGTCATTCACCAGGTTGGGCTGAACTGGACAGTCCTTCATATCCCTGCCTGATTCAGCCTCTGATTGAAGGCTGTCCCAGGAAGGATGTAAGGTCAGGAGAGGTGGCTCTCTCTCACTGAGGTGGACCTGGGGGGTACTTACAGATGAAGGCATCTGGCCACCACTGTCCCCGTAGTTGGACAGCTGGTCCTTCTCAGACAGGGACCCTGGGTGACTCACCTCAGTGTTAACATGGTCCATTCCTGGAGTCTCCTGCATACACTCTAATAAATTTGGACAGCAGGACCCCAGTGGTCCTCTTTTCAGGAGGGAAAACAGAAGAGATTAGCTGGGTATACTACCTTGCTATTGCAGTTGGCCATGGGGACACAGCAGGTACTTACTAACACCCCCTTTTATTCGGGTTCTTCTGACCCTCAGATGAGCCTCAGGGCTTACAGGTAGTGTGACCTCAGGCTTCATGCTGGAAACCATGCTCTTCGCAGGCCAGGGTTGATCTACCTGTACATTATACTCAGTGGGTAAAGGAATCCATAGAGGTAGCCAAGACAATGACACAGGACCCAGAGAAATTTCTCCCTGTCCCCACTGTACAGCAGGGAACTCGACCCCCTGCTTAATAGGACAGTTACTTCTGCCCAAATAGTACTCCTTTTTCTGCCTACTGGGCTCTGGACACAAGAGCATAAAATGCCCAAGTGGGACTGATATTCCAATGGGACTCATTTCATGCCTTCAAGACAGTGTGTGTCCTCTTTGGGGACCAGAACATATCACCTTGCAGAACCAAAAGTTGGCAGAGATAGGAAGCACAGAATTTCCCAGTCAGTTACTCGGAGTGGTAAATGGGGGTCTTTTCTACCCTTGGTTCCTAGACCCATATAATCTCACTGTTGGGGACAAAGCACCATGTGAAACACCTATTCAATGCACATACTACACACTGGAGGACAGTAACCCATTCCTACAGAATATAGCCTTCAAGCTGACACTTTTATGGTACAGTAGGTTGATATAACCAGTGGATTCTTTGGTCACAGACCCTATATGGATTTCCTTTTGCAGTTACAGCACATGAAGGGAAAACTCAGTGGCTTAAAACAACCATGCCTTTATGACATTAGAGTCCTCAGGGCTACGGTCCTCCTGCCAGGAGAGAATGGTTGCCTTTTCCAGCTTTAGGGGCTCCCTGCATTATTTGGCTCAGGGCTCCTTCCTCTGTTCTCACAGTTGGTAACAGACCTTCAAGGCTTTTGATTTCTCTGTTGTCATTATGCTGCCTTCTGTCTTATAGGAAACCTTGTAATTACATTGGGCCCACCAGATAGTCCAGAATTATCTTTCCATTTTAGTCTTTATCACAATGTCCCCTTTGCCACAAAAGGAAACACATTCACAGGCTCTAGGAATTAGAATGTGGAAATCTTTGGGGAAGCATTATTCAGCCTGCCATATCACCACCCCTGCTCCCCCTTGGTTAAGAAGCAGTGGTTCTTGCTAAGGACCATTTTGTCCCTGAAAGTATATGTGACGATGTCTGGAGACATTTTTGGTTGTCAAGGTTGTAGAGGCTGCTCCTGGCATGTACTGGCTTGAGGAAAAGGGTGCTATTAAACATTCCTCAACGTACAGGACTGAACCCCTGCACAAAAAATTATGAGACTCAAAATGTCATAGTGGTGAGGTTGAGAAACTGCCATAAAGTGAGTCCCTTGGATCTTAAGGAAAAAGGATCAGACTGAAGCATGTCATTTTCAGCACCAAGATTGGATGTGTCCTTCGTTTTAAGACTATCTTTAGTCCTAGAGCTCTATGTCCAGCTGAATTTTCAATCTTTATGGGTGTGGGTGGAGGGGTACAAGCATTTTTGAACCTGAAAACATTTCTAAAGTCTACTACTTCATTTGTACATTCACTTGAAAATATTTGGGGTGGTATTCCAGAAGAAAACAAGTATGGAGTTCAGAAAATTAAGAACATTGCAAACAGGAGACCAAAAGATGGAGTTGGGCATGAGCCAGGGCATTTGAAAAAAGCTAGAGAAAGTAAAAAGGAACCCAGTAGACCTTGATATGTATAGAATCTCACTCAAGGGCACTATGAATTCAGGAATCACCATCTCATAGATGTAAATATGTTAAGCCACATAAATATTGTTTAAAATTATGTTGAAAGGTCACCAGGACAATAAAACGAGAAACATGACACAGAAGAAAGGTCATTTTATATCCTACCCTACAACTAGGTTTTTCTAAACTTCTGAATGTATTTCTTGTGTAATAAAATCAAACAACTTTTTAAATATCTATTTACAAAATGAAATCTGAATCCCTGTGATTCTGAATATATGGTGAACCTTTGTAAGTAAGGAGTTCTCACTGTTATCTCAAGGAAAGGAAGAAAATTGGATGTAATCCCCATGTCAACCACAGAGAATTTATATAAATTATGTTATATCTATTATATAGTGATTAAAATAATATTATTGAAAATCAATGTAGAAATATGAAAAAATGTTAGGAAATAATGTCAAATAAAGATGTATATATGTTTTATAAAATTATTCCTGTTTGAAAAGAGGCCGGAAGGGAATTGTCACAATCACAGCAGAGCTTGTGTTAGAGTAATGATGGTGTGAATAATACATAATGTTTTTTGTTAACCACTTTTTCCATGTTCTACCTATAATATTACTTTTATGATTAAGAAGCAGTTTTCCTTAAAAAAATGATAGAAACATTGTTTTTAGATAGCTTTCAGGTGTCAAGGCACACAGATCTGGTAATTCTCTTGTGGAGGCAGACCTTCTATCTCAAAAAGGAGACTGTAATATTACAGCATTCTGGTTAAAACAG
Organism: Marmota marmota marmota; assembly: GCF_001458135.2. Classification (NCBI taxonomy): domain Eukaryota; kingdom Metazoa; phylum Chordata; class Mammalia; order Rodentia; family Sciuridae; genus Marmota; species Marmota marmota. The sequence continues at coordinate 66,168,678 of NW_026000026.1, read as the reverse complement.
AAAGCCACCAGGTTCTACAACAAACAATATCTGTAGTTCTTTTTTTTTTTTCCCCTCCTGGATGAATGGAAAGGTAAATTCCAGAGTCTCTCTGAGAGAGTGTGTGTGTGCGCGTGCACACCCGAGCCTTCTGTCTGCCCTGCCCCCTGCCCTGGGGGTTCAGACCCTAGGTATCCAGGGAAGGCCAGGTGTGTGTGTCTCTGTATGAAAGAAGATGTTACAAACTAGAATGTTATCTGATAAAGAAAGGTCCGAACCTGGCACCATGGCGCAGGCCTGTAATCCCAGCAGCTCAGGAGGCTGAGACAGGAGGATTGCAAATTCAAAGCCAGCTTCAGCAATGGTGAGGTGCTAAGCAACTCAGTCAGACTTTGTCTCTAAATAAAACACAAAATAACAGGGCTGGGGAAGTGCTCAGTGGTTGAGTGTCCCTGAGCTCAATCCCCAGTACCACCCCCACCCCACAAAATGTCAGTGGGAAATCCAACACTAGCCACTGAGAAAAGTTTTAAGAGATTCAACTCAGAGTTTTGGAGCTTTCCAGCAGCTTTTGGGATGGATTTGAGTAGGATGGTTATTAAAGATAACTAGGTAATATAAAAATGTGTGTTAAAGGGAATGGAATAGGTTGAGTAGTAGATACTAGTGGTCATTCTAAAAAGTGTCCACTCAACATTCTGTAATAGTAATTTCCTTTTTCTTAACCTAGGTATAGGCTCAGGTATGGAGGGGGACTACGTTTCCTACCCACTAGAAACTTGCACGACCATGAGGCAAAGGTCCATCTGTGAGCTTCAGGCAGCTTGGGTCAATTCCAAGAAGCTTGGCTGTTGGGGAGTGCATTCCCTTAGCCTTGCTTTTCTTCCTTTTCTCTCACTGAAGTGTGACAGCCTGACCTTGGGGATAGAAGCTGCGGATAGCCTAACAGTAAGATAGTGAGCCTTGCTCCCTACTTGGCTGAGGCCTCAGAAAAGTTCCAGCTGACATGATTTCAGACTTACATGTGAGAGAAAAATAAATTTCTATCTTGTTTATGATGCTTCATTTGGAGTTTCTGTAACCACATCTTAATCACACAAGGGCACTGGTGGAGGGAAATAGTTTAATGGTTCTGTTTCAGGGTGGTGATCAGCCCAATGTCAAAATCACTTTTCACTAGGGTGCCAAAAAAGAAGGCTTCTATACAAAACTAACTAAATAGCAACATAGACTTTCCCCTATGGCCACAAAGGAGGGAAAAGCAGGGACCCCCCCCCATACATTATAGCATCTCTTAGCAGTGGGGTGTGGAGATCAATATCAGTCCTTGGCAAGGCAGATGGGGGTACAAAGCCTCCCTTCCAGGTAGCATTGAAAGGATTCAAATGCGTTTGGAGGCATTGTGCATTTTGCATCAGTAGGAACCTGAAGCAAAAATGCCTCATCTCGAGAGTTTCCAGGTTGCTACGGAAGCCTCAGGGGCACATAGAAACCAACACGTCAATCTCGTAGAGTAGCAGAAAACAAAGGCCCTGAGTGAGCCCTAACAGAATCCATCTGCTCCATGCTGATTCTTACCTGTTCTTAGTGAGGAAGTTGGTGTTTGCGTCAGCATGCCACTGTGCATCCTTCATAGATTGTATGTAGTATATGTGTGTGAGAGGAGACATAGACCTTACACTCAAGTACAGATTTCTTCTTCTAATGATGAAGCCTCAGGTTTCCTTTTCTGACCACCACAAGTGCTCAGAGTGAGTCGTAATGAGCAAACCACCTTAGAAAATGCTCCCTTTTTGAGGAATGTTGCTGGTTATAAGGACTTCATAATGCATCCTAAATCAAAGTGATCAGAACTTATTCAGTCCTAAGGAAAAATATAGTGCCAGAATTACTGTGGTTGCAACAGGCAAAAAAGGTTAGCCTGACCCAAATCTGGGAGCAGGGATAGAGAGCAATTAAAGGAATAAATTTAAGCAATACCTGGATATGTCTAATTCAACCCATAACAGATTCAAATATTTTATGAATACCAAAGGAAGTCGGATTAAGCAAAATTTATCAGCACGTACCTTGAACCCTCTTTCTTTCCCTGAAAAGTTAGCTTGTGAAAGAGATGCATCTGGATCTGCAAAGCTAACAGAAAAAAATGCTGCTGGAAAAGAGGTAGAGGCTGCACAGTGTGTTCTGGATCCATCTGTGGATTTCCAGCTGAATATAGGTACATTAAATCCAAGAAGTCTGGGGCAAGATAGTTATTAAATCATTAGCAATTTTAATTAAAGTTGTGCTTAGTTTAAAAAAATTTTTTTAGTTGGTGGACATTTATTTATTTACTATTTTTATGTGGTGCTGAGGATGGAATCCAGTGCCTCATGCATGCCAGGCAAGTGCTCTACCACTGAGCCACAACCCCAGCACCCCCCATCTTTTCTTTTATTTTTTTTAACTTTTATTTGAATTTGGGAACACTATTACTCTACCTCAAAATTACTCTTGTCTCTTTCTCTGACAGCTGTTTAGTGGTATAAGACCATCCCAAGATATTGAATCCACACAAGACAAGCTAGGGGCATAGCCTAAGGCTGAGTTTGCAATTTTACCAGTTAAGAATTATACCTTTAACATCGATGCCATAAAGGAAAGGGAAGAAAGAGTAATGGGGAGCAAAAAGAGAAAGGAAGGGAAACCAAGCCGCATGTGGGACCATTGACCTCACAAAAGTCAAGGATTCCTGACAAGCAACCATGTTTTCTGCATAGTTTTTGCCCCAAGAATCTTCATGGCATACCTGGGGAATAATCTCATTTGATCAGGCTGTAGATGGAACTTTGGGGGTGTTATGCTCGAATTCGGGACCCCCAAAGACCACCAGAGACCAAGATCGATGTAAGCAGCAAAGAGGTGTTTATTGGGAGCTAGTTCAGTCCTCCGCACGCACACAGCAACTGGTGATGCTGAGAGGCCCAGAGCCCAGAGTTTGCAGCAGTTTTATACATTCTTTGGAGAAGGCAGGGACCCCACATACATCATAGCATCTCTTAGCAAATCATCACATACCGCAGGAAAATCGAACAACTCTAAAACATGATTAGTGTATCAAGTGGCGGGAAAGAATCTGGAAAGGATTATTGGTTAGTTCAAGGGGTTGACGCACTTAAAATTGATTGGGACATCCTCATGGTTGAAACCAAAGTGGGTAGTGCCAAGCTGCAGGGCTTCTAGTTTAGATATTGGTCACCACACCTAGGTGGGGGCCATCTGGAATTTCAGATATTTCGATATCTTGGCCTATCTTAGGTGATCACCATCTGGTGCTTTTCCGAGAACTGTTTCCACAGAGCTTTTCTATGGTATTTTCCTGACTTTAGGACTGCAGTAGGTCAGAGGTTAAGTTTTAGAGCAAAATGAGGTCCCAAGTAGAATGAGGTTGCTTAGGTCTTTCAGGGACCCAAATGGAACCAGGGGTATGTCCTGAAGTCAAGGTGTCCAAAGAAGGCCGAGTGTTTCATAGGACCAATGTTCCATTCCCTTCACTCACCAAATAGTTTACAATCTCCATGTTCAGCTGGTTGGAGCCATTTCCAGTCATTTTGTGAACTGCCTCTCTGACTCCTGGTCTCCCCCAAATTAATGACCAAGCTGTGATATTCTCAAAACTTATGCTTTTTATGACCTCTGCTCTTCCTCTCCTGCTTGTATAAGTTTAAGGTAGGAGAAGTACTTGAAATCATTGCTTCTAGAATGAAGCATGAGTTATTTGTGCATTTCTTGAACCATGTTTAGTTCTTGGGGAGTTCAATGCCCCAGACCATGTACTTGAGGAGCAGATATTCACAATCTCTCTTTAGGTGAGACCCTTCAGGCCCATGTTCCCCTGTGGACATACCCCATTTCCAGCTCTTCTCCCTATCTATTCTTATGACTCCTTCACACCTCTGTAAAGGAATACAGTAAGACTTCCTTTCCTGGCATGGTAGCTTGATTTGAAAAAGAAAGGCTGCAGATCACTATCTGCTTGGGGGTGAGATGCCTTTTTGCAGCCTCACATACCCTGATCCCTTTATAGGCAGAGCTTACATTACCATTTCCCAAAGGAACAAGAGAAGAAGCTCAAGTGTTTTGAGATCACCTTGGGCAATAAAACCACATTAAGGCAGCTCAACAATTCCGAAAGACTCCTGACAGCAGCTGTCCACCCCAGAACAATGGGTATGGGCAGAACAAGTATGAGCCTTCCCAGATCCTGGTATCTGTGCTGTTAAAGAAGAAATCTTACCCAGAATGCTAGACTTGAATTTATTGTTCTAAGTGTAAGCAAAGCACCTTAGAATGGTAGTCAGCGAGGAAAAATTGATGGAAAAAGGTTAACATGTAATTGGGAGACAGACATATACAACTCAAAGCCAATACACCGAAATGCTAGGGCCAGCACTTGGATTTCTCCACCCCCTCAAGGCATCTGAGAGGAAGAAGAAAGACTCTAATAGGAAAGAAAATGGCCAGGTTGAGCTGAGCTGTTTCTTTCCTGAGTCGGGCAGATTCCTCTTCAGTCTCTGGGTGACATGGATGGCCTGGAGTGCCAGGACACCAATAGTGGTCTGGGCAAGGTTTAGACAATGGGGCTTATTGGTAATGGATGCAAATGTGCCTCTGAGCTCCTAGGAGTTCCTACATTGTCTTCCCAACATGCATTAGTTGATGGTATGGTAGGGTTTGTGGAGGCACCCAAATATGTCAGGGCCAGGGTTCATTTATACCCCCGGTTGGAGTCCAGGGCTCCAGCCACCATTATTTGTTTCTTGGTACTGGGGATCCAACTTGGGGACATTTTACCATGGATTTACATCCCTAGTCCTTTTAAATTTTGAGACGGATTCTTGATAAGTCTTGCTAAACTACAGAGGCTGCCCTCGAAATTGTGCTGCTCCTTCCTCAACCTCCTGAGTCACTGGGTTTATAGGCAGGCACCACTGCACCAGCTCCAGCCATAACTCTTGAAGGCTGCCCTAGGAAAGGCAGTTCCTCAGGAGATTTTTGTGGTGACCTCTGGATGCTCAGGCATGTCACTGGGAGGACAGAGGAGGATAGTTGTGATACTTGTACCTGCTGGGCCTCATCTCCTCTAATGGCCTCAGCAGACTCTGAGCACATTGGTTTCATACCCCATTGTGTTCCTGGAATGTGTCAGTTAGCTGACTGGTTGGGCATATTCCAAAACTTAAAGCATGAGTGCTAGACCTGACTGTACCCTTCTACAGCTGTTGGAAAGAATCCTGGCTTCCCTATCCTATTCTTCTGTTTACTAAGTATGTGGCCAGGGTGAACTGTGGCGTGATGACAAGGGACACTCTGAAAGGCTTCTTTGAGGGCAGGCAGAGAGTCAATCTGGTCAGGCTCCTTACCCTCATACTTTGACTTCAGAGCATGAGGGAGGCCTGAAAGAAATCTCCAAAGACTCTGAGGCCATAGGGGGCATGACTTGGTCATTGTCATCTTCTCCCCCATATGATATGACAGCTCACGCTGCATCCTTACCAGCAGTTTTGGAATCGGGACTCAGTCTCTCAGCTCCTGTTAGTAACTTTAAGTGGCAGAGATAAGAACAGAACCAAGGCCCCTACTCAGCCTTCTTTCTAGACCATTGAAACTGTACTCATTGCAGAGGAAACCCACAAAACAAACAATGGGACTTATGGGAAACCCTTTATAAACTGTAAAGTTCTCTATAAATCTCGGGCTCTTATTTCTAACAATATGAGCATCTCCTGGTGACATGGTATGCTTTCTCATATAGAGATAAACCTTCAGACCTGCTACTGGTGTGTCCCCTTGCTATCACAGCTTGCGTAGATGCTGCTTCTTGGGTACCTTGTTATTTTATCAGTCAGTGAACCATACTAGGCTTTACCATCACATTAGAAGATTTGCTGAGTATAGAGCATCCTTGAATAATAATCTTCAAAGAAATTAATTTAGTCTTTCAACTGAACCTGTGCCAGTGTTTCAGAACTGATGGAGAATTCTAAAGAGAAAATATTGGATTCACAAATGAAGTCTTGGAGAATTGGTATTTAGCTGGAACAGTCCACAGTTTCCCACTGGCAGGACTGCAAGGACCGAACAGGGTTTTGTTCTCCTGTGAACAATTGGACTGTGACTGGGATCATTCATTGTGAAAGAAGCTGAATGACATCACCAAGAGGATGCACTCAGCAAGGACAATTGGGTTTGGTTATCTTGAGATCAGCATTTTCTTCCTCAGAGTTTTGTTCAGATTTATTCAGGGGACCCACATAAACCTAAGCCCAGAACTTAGTGGCAATTATACAAGACGGATGATTGAGTTAAAATAGCAAAAACAAAAACAAAAAAATGTGGTAGCAGTGGGACCCAATGAAGAGGAGAGAGGAGTTTGCCAGCTCATCTGTTATGGTGTAATAGCCCCTGAGGGAGTGGCCAGGCAAAACCAGAAGGGAAATATTATGAAATAATAAGGTCTAGATAGGAGGTGTCCCCCAAAGCTCAAATGTGAAACAAGGCAAGAAGGCAGAGGTAAAATGATTTGGGTTAAGAGAACTGTAACCAAACAGTACATAACTTTAGCTGAATCGATTAACTGGGTGGTATAGTAGGTAGGGTGTGGCTGGAGGAGGTAGGTCAATAGGGCTGTGACTTTGGGGTATATATTTTTTCCCTGATGAATGTAGCAGTCTCTCTGCTTCCTGATTGCCAAGTCCTGGCTACACACCCTTCCACCTTGAGCTTCTGCCTCACCTTGGGCCCAGAGCAATGAAGTTGTCTATGGACTGAGACCTCTGAAACTGAGCCCCAAATAAACCTTTCCGCCTCTAAGTTCTTCTTGTCAGGTATTTTGGCACAGCAATGAGAAAGCTGACTAAATCAGGAAAGGAGGAAGGGAAGACAACTAGCTGGAGGTGGAGGCTAGAGGATGGGGGTGAAATATTTTGAAAAAACAGATAATATTAAATGCTAAATCTAGAAAGACATTCAGGTGGGAGGGGACTGGACAGAAGCAGGGCCTAGAATCAAGTTGCACCTGCAGGATGCCAGACATTATTCCATGTGGGTTAGATATCATAGTGGGGTAAATATCTTCAAAGTACTTCTGATTTTCTGTTCTTCCTGTATGTCCTGTCACATCAGCCCCTTCCTCCACTTGGACAGTAGCTGAACCACTTGGGAGTCTTTGCCTCAGAGAAGGGTTATTACAACAGAAATGGAGGAAAGACTTCTATGTTTGGAAAGCCTGGGCCCCAAAGGCAGTTGGGAAATAAAAATAGAAAACAAAACGTGTGGCTAACAAGGGCAATGCTTCCTAACTGGTGAATGGGAGCAAAGAGTAGTCAGTGTGTACATGCCAGTGGGTGCCCCAAACCCTCTCCAAGATCCCCCAGGACAGAAATTCAAACTATCCCTTGCCCCCAGAGCAATAACCTGTGTGTCTTAAGAGACCAGCCAAGAGCACCTTAGAACAGATGAGAGGCACACAGAAGCATGGTATGGAGTTCACTAGACCTGGAGGTATCATTTTCCAGTGAATAGGAGAGGAACAGGATGACATATCCTAGCACAGCCAGATGTGTGCCCTAGTGAAGGCCAACATGAGGGCCAGGCACTCTGTACCTTGATGCTTCTCTTTAACTGCTTCTACTCCCCAAAGTTGGCTACTCAAACTCTCTGCCAACTGGCCAAATGATAGCATAAAGTAAAATTTTTGGACTAAATTTACTAGAGGCTACAACATATGATCTCATTGAATTCTAATGTTGTCATTCAGAAAGGATTATTGTCCTTATGTCTTGATGTGTCAAACAAGACACAGAAAAGCATTAGAAATCATTCAATAACTTCAATTGTTTAATATGTTCAATAGGTATATGCTAAGCCCCTTGTAAATGCTAGACACAGTAATGACCATTTGTTTTAGTTTTCTTTTGCTACATGACAGTTTACAACACATTTAACAGCTTGAAACACCACCCATTTGCCAGCTCACCGTTGGTTTCTGAGCTTGGGGTGATACAAGACTGAAACCCAAGCTGTTGGGTGGCTGGGATGAGTCATTGTCTGGAGGCTCTTGGGAAATAGATGTTTTTTTAAATTCACAAGCAGTTCCTGTGGTTGTAGGACTGAGGTTTCCCTTGCCTTGTTGGCCACCAGCCAGCTCTCTCTTTCACTCCGATTCCTTGCCTCGTGGCTTTCTTCATCTTCAAGCTATGAATCTCTGCTTCCTTATCTGAAACCAACTGGAGAAAACTCTCTGCCTTAAAGGTCCCTCGGATTAAGTTGGCCTCTATTTTAAGGTCAGTTCATTTAGGATCTCAGTCACATCTATAAAATCCCTTTCCAGCAGTACCTAGATAAATATTTGCTTGAATAACTGGGAGAAAGTGTGTGTGTACCAGGGCTGTGTGTCCTAGAGGGCCACCTGAGAGTTCTGTCTACCACACTGTTGTTTTGAAGGACAATGATGAATATGGCAGAGAAGGTAGATTTTGCACTCCAGTTATAAACACTATAAACAAGTGTACAAAGAAATAATGTGGTGCACAGCTGTAATCCCAGAAACTCAGGAGGCTGAGAAAGAGGATCTCAGTTTTTAAGGCCAGTCTCAGGAATCTAGCAAGGTCCTAAGCAACTTAGTGAGATTGTATTTCAAAATTAAAAGTAAAAAGGGGGCTAGGGATGTAATTCAGCGGTAGGTAATCCTTGGGAAAAAAGGTAGATAATCCTTGGAAAAAGAGGCAGACGGACCATGGACAGAATATGAAGGTGATATTGTGGGCCTCTAGGAAGCATCACCCATGTTCCTTGCAGAGGGAGAATCAACAGTATATTACGCCTTACCCTTCTGCTCTTTTCCCCCTGGAAATAGGTGCAGGGATACACTGAGGTCATCCAGTCACTAGAGGCTGCACCAAGACTAAAGTCTCCAGAGCCTGGGCATCTCTAGGGCTACCTCCTGTCTCACCTGAGTCCACCACCTGCTCAGCCCACCAGGGAGAACTTGAATCTCAGAGCAAGTACTCTGTAGGATGCAGAGGGCTCTGAAGCACCCTGCTCCGTCTGACCCCAGATCATAGGCGGGATCAGATGTTAGGAATGGGAATCTTCATCATACCCCACTAAAGGTGCTTTAGGGCACCAGATCTAAGGCAATTCAAATTTGAAAGGAAAGCTGTGCCTGGTGGCCAAGGATTGAATGATGCATGAGGTGCTTTGGCCTTCTTTGACTCCCGCCCTTGTGCCCTGTGACTCTCCTCTAGCTCAGCTGGGAGCCAGCACTTGAACACAGGAGGTTGCTGGAGTGGGTAGCTTTGCTGCACCTTCTTGGCACTGTAGCAAGGAGAGGATGTGGTAGCCTTCTCACCCACCATGGAGACAGGAGAAGGGCTTGCCAAAAGGTGTTACTAGGATCAGAACTATGGCTCTGTCTTCTACTGGCCTTTCAGGAAGTTTTCTAGGAAGAAAGTTGTAAATGTATTTAGAAGATTCTGTGAGCAACAGGCAACTGAACAAGTTTAACTATGGGTGAGGATTGAAACAGTAGCTGTTTTGTTTTGTTTTAAAAGGAACCCTAGATAAGAGTGCATACATGAGCCACCCATGCCCCAGGGAGTTTCTAGTACACGGTCCTGGTCCTCTTTCCTCCTAGGGGTCACTTAATGAGAAGCAGAGTTCCTGACTCCCAGGGCTCTGGATAATAGGATGGGGATGAGCTGCAGATCTGGACTCACTAGAGAGCCATGGAGCAGGGAGTCCTGTCAACTACATCTTCAGAAGCCATTCCACCTCCAGCCACTCTTTCCATGTTCACTGTTCCCCTCTTAAGCCAAGGCACCTCCTGCAGCAGCTTTCTGAATGAGCTCCTTTCTACCCAATATTGAATGGTACATTCTCCAAACCAAAGCCATGAAATATATAAGACAGATATTACACCACTGCTTTGAATCCTCTTGTGTCTTCCTCCCACATGGAGTGTATAACTGACATTTACATTGGCGAACACTGGCTTCTTAACCGTGTTGATTTTTCCAATCCATGAGCATCATATCTTGTTCCACTTATGTAGGTGTTCCTTATTTTTTCAGTAATATTTTCTTTTGATGTTAGGGGAACCACAATTTACATACAGTGAAATTCTCCCTTCTTAGATGTACAGCTTGATGAATTTTGAGAAGGGTCTGAGGTTATATAACCATGACTACAATCAAGAAATGGAATATTTCCATCACTTCAAAATTTCCCTAGTGTCACTTTGTAATCAGTCCCTTCCTCCCTTCTCAGACCTTAGTTTTGCCTTTTCTGAATGCCACATCAGTGCAATATGGGGTTTAGCTTTCTGTGTTTGGCTTTTTACTTAGCATAATGCTTTTGCAATTCATCCATGCTTTATATGCATTAATTAGTTCATTACTTTTAGTGCTAAGTTTTCTGTATTATGATCTATAGCAATTTTTTATCCATTCATCTTTGGATAGACATTAGTTGCTTCCAGCTCATAATAGTATGACTATAAGTGTGTGACTTTTGAGGATAAGACTTTGTGGGAACATAAGCTTTCATTCCTTTTGGATAAAAACCTAGAACAAAATTGATACGTATTATGGAACGTGTATATTCAACATTATGGACATATTTTCCAATGTAGTGTACTTTTTCTCTCACAATATTTTGTAAGTTTCAAATGTTACATATTCTCACTAGTACTTCGTATTGTAAAGGTTTTTTTTTTCCCCCACCCCTACAGGTGTGCAGTTTACCTCATTTCACTAATGATCAAGGAAACTGAACAGTTTTTTCCTGTATCCCTTCATTGGTGAAATGGATCTGCAAATCTTTTACTCATTTCTTTTGTGTATTATCATATTATTAAACTATAGGAGTTATTTATAAACTCTGAACTAAGTTCTTTATCAGGTATTTATTCCAGAAGTATTTATTCCATGTTTTCAGCAATTTTTTATAGTTTAAGATTTCACATTTATATGTAGGATTCATTTCAAGTTGATATTTTGTAAATGATGTGAGAAAAGAGGTTTTAGGGGCTTTCGTTGCTTTTCAAGTGGTTGTCCAGTTGTTGTCGGCATCATTTATTAAATAGGTTGTTGTTTTTACAATGAATTACCACAGCATTGTCATTGAAAAAGCAATTGACCATATATGTGTGGACCTATTTCTGGACACTACTCCATTGATCTTTATGTCCATCTCTCGTGGTCTTGATTAGTGTAGCTTTATAGGACTAGGAGAGAATGTTCCAACTTTGTTCTGTTACCTTGGATATTTTGATTTGCGTAGGTTCTTTGTTTTTGCATATAAATTTTATTCTCAACTTGTGAATCCTTACCAGAGACATCCTGTAGGGATTTTGATTGAAATTAAATTGAATCCAAGCCCTGTATCTATTAAGGAAATTGAATCTGTAATATAAAAATCTTTCCACAAAGAAAAACTTGAGGTCCAAATGGCTTCACTGGTGAAATTTAACAAACATCAAAGAAAAAAATAATTCCTCCTGTAAACAAGCTCTTCCAGAAGATAAAAGGAGATAGAACACTTCCCAATTTTTCAAATTTGGGCAATGCAGTGATTAATTTTATGCATCAACTCCAATGGGCTATGGGATGCCAAGGTATTTGGTTAAACATTATTTCTGGGTAAGTCTGATGGTGTTTACTCAGTAGACTGAGTAAAGCGGACTTCCCTCCGCAATGTGAGTGGGCATCATCCCATCTATTGAAGGCCTAAATAGAGTAAAAGTCTAAGGAAGATTTCTTTCTCTGTGCTTGACTGTCTTTGGGTTGGGACATTAATCTTCTGCCTTTGTACTTGGATTCAATGTTGGAACTTACATTATTGGATTTTGGGGTTTTTCTGGCCTATAGCTTTAGATTGAAATTATATGGCTCTTCTGGTTCTCTTGAACTTTGGCTCACATGATTATGGAGGCTATCTCTTATGTATGTCGATCTACAGATTGCTATCTATAGATTGAGAGATTAATTAATAGATATCTATAATCTCCATATCTGCTATTGTGTTTATATGTAGGCACACACATGGTCTCCTATTGGTTCTGTTTCTTGAAGAATCTAAACTATTATAGATGGACTTCCCATTCATCAAAAACCTTTGTGCTCTCTCTGGCCCTCGGCTTCCATTCTCGCTGCCTCCCCTTCATAAGTGTTCTCACTCAGGATCTATGGAACTACTTCTAGCTACCCTGTAGGTCAGGCTTCCATGTCATTGGGGCATAGTATTGCTTCCCCTGGGGCTACTTTTCCATTCTTTTTTTTTTTTTTTCAATTGTCATCCTTGATTCATTTCCTCTCCAGTTAACTGTAAATTCAGGCACCACAGGATTTTTCAGATGAAGGTTGAAAAGGCACCCAGCAGCCACGTAGCACAGTGCCTGCTCCTCCATAATGCTGAGGTCCCTTCCAGGCTTCACTAAACCTCCCTTCCATGAAGGAATTGTTCTAGGGCAGAGTCTTGCCACAAAACTGAAGCAGAGCTGGGCGCAGTGGGGCACACCTGTAATCCCAGTGGCTGGGGAGGCTGAGACAGGAGGATCACAGTTCAAAGCCAGCCTCAGCAACAGCTGGGGCACTAAGCAACTCAGTGAGACCCTGCCTCTAAATAAAATACAAAATAGGACTGGGAATGTGGCTCAGTGGTCGAGTGCTCCTGAGTTCAATCCCTGTTTCCAAAAAAGAAAGAAAACTGAAGCAGAAATGAAGACCCCCCTCTTCACCCTAGTTCTTGTGTTCATGCCAGAAATATTTCAGACATGTGGCTAAGAGGAGTAAGCATGAGTTTATTGAAGGGATAGGAAAAGAAAAAAGGGGACACTCTCAAGAGAGAGAGTGGGACCTCTCAGAAAGGAAAAGGGCTGCATGCCTCTCCTGCCCTCTGGTTTTATTGGGGTCTATATTAGTTAGTGTTCTCTAGAGGAACAGAACCAACAGGAGGTATGATTATGAAAAGGGGATTTGTTAGATTGACTTACACAGTCAGAGGCCGGATATTCCGCAATGGCTTTCTGCAGGCTGGAGAGCTAGAGGAACCAGCAGCGGCACAGTCCAAGATGCTGAACCTCAGAACAAGAAGAATCAGCGATGCTACCCCAGTCTGAGACTGAAGGCTTCTGGAAAGTCCCTGAAAAATCACTGGCAGAGTCTACTTTGGAAGAGTGAATGAAAGTCTGATGTCCTCAGGGAATCACGGCAGTAATCAAGAAGAACCAAGCTTCCATCTGCTGCTGCTTCCTAATTCTTCCAACTTTTATTCTGTTTAAGCCTCCAACCTCCTGGGTGGTGCTGCCCACACTTAGGGAGGGT
>NW_026000026.1:66116675-66149497 GCF_001458135.2 Marmota marmota marmota | reverse complement strand
GGGGGGAGGGGGCGGCTCTGCCTCTCAGCAGGCCGATGCGCCTGTTCTGCCGGTGGGTCGCAGGCCCGCCTACCTTGCAGGAGTGGTTGGCAGCTCTGCCCCTCCGCGGGCCACTGGGCCTTTTCTGTCGGTGGTCACAGTTCCGCCTACCTGGCAGGCGCGGGGGGGTGGGGGGCGGCTCTGCCCCTCAGCAGCTACTTTTCCATTCTTATTAACTCCTACTAATCCTTCAAACACCAGGTCGGGGGCACTGGCAAAGGAAGTCATCTTGCAACTCTCTTCTTTAGTAGCCCCTCAGTTACATTCAAAGTTCTATGCCTTTCTCTACCTAATATTTCTCACTGTTGATGATCATTGTTGATTTATTTTTTGTTACTTAATATTGTAATTTTCTTTTTTTATTAATTTTTAATTTATATGACAGCAGAATGCATTACAATTCATATTACACATATAGAGCACAAATTTTTCATATCTCTTGTTGTATACAAAGTATATTCACACCAATTTGTGTCTTCATACATGCACTTTGGATAATGTCGATCACATTCCACCATCATTTCTCACCCCATGCCCCCTCCCTCACCCTCCCACACCTCTGCCCTATCTAGAGTTCGTCTATCCCTCCCATGCTCCCTGTCCCTACCCCACTATGAATCGGCCTCCTTATTATTAGAGAAAATATTTGGCATTTAGTTTTTTGGGATTGGTTAACTTCACTTAGCATTCTCTTCTCTAACTCCATCCATTTACCTGCAAATGGTATTTTATTTCTGAGTAATATTCCATTATGTATATATGCCACATTTTTTTTTTCTATTCATCTACTGAAGGGGGCATCTAGGTTGGTTCCACAGTTTAGCTATTGTGAATTGTGCTGCTATAAACATTTTGATGTGGCTGTGTCCCTGCAGTATGCCATTTTGAAGTCCTTTGGGTATAGACCAAGGAGAGGAACAGCTGGATCAAATGGTGGTTCCATTCCCAGATTTCCAAGGAATCTCCATACTGCTTTCCATATTGGCTTCACTAATTTGCAGTCCCACCAGCAATGTATGAGTGTACCTTTTCCCCCACATCCTCACCAACACTTATTATTCATATTCATAATAGCTGCCATTCTGACTCCGGTGAGATGAATTCTTAGTTTTGATTTGCATTTGTCTAATTGCTAACAATGATGAACATTTTTTCACATTTGTTGATTGACTGTAAATCATCTTCTGAGAAGTGTCTCTTCAGGTCCTTGGCTCATTTATTAATTGGGTTATTTGTTTTTTGGGTGTTTAGCTTTTTGAGCTCTTTATATACCCTAGAGATTAGTGCTCTGTGAGGGGTAAAAATTTGCTCCCAAGATGTAGGCTCTCTCCTCACTGATTCTTTGTTTTGCTGAGAAGAAACTTTTTAGTTTGAGTCCATCCCATTTGATTCTTGATTTTAATTCTTGGGCCACAGGAGTCTTATTAAGGAAGTTGGGGCCTACTCCCACATGATGGAGATTAGGCCTACTTTTTCTTCAATTAGATGCAGGATCTCTGGTTTTATTCCTAGGTCCTTAATCCATTTTGAGTTGAGTTTTGTGCATAGTGAGAGGGGTTTAATTTTATTTTGTTGCATATGGATTTCTGGTTTTCCCAGCACCATTTGTTGAAGAGGCTATCTTTTCTCCAATGCCTATTTTGGCACTTTTGACTAATATAAGATAATTTAAATTTTTTTAGTTAGACTCTGTCTCTCTATTCTATACCATTGGTCTACCCGTCTGTTTTGGTGCTAATACCATGCTGTTCTTGTTACTATTGCTCTGTAGTATATTTAAGGTCTGGTATATGATGCCACCAGCTTCACTCTTCCTGCTAAGGATTGCTTTAGCTATTCTGGGTATCTTATTTTTCCAGATGAATTTTATGACTGCTTTTTCTGTTTCTATAAGGAATGTCACTGGGATTTTGATCAGAATTGCATCAAATCTGTATAGTGCTCTTGGTAGTATGGTGATTTTGACAATACTAATTCTGCCTATCCAAGAACAAGGTAGATCTTTCTATCTTCCAAGGTCGTCTTTGATTTCTTTCTTTAGGGTTCTGTAGTTTTCATCATATAGGTTTTTCACCTCTTTTGTTAAATTGATTCCCAAGTATTCTGTAAGGCTATCTTTGCTAAGTCCCAGGCCAACAACATTCTAAGTGGAGAAAATTTGAAGGCATTCCCTCTAAAAATTGGAACAAGACAGGGATGCCCTCTTCTACCACTTCTATTTAACAATTTTTGAAACACTGACCAGAGCAATTAGACAGATGAAAGAAATTAAAGGGATACAGATAGGAAAAGAACTCAAATTAGTACTATTTGCTGATGATATGATTTTATACCTAGAAGACCCAAAAAGTTCCACCAGATAACTTCTAGACCTAATAAATGAATTCAGCAGTGTAGCAGGATATAAAATCCACACCCTTAAATCAAATGCATTTTTGTATATCAGTGACAAATCCTCAGAAAGGGAAATGAGGAAAATTACCCCCATTTACAATAGCCTCAAAAATTTTTTTTCTTAAGGATAACAATTCTTGTCTCACTTGTTTCCTCCCCTTGCACCTAAATAAGTCCTTGTCTCATGTTAAGTGGCTGTGGTTGCTGATTTAATGAAGGAAAAATTGATGAAATGCAAGAACCCAAAGCTAACCTGGTGCCCACAAAGAGGAGGAGGAGGAAGCCACAGTTGTCTCCTTCCTCTGTTCCTTATTCTTCCAATTTATCTCCCACACAGAGTTGATATTCCTAAAGAGAGAAGTGGCATTTCAATTGGCCCCTCCAGATGGGCTGTATTAGTGGAGGACTGTTCACTAACAGAAATCACTCCAATCCCTCTGTACTGACTCATGATACCTGGAGCCCCCAGAAGGATGTTCCACCAGTCCTTTAATTATCCCAATAGGTGCCTGAATCATCCAGAGAGATGGTTTAAGCTAGAGATGATGCTCGTCTCTTACAAGAGATGCAGTTTAGACCCCTTCTACTTGTGTTCTGTCAGAATCTTGATTCCCAAGCAAGGAGGCCCTTGAGAATGTCCTATGCTTTGGATGCAGGAGGGAATAGATAGGGATAAGTCCTGGAAATTTAACTCGAGCTATAGTGATGTAAAACATTCCAATGAATGCTATTATGACAAGAATAAAAAGTTTAAAGTGTATTCATACAGTGAATACGTTCTTTAAAAAAATTTTTTTAAGTGATATAAATTAAAGGGCAGGCTCCCCCAAAAAAGTGTGTCAACCACTCTCTCCAACTCCTCGCTCCTTCCAGGCCTTATACAACATTCTCACTCTGAGCTGTGGTGGGCCAGGCTCAATCCCAACCCCCTTTCCTAGGCTTCTGAGCACCCAGAGGGTTGTGGAGACCACAGGCCAAGGAGTGGCAAGTCCTACAGCTGAGTCACATTAGGAGGCTGACAGCAGAAACCAGGACTTCTGCAGGCAGCTTAGCATTCGGGAAAGCTGAAAGCAAATCAGAAGGGCTGAGGCAAGGGGAGGAGAGAGAGTGGGAGAAACTTCCAGCATAACATTCACCACCAAAAGAGGTAAAAGTGTTCAACATTTTTCAGAGAACTAAACTAGATGGCTTTCCTGCTAGATATTCTGTTTTTCCTCAAACTTGGAGGATAGTTTGCTTTGTGGTAAATAAGATGTCAGTCGCCACCACCCTACAAGCCATTTTTAGTGTAATGCTTTTGCACAATGTAAACCTCCCTCATCTCCTTACTCTCTGCACTGAGGCTAAGTTTGAGATTATCAGCCTCAGGCACTCCCTTCTCCCATCCCTTCTTGCCTCATGGAGACATAAATGTGGTAATGGGGTAGTGCAATCCTTCTGGACAGGTGAAATTGTGTTCTTCTAGCCTTGCTGTGGGGCCCTCGTTCATTCTCAGGCTCTTGGAGGAATTCCAGAGCTGAAAGACAGATTTATTTATTTTTACCTCATCATCTGAGTTGTTAAAAAATACTTCCCAATTATTATAGATAGGGAGAGAGTATACCATCTATAAGAGATATGAAAATACCAATTTCCTCCCTTTAAAAAATGTGCTTTAGAAGAATATAGTGAGTGCAAATAAATCAAAAGAGTGCAACATGGTTCTGTGCAGAGCCTGGGGATGTTGCTGGGCTGGTGAGGGGCCCGTAGACATGCGCTAGACAGACAGGCAGATCTCATTTGTTGCCTAGTAATCTCCACTGTCAAGCTCTAGGCTTATTTTGCTTGCATTTTTTTTTTAAACTGTCAAATTCTTGCCAGAAAAAAAAATCCTGGGAAATAAAAAGAAAAAGATTTTAAAAGCAAGCATGGTAATAATTCACCCAGAGGAGGATCAGGAGTCGCATTGTGGCAATGTACAGAATGTTCTTGATGTGCCTTGGTATGAAACAGCCTTATGTTTGATGGTTAGTGAGAACAATATCATTAGTTTTTAAATCTTGAGACAAGATGTTCCTGACCTTTGTCTTGTTTTAATTTGAAGTCTGATACTTGACAGCAAATTAAAAGAAAAAGAGCTAGGGCTCTTGTGAAATAGCTCATCAGCCTTTCAAGCATAGAAAGCAAGGAACTGGTTAACCAGTCAGGCTCTTCTGAGCAGCTTTCTCCTAGAGCATAGAGCTCTAGTCATTGTAGAAGTCAAAAGGAACTGGGTGGTATGTATGTGGGTTGACCCAAGAAAGGGATGAGGGGTAATGGAGCCCAGGTTTTCCCAAATGCCAGTCATTTGCATATGGTTCTGACAATGTTGCCACAGCCACAAATCACCTGGCTTGGTATTTATTTGCTCTAATAAAAGAATTTAATTTTGTTTATTTTAAATGAAAATTATCTCATTGGTTTGATGGGCTAGTTACAATTTTTTATGACTGCATATTAAAACAAATGTATACTGGTAACAATGATGTACCACCAAAATAATCTCCAGGATTACCCAACAGCTCACATACCATTTTGGGGAAATTTTGAGTATGCCCAGAATGCTATAGCAATCATACTGGGAGGCATGAGCTTTTTTTTTTTTTTTTAATTTCTAAATGTCTTGCATTCAGTTGTATACCACCTGGCCCTCTGAGCCTGCCAAAAACACATTAGCATTAGTGTTTTCTTGGAATGATATCAATGCAGGTATAACGTTGCTGATTTCATGGGAAAACCAAATGACTGAAAAATACATGCAGTTGATATGAATAGATAGAATCTTTCGAAGTATACATGTTGGGTAATAAAAAAATGGGTTTCTGGAGGTGGGAGGTTTATTATCCACTGATTCAGACCACCTCATTTTGCAAAAATGAACTAAGCTTTAAAGAACTTCAGGAACATGCACTCTGACTCCTCATCCCTCTTTCCTGTCACCTGCCTTGACTACATCTGTCTTCCCAGAGTCAGTTGCTCTCACCCACATGTATATTAAATGTTTGAGCAAAGCACTTTCAGGCAGTGGCTTAGATGGAGACACAAGACTAAGGAGCCGGCTAAGCGGCCTTGAATAGATTCAACTGATAGTCAGCACTCAATTGTTGAGTGATTAGGGAGCTCAGTGCAGAGACCATGAGGAATGATATATATATGATATATATATATATATCATATATATATATATATTACTGCTTATCCTGGTCAGGGTCAGATGAGAGCCTGAATGATAGAAATTTTGTTGAGTAAGTGAGTGGAAAGATAAAGTACATGGAAATAAAGGGTGCTTCCAATGTAGCATGTACCACTCTTCATGAGACTGGTCTTATCTATACCAAAAAGACCCATATGAAGTAGGTCCATAATTTTATCAGTTTTAAATATGTGGAAACTAATAAGAAAGTTGAACACAGATAAGCTTCCAGTAATGAAGTGCTTATGACTAGGCCTGTAATTCCCAAACCATGCACCAAGGCACACCAGTGTGCCACAGAAATTCACAAGTACCCTCACAGGATTCTTCTCATTTTTGAGGAGAACATCTGAGATGTCATGTGAATTACTTTACCTTATTATGTTGTATACTTCCAATGTTAGATCATGCTACATTCTATTTAACAATGCCTTTGTGAAGCAGGTTTTCAGTGTTGTTGTCCTATAAAGCAAGTGCTGAATAACAATCACTGGAACAGGAAATCAAGGTAGTTAGATTCAGTCTGATTCCAAGGTTTGAGAAGCTGTACAGTGTGTATCAGGCTTACATTGCATTAGTAATTGTGAAGAACAAACAAAATGCTATTTCTTTCAATTTATGTGTATTATTTCAAATAGCTACTAAGGTGTCAGAATGAGTTCTTATGAAGTTGGTTGGGAGTAACTACGTAATATATGGTAACTACTTAATACGGGTAATTCTTTTGGCCTATGCATGCTGTGAATATGGTTACTGTGACAGCAAGGACATTGGGAGCTGAGACACTTGGCACTATAGCTGTGTTCAGAAATCCAGTGGACTAGGGCTTGAAGGGCTAACTCCATCTCACCCTCTAAAGCCCGGGGCTAGAGCCAGAGGTCATAGTCATGGAGGCTGGTTTGAGATTATACCAGGACTCTGACAACTAGTGTGGTTCCACACCTAGTCATGACCACACTTATGGGTAGTGAGGTCTTTTCCAACAGATCATCTTGGTTCTACAAGTGGGCCACATGCTTAGGGAGGTTTCCATACCTGCCTTAGTAGGAAAAGGGTCAGTAGTCTCTTCTAGGATCCTGGGCGTGCCTTCAGCTGCTCTCTATGAACCTCCACTTGGAGCACAGCTCTGGTTTCTCTGTTCTTCCTATAGCCAGGTGTTTCTAAGGAACCTGAGAACTATAGTGTCCCTCTATTAGAGGGAGAATGACCATATTGGTACAAATGTAGGCAAAATTGCCATAATCAAGAGGTTCTAATAAAGTGGATTGGATAAGGTAGAAATGTTTCTTTTATTTAGCTTCTTAAGTAACAGACAGAGTAGGGTCATCTAGAGTTGGAGGGGCAGCTCAGCCATTTTCAACATGTGACTCTTTCCCAAAGAAGCTGCCCTACTTTGTTCCCATCTCCCAACCATGGGTATTTTATTTGTCAGCAAGGACTGCCATAACAAAGTACCACAGCCTGGGTGGCTTAAACAACAAACATTTATGTTCTCATAGTTCTGGAGGACAGAAGTCCAAGATCAAGAGCAGGGGCAGCAGGGTTGGTTTCTTCTGAGGCCTCTCTCCCTCTATGCAGCTCTTCATCTAAATTTCCTTTTGTTCTAAGGACACTAGTCATAGTGGATTAAGGCTCACCCTAATTGCCTCACTTTATCCCAGTTGCCTCTTTGAAGATCCTCTCCAAATACACTTAAAAATACTAGGGAGCTTCTTATGTATAAATTTTGCAGGAACACCAGTCACCCCATAACATATTGAGGGATGATTCTTGGTCATTCACAAAGGCTACAGTCCAGCTGAAGAGTTCAGAGAGTAAAAATTGAGGTGAGGAAATGAGAGTCAGGGAATGACCTAAGGCTTCTTTATCAGATGCCCTGGGAAATTGGAGCAATCAAATAAGGGAGCTTAAGGAAAGGAGTGATAGACTTAGTGTATAAGCTATACCTGTTGAAAGTCATAAACTTGGGCTGGGGATGTGGCTGAAGTGGTAGCACGCTCGCCTGGCATGCGTGCAGCCCGGGTTCGATCCTCAGCACCACATACAAACAAAGATGTTATGTCTGCCGAAAACTAAAAAATAAATATTAAAAAAAAAAAGGGTCTCTCTCTCTCTCTTAAAAAAAAAAAAAAAAGAAAAAAAGAAAGTCATAAACTTAACCTAGTTGGAATACACTGCAAACATGGGTATAATTTTTTTTTTCCTTAAAATCACCAAGCACAGAACTAAAGTATACTAGTTTGCTGCTCTGTGTGTGTGTATGACAGCATTTTGAAGGGCTGAAGAGAATTCAAAGTCTATTGATGGCGCCACTTCATTCAACAGTTAAATATGTTAGATTTACAGCTTTTTGAAGTGGAAGTCTCTGGGGAAAGTTGAGGAAGGAGAAAAGGAACTTTTATGGAGCATCAGTAGTTGTTAAGTGCTCCATTAGGCACTTTTATGAGCATTGCGTATCAACAGGGCTGGTATTATCTTTGTTTTGCAGAGGGACACTCAGAGGTGCTGTGTTATTCAGTGCTATGTAGTGGGTGGTAGAGTAAGGATTTGAACTCAGATTAGTCTGATGATGAAGCTCCCGTATTTTTTTTTACCACACCCGATTGTCTCATTTATCTTGAGGTGAAGATAATTAATAGCTGAATTTCCCTGATGGAAGATATTGCTAAGACGGAAAGAATCAGAATAGCAGTCTTCTAGAGCTCGGGTGAAGGGGGTTCAAAAGAGTGAAAAGTTGGGAAGGGATACTGACCACCTGTCCCCATATCTTGCCCAGAGCTGGCGCTGGCTGGGTGCACTAAGGCAGCCCTATTGAGAGCTGAGGCCTTCCCGGTCCTTCTGAGCTGGGAGGCCTGCGACAGGATGGTGCGCCCTCTACAGGCGACTTGCGGCGGACAGTGAGAGACGACCAGAACAGGGAGCCTGTGGCGCAGGAGCTCCTTGTGCCCTCTAGGCAGTGCTGTGCGCTGCACTGCCCCGTGGCTCCTGGGACAGCCCTCTAAGGTAGCTGCCCTCCTTGCATTCTTTAATTCTTGTCCTTTCTACCAGCGATTTCTCTTCCCCAAATCTTGTCCACATGGGTTCTGGCTCTCCCACAGGACGGGCTCAGCTCCAGGAAAGAGGGAGCAGATCAGGGATTGTTCCAGCAAGGCCCACTGATTAATTTTAAACATCTTGCCTCTCCCAGGACACTAGTTTCTAAACCCAGCCTCCTCTTAACATCCTTTCTATTTCTGTATTTTCCTCGCTGCTTTCCACAGAGATTCGGATTTCATTAGTGATGTGAACTGATAAAGACAGACAGCCCATCCGCGATTTTAAATTCGCTGCTCTAATTTAATCTCTCCTTTGATGTTTCTCCTTTAGAGGCAACCTTAATCAGTTGGGTTTTCTTGGCTGCTGTTCATAGCTCTAATTTTTAGCTATGAGGTCAATGTCTTTGCCCTTCCTCAGCCTTTCCCCAGAGTAATCTGTCATAACAAGCACCTGAAAAAAGTGCTCTCATCTCTCCAGGTAGCCAGCCGTTTCATAAATTCCTTAACCACCTTGTTCACCGCAGATACAGCAGGCAGCCAGTGGATCCGAGAGTCCTCAGTGTGAGGCCATCTGCATAGACTGCTGGCCATCGAGTTCAGAGCCCTGCCTGGTAAATCTGGGTGAGCAGCAGAGCTGAGCCCTTGCCTTTTGGGGATGTGAAATATGTTGCAGGATACAGTAAATGGGGTACATTGACCTTAGGGTGCTGAGCTTTAGGAAAACTCCTGGACAAGCAGGTGACCGCCTACCTTCTCCACATTCGTGTTCTCTCTTCAGCTCAGCCACATTTCTGAGCAGATCATTCCACCACAGCTACTCCTAGGGAAGACTCTTGCCTAAGAAATGGATGAGGTGGGTCCAGGAGCAATTTACATAAAAACAAATGCACATTAGCACTACCATCTTGTGCACCTGATAAAAAGCCTTGCTTTAAGAAGGCCACAGGGATGCTCTGGAGATGGCTTTTGGGGATTATTCATGAACAGTTCTATATGTATGTGTGCAAGACAGAAGGATAGAGAAAGTACAGCTAAGGGGAGTAACAATAGAAAGCCTGTTTTGAATTCATCAGATTAGAGACTGGAATAATTTTGTAATTTTGTCAGGTCTCAATCCATCTCTCTTTTCTTCCAAAGACCTAAGAATGAGTGTATTTCAAACATCAAGGGCAGAACTTTTCTTGACCAAATGGTCTTTTTGAAAATTTAACTGTTTTAGCTGGACATGGTGGTGCACTCTGTAATTCTGACTAATTGCGAGCCTGAGGCAGATGATCACAAGTACAACTCCAACCCTGGCAATTTAGCAGCAACCTGTCTCAAAGAGAAAAGGGTTGGATTTGCAGCTCAGGGGCATAGTACCCCTGGGTTCATATCCAATACAGACACATAATTCAAAGAGCAAAACAATGTTGAAAGGATACAGTGACATGTTCCCACTTATTCTACCCATATTTACCTTTCCAATGTTTTTCTAGATAAATGTAAACAAATGATGAGTATATATTCTTAAATAAAAGAGGGCATAACATAGACATAATTCTGCACCTTGCTTAGGAACACATTATGACAAATTTAAAACGGAGGAGTCTAACAGATCATTTGCCCACTATATTCTATAATTAATATTTTTCCATACTTTATTACATACCTATTTTTTTAAGAGAGAGAAGTTTTAATATTTATTTTTCAGTTTTCGGTGTACACAACATCTTTATTTTATTTTTATGTGGTGCTGAGGATCAAACCCAGTGCCCTGCACACGCCAGGTGAGCGAGTTACCGCTTGAGCCTCATCCCCAGCCCCTACATACCTATTTTCTATCCTATCCTTCTATCATTTTATCTTTTTTTCTGGTCTATTTCAAAATAAATTAGACACCACAATTAATCCTACATAATTGAGCATGCATATGATTAAAAGTCAACATTTGTTTACTTTTATGGATGTGAAATTCACAAAGTGTGCAAATCTTAAGTGTACATTCACCAGTTGTGACAAATGAATGTCCCCGTGAAACCCACACCCTATTGAGATATAGAGCTCCCACCCAGAGAACTATTATGCAGAATTTTTTCTCAACAGAGCAGTTTTGCCTAACTTCATAAAAATGGAATCATAGAATGCATGTTTATGACTTTCACGTAGTATAATGCCCTTGAGATTCGTTCGTTGAGTTGATCAGAAATTCATTTCCTTTTATTGCTGATAGGATTCAGTTGTATAGGGATACCTTACCCCATATACTAGTTTAATTATTTTCCTCTTGATGGACACCAGTCTCCAACTAAATTTTGGTTATTGTGAATAAGTCAGTGAACATTCTATTTTTGTTGTTGTTGAAATATGTTTTCTTTTCTCTTGGGTAAATACCTAGGAGTGAATTGCTAGATTATAATCTAGGTACATTAACATTTATTCAGAACTGCCAGATGTTTACTAAAGTCCTTGCACTATTTCCTATTCCCACCAGTAATGTATGAAAGTTCCAGTTTCTCCACATTCTTGTTAGCACTTTATATGGTCATTCTTAAAAATTAGCCATTATGGTGAACATGTGGAATTTAATTATGAATATTAATGACTTATGAATATTAATGACTTCACAGTGCTTATTTACATTTCACATGTGTCTTCCTCTGTGAATTACCTGTTCAGATCTTTTGACCATTTAAAATGTTTTTCTTCCCTTCACCATGTCCTGATTATCTAACTTGTTAGAAAAATGTTTTGTCACTGTTTTCTCAGTTTATGGCTGCCTACTCAGTGTCTTTTGATGATGGAATTTTTAAACTGAAATTAAATCAATTTTTTTGTTACTGCTTTTTCTGTTCTAGAAGCTTTGACTACTCCCTGAGTCACAAAATCATGTTTCTGAAATTTTTGTGGCTTTGAATATTACTTTAGACCTCTGAATCATCTCAATTTAATTTTCTGAGTATCAAGTGAGATAGGAGTCAAGGTTCTCTGTTTTTCAATCTGCCTTTGTTTCACAGCCACTTGTTTAAAAAACTTTCCATTCCCTGGTGTATTATTGTGGTGCCTTGGTTTAAAAAAAAAAATCAATTGTGTATATAAGAGTGGGTCAATTTCTATGCTTCATTATTTCTGTTTATCCATTTGTAAACCCTTATGTCAGTACCCCACCATCTTGGGGGGGGGGGGGTCTGTCCTCTTACTTTGTTCTTCTGTAGGATGACTGTAGATACTCTAGGTGCTTTACATTTTCATGTGTATTTTAGAATCTTCTGGTTTGAAATTTCAATTTAAGTTTCGAATCTTGCCATTCTGATAGGTTAGAAATGGTGTTTGAAAGCAGTTTTAATTTTCATTTCCTTTATTAGATGTGAGTTTGAGCATTGATCAAACTTTCTAACAGTGGTGGCCTGATGCTTCAGGAGTGAACAGGATTCCAGAAAGGACCAGCAATTTCCCAACCTCCCACCTCCTCACCTTCACCACCTCCCTCCCTTCCAAGCTCCATTGTCATTACTTACATCATCCTAGTCCACATTTGTGAAGTTTCTGGTATCCTTTAGGAGTGGAGAGAGATGAATGGCAGCTCAGCAAATAGGCAGCTTAAGAATGAATATGATCAGGTATGGTGTTGGTGCATGCCTGTAATCCCAGTGACTTGGGAGGCTGAGACAGGAGGATCGTGAGTTCAAAGCCAGCCTCAGCAATGGCGAGGCACTAAGCAACTCAATGAGACGCAATCTCTAAATAAAATACAAAATAGGGCTGGAGTATGACTCAGTGTAAAACAACAAAAAGTGGAAGGATGGACAAATTCACAGGTAGAATGGTTGGCACATATGCAGACATTTGAGTGGGTGATTTGAACGTGGGGAGGAAGGGTAGGTGCCAAACACTTCCCTGTGAGCTGCACAAACCAGGGTATTTTCTTAGTGCTCCCCAGGCTTCTGCACACACTCTCTGAGGTCTTTAGGTCAGTGATTTGATTGGACCGGGACAGCTGAATACCTGACAGGCTGAGTGTGAGGATAAAGGTCAGCAAAGTGTCGTACTGAACACCCTGAACCTAGCTGTCGGAAGCAAAGTTCCAACACTGTTGAGAGAAAACAAGGAGATGGAATTATTTTCAGATAGAGGGCAGTCATTCCAAGTGTTCCACGTCCCTCAGGCCTGCCACATGAAGATAGTGCTCTTTAAAATGGATGTCAGTCTTGGAATGTTTCCTGAAAGACAGTTTAGAAATAGAATGTGTCACTCCATGAGCCCGCTGTCCCATGTCAGTGGAAAATTCTGCAGTCTGCAGATGAGACTCTTATTAGAGAAACAAGGTTTTATAGGCATTATCTCCCTATAGGAAAATTATTACATCAATGAATATTTATTAAGTTATATAAGGAAACTGGTAGTGTTTCTTCAGTTGATAGAACAACTTTTCCTATACTCAAACACATAAATTTATGACTCAACTTATTTTCTGCTTTAGTATTCCCATTACAAAATATTTCATGTATACAAAATGAGATACTGATAAGAAACAAGAATAATATAGGTATCACGTAGAGACCACTCACATATGGTCATATGGTAGGTATATGTTTTAGAAGTAAAGAGTTTGGAAGATCCTGTATACCTCTCTCCATCATATTTGTATCGCCCCCAAACCAACCAAACTACAGAATTTTGTGT
This sequence comes from Marmota marmota marmota, assembly GCF_001458135.2. NCBI lineage: Eukaryota > Metazoa > Chordata > Mammalia > Rodentia > Sciuridae > Marmota > Marmota marmota. The sequence continues at coordinate 66,136,156 of NW_026000026.1, read as the reverse complement.
TTGCTTGTTTATGTTGTAGTATTAACTGAACAATTACATATGTTCCAAAATATTGTTGCAAATTTTATATAAATTTTTTTTTGTGTAAATGAGCTTATACTATATGTAATTTTCTATGGTTGCTTTTTATTCACATTTGTTAGGTTTATAGAGGTATAATTTGTATATGATAAAACTTAAATTTTTTTAGTGTTCAAATGACTTTAGACAAATGTGCAACTGAGTACTCACTCCTATAGTAAGGACAGCATTTCCATTACCTCAGAAAATTTTTGTGTACACTTGGTAGTTATCCCTCAGCCACTGATCTGGGGGATGGGGGATGTGTGTTTATGTACTTTTTGGCTTTTTTCAGCTAGTCATATGAATGGAGTCATAGGGTGTCTTCTTTTTTTGTTTATTTTTTCTCTTAACATACCAAAAGGTCTTTTTGTGGCTGTTTCCTTTCATCTCTGTCTAGAAGTAGATTTTCTGGGTCATACGGTAGGTATCAGTTTATAAGAAATGCTCAAAATATTTTTGTGCCATTTTACATCCCAACCAGCCATTGTTGAAGATCCTTCAGAAGGGGTAATGTCAGTCTTTTGAAGTTTACCACTCTATTTACTCTACAGAGTTATTCCTTTGAGATTTTATTATTTTGTTATTTTTATTAACATGAACTAATTGCACATATTAATGGAGTCCAGCATGATATTTCAACACATGTGTGGAGTAAGCATGGGTCACATCAGGCTAATCAGCATTTCCTTCTCCTTATTCCTTTAGGTTTGGAGACGTCAAGCTGTTCTCCTAAATGTTCATAAAATATGCAATAGGTCAATGTGAACTACACTCATCCCTCTCTGCTATGGAAAACCAGAACTTACTCTGTGTTTTGGTATCCATTTCACCTCTTCTTCCTCTTCTATTTCACTCTCTTCATCCCCTGTCCCAGCCTAGAGTAATCACTATTCTACACACAGGTTGACTTTTATTAGCTTCCATGTATGAAAGAAAATGAGGTACTTGTCTTTCTGTGTTAGGCTTATTTCACTCCATATAATAATGTCTTCTATTTTCATCCATTTTGTTGCAAATGACAGGATCTATTCTTCCTTGGGGCTGAGTAATATTTCATTGTGCAGTATACATTTTCTTTATCCATGATTATGACTTGGATCTGAAATGTTTCCCAAAGGCCCATATGCCAAGGGTGATCACTGGAGGTGTGCCCTTGCTTGGAGATTTTGTAACCTCTGTCTCTTTGCTCCCTGGTCACCCAGTAGATGGGCAGTTTTGCTTTACCATGTTCTCATTACCAGGATGTTTTGCCTTGCCATAAGCTATGGAGCCAATCAGCTACAGATTGAAACCGCTGAAAACATAAGCCTCCATTCCTCCTTTCCACCCCGGGGGATTGAACTCAGGGTCACTCAACCACTGAGCCACATCCCCAGCCCAATTTTGTGTTTTTATTTAAAGACAGGGTCTCACTGAGTTGCTTAGCACCTTGCTTTTGCTGAGGCTGGCTTTGAACTTGTGATCCTCCTGCCTCAGCCTCCCCAGCCACTGGAATTATAGGCGTATGCCACCCTGCCCACATCATTTCTCATTTTAAGTTGGTCTTTTCTCAGGTGCTTTGTCAGAGCAACCACTGATTAACTCATTAACTCTTAACTTCATTCATCTGTGGACAGGCAGCTAGATGGATTTCACATCTTATATGACATTGGCTGTGAGTTTGTCACATAGCCTTATGTGGGTTACAATTCTACTGTGCATTTTCCAGAAACATTTTGTGAATATCTTCATCTCTTCTACCATTTTTTAGTTGTATTGCAAGTATCTTTTTCAAAGAGTAAATGTTTTAAATTTCAAGAGCCCAATTTATCATTTTTTTATGATTTGTTTTTTGTTTAAAATTTTTTTCTAACCAAGGTCACAAAGATTTTCTCCTATATTTTCTTTTAGAATGTTTATAATTTTTCCTGTACAGTTAGGTCTACAATCCACTTATCATTAATATTTATTTGTAAGAAGTAATGGCAACAGTGTTTGCATTATGATAACAAAATATCGGCACCATGATCAATTGATTATATATACTGTATTTAGGTCTTCTTGGGGTGGCAGTACCAGGAATTGAACTCAGGGACACTCAACCACTGAGCCATATCCCCAGCCCTATTTTGTATCTAGAGATAGTGTCTCACTGAGTTGCTTAGTGCCTCACTAAATTGCTGAAGCTGGCTTTGAACTCCCAATACTCCTACCTCAGTCTCCCAAACAGGCGTGTGTGCCACTGTGCCAGCTGTATTTAGGTCCATTTTTGCATCACAATTTGGATAAATTGATTTATATGTCTGCCTTTGAGCAAATACCACAGTTTTGTTTACAACAGCTTCCTCCCCACCCCTGTGCCTGGAACTGAACCCAGGGGTGCTTAGCTACTGAGCTACATCCCCAGTCCTTCTTATATTTTTATTTTAAGATTGGGTCTCCCTAAATTGCTGAGGTTGTCTTTGAACTTGTGATCCTCCTGCATCAGTCTCCTGAACTGCTAGGATTACCGGCACGCACCACTGGTTAATGTAGCTTTGTCATAAATTAAATAGCATAAATGGTCTTTTTCCAAAATTTTGGCTATTCTAGGTTCGTTGTAATATTGCCTTTACATGGAAATTATAGGATCAACTTAATATCTGGAGGAGGCCTTCTGATATTTGAATAGGATTGCATTAAATCTGTAGCTTATCTGGGTAGAATTGATACCTTGGTACAAACCCAATGGAAAAATGATGGCAAGTGGATTCAGATGCCTCTTGTGACTGGAACTTTAATATGACTGTCACACTATTTCACTCTGCCAGTAAGTCTGTTATAATTTCAGTTGTTTTCTATTTCACTACACTTATATTGGCTATCTCTTCTTCCTGTTCTCGGCCAAAGTTGAAACGTTGAGTACCTCACGTTTTCTCAAGGGACTTGATACTCTTTGTAATTTAAACTGGTTAGTTGTCTGATGAAGTCAGCTCTCTGACCTAAACAAATTATGATATTATAGATTATCTGGCTTTTCCTCAACATTTAGAGCAAGAGTGACATTTCCTTGTTTCCCACATAATAAACAAAAATTAGGACCATCTAAAATTTTATTGTTTGGGTTCATTCAGCTCAAAGCTTTGAATGCTTCTCATTAATTTTCACTGTAGTATTCACTACGAGAGGATATCACAATTCACTTTACCATTCTCCTGTTGATGAGCATTTCATTTTTCTTTTTTTCCTATTAATAAGTTGGATTAAAGTTTCTCCTGGAACACCTGTGCAAGTGTTTACCTCAGACGTGCACCCAGGAAAGCCAGTGCTGAGTCATTGTGAAAACTACTCTTCCTTCCACATCTTCATCTATGCTTGGTGTGTTATCCATGTTTTTAATTCTGCTAGCATTGTAGGCATCAAATTATATGCAATTATCTTTCAATTTACATTTCCCTGATTACCAATGAGGTTGAATATTTTAAATCTATTTATGAATCATTTATCTTTCCTCTCTATAAAATGGGTTCTATCTTTCCTTTGGGTTGTTTCTTTTTGATATGTAGGATTCTTTATATATTATCCATTGTTAATTCTTTGCTAATTACATGTACTATTAATTTGTCTTCCAGTTTGTCTTTTCACTTTCTTTATGATGTCCTTTGACAAACTGAAGTATTTAATTTTAATGTAGTTTAGTAATCTTTTCCTTTGGGTCTTGTATAAGAAGCAGTCCCCTGATCCAATGTTATAAAGATATCTATATTTTCTTCTAAAAGTTTCAATGTTTTGCTTTTAGTATTTAAGCTTTTAATCTACCTGGCTTTCTTTTTTTCTTATGTAGAGTGTGAATCAGGGATTTATTATCTTTTTTTCTCATATGGACAACCTAATCTCCTTCTGCCATACAATGAGAAGTCCATCTTTCCATCAATGATCTGTAGGGCCACCTTTGCAATATATCAAGTGTTTGTCTATGTTCGGGTTTATTTCCAGTCTCTGTGTTCAGGCCCACTTCTATATTTGTCTTTGCTGATCTATTCTCACATAAGGCAAGTCTCCAACCTTTGTATCTCTAATTTTTCTTTAGAAGTGCATTTGCTATTCTTGAGACTTCATTCTTAAATATAAGCTCTAGAGCCATTTTGTTAATTTATATGAAAAAAAAATATTGGACATTAGAGAATTATATTTTATTTGTAGTCAATTTTTAGAAAAATTTGAATTTTTATAATACAGTACTGAATATTTAATGTTTTGAAAACTTTTCATAAAGAGACATATTACATTGTTTATTATTGGGTACTTTATAATTTTTGCTAATATTGAAGTGGTATTGAAAAGATTATGTATTACTCTTTGAATAGAAATGTAATAATTTATTTTATATTAATCTCATCAATTCCATTAACTTGTTAGTGAGTTTGGGTTCAAAATGTGAACTGTCATATCACCCATGAATAATAGTCTTATTTTTTCTTTTCAATTATTACATAGTCTACTTATTTTTCCTGCCTTTGTGTACTGGTTAGGGTGTCCGGTGACAGGCTGAATAGAAATGGTAGTAGATGATTCCCTTTTTTGCCCTAAGATTAAAGGGAATGTTCTATTGCTTCAATGTTTGCTGTAGGGTTTTTGTAGATATCTTTGACTTCAAAGAACTTACATTTTCTCCTCTGTTTTCTAAATTTTCGACTGCCTGAAGAATTTTGTTCAGGTTTGCTCTCTTAGTGTGACAATTTTCATTAATATGTCTTATAAATTGAAGCATTCTTTTATTCTTAGAATAAAACTAATTTAAAATTTATATTTTTATATCTTTTTTCATTACTTAAGGATTTAAGTTTTTCTTTACTTTGGGGAAGGTTCATCTATATTCATGAATAAAATTAACTTGTAATTTTTTTGTACTTTCCTGGCACTTTGCTTTCAAAGTTATATTATCTCATTAAATTGACTGGAGAGTCTCCTTTCTTCCCCTCTTCACCCTCCTCCTCCCTGGAAAAGCTTGCAAGAAGGCACTATCTGTTCTCTAAAGCTTTTGCATCACCTCTACTCCTGTATTTGTAGGTCTGCTATTGTTTTTGTGGAAGGATTTTAACATTCTTACTTTAACATTTTTTGACTTTGAAACAGTTATAGATGGTCAAGAGGTCGTAAAGGAACATACAGGGAAGTTCTGTGCTTGTTTTCCCTGACCTTGCTTAAGAATTAGACTTTAGTATAATCCAGAGTTTATTCAACTTTTGTTAGTTATACATGCGCTCCTGTGTGTATTTGTTTGTATAGCTCTATGTGACTTGATCATGTGCAGCTCTGAGCAACCACTGCTATAGTAGTTATTCTGAAATATACCATTACCACAAGTCTCCTGGGTCCTTCTTTCACAGCCACACCCATTCCTTTGCCCCATCCTTAGTTCCTGGTAATCACTAATATGTGATGAGATTATGCAATATGTATCCTTTTGAGATTGGCTTTTATGGCTGAGCATACTTTTCTTGAGGCTTCTTGTGTATCAGCAGTTCACAGCTTTTCATTGCTGGGTAGTAGCTCACAGTATGGATGGACCACAGTTTGCTGTATGTGCTGAACATCTAGGTAGTTTCCAGTTTGGGGATATTATGAAAGAAGGCTGCTATAAATATTTGTATAGTTTTCTGTATTAATTGATCTCCAATCCCTGGGATCAATGCTATGGGAAGATTTTAAAATGCTGATTTCATTTCTTTACTCATTATAGAACTATTCTAAATGTTTATTTCTTCATTTTTCTTGGATTCATTTTTTTCCAGGAATTCTTCAGTTCTTTTTAAGCTTTTAATTTTATCTATGTTTTCACTCTTAATATAGTTCTTTTTTTTTCTCCCCTTAGTAAATCTCATCAGAGGATGATTTTTAAAGAACTAACTCTTGGCTTTGTTGATCCTCCAGATTGTTTCTCAGTGTAAACTCTGTCAAACATGTCAACTTATGGAAAAGAAACACATTCTTAATTTTTGTCCTTCACTGTTCCTTTAAAATTTGTCCAGTGGAAAAAAGTTTCCCATTTCTCCTGAATGGAGATTCAGATGGGCTCACTATTCAGGGCTTCTCAACAATGGTACTGTTGACATTTTGGATCAGGTAGTTCTTTAACTATCCAGGGTCTGTCCTGGATGTTGTAGGATGTTTAGCAGAAAATCTGAACTGAACCCACTAAATGCTAGTAGTTTCACTCCCCAGTTAGTGACAACCAAAAATGTCTGCAGACACTGTCAAAGTGTTGAGAACCTTGCCTTGATTTTTATGTTTCATCATAATAAACAGTTCTAAAATCACTTCTGACCCCAACTTATTAAGATCATAAATGAGCTCATGCTTAGCTCATGAATTTTTATTTTTTATTTTGCATTTTCTAGTATAAACACTCCTTTTGGTTGTCAGAAAATTCGGTGAAATTTATTGCCTAATTGCGGTAATTAATTTCAGATGTTTGATTTCCTTTCTCTCTCTTGCCCTTTACAATTGGATTTTATTTCTAATTTTCCCCTTATGCTTCATCTTATAAGTGACCTCTGGTATTGCCAAGGTGGCATCTGAGGAATACATGCTTAAAATAGACAAATGGTTATAATTCATGGAACATCTGCTTTGTGGTAAGAAACTAGGGGGGTATACTGATACAGGACTCTTATTTTAGACCATGAGAAAGTCTGTGTGTGACTGAGGGAGAAAGGGAAGGGATCAGTGAAGCCAGGAGGGGAGAAATGGTGCTACAAATCTGGCCTCTTATTTTTTAAGTTTCTGTATGCATTGGATTTATAAATGGGAGAGGTCACATTTAATTTGATTTAAAAAAAAAAAAATTAGGGGCCAACCTGGCTGGGGCAGATGGCAGTCCCCCTACTTGGTTGAGATGCATAACAATAGTTTAGCCATAACAGATGATATGTTCCATCTCTGACTGGTATTTCTTGGAAGACTAATGATGTGTGCAGCGCTGGAGGTAGAAAAAACCTGGTTTCTGGGTTTGGGATTGACTATGACAGGGTCTGTACTGTTCAGAGACCCTAAGATTGTGATGGGACACCAATGAGCAAATCCCCTCCTGCCCAACTTGCAGCCTCTCATAAGGCCCGTGCATCCTCTGTGTGTTCTTCAGGGTCCCACTTGCCACATTACTGTGTCATAATCATTCCCTGACATTTGGCAGAAGGGCAAGGAAGAGACAGGCAGGCAGAAGAAGGGCCTCCAGGGGCTGCTTGGAAATTAGCTTGAGATGAAAACTCAACAGGTTTGAATTATTTATTGGCTTTTACATGGGTTAGAAGGAAACTTTTTTTTTTCCCCCCAGAAAAGGGAGAGGCCTTCCTGGATATGGATTAAGTCTAAGGCCTGTTGAAAGGTAGCGGGGGAAGGCTGGGAAAGAGTGGCTTCCAAAGTTGTCAATACCTCAGCTTCCTGTGACATTTATTTTTCTATTAATTCTTGGCATTTATATTGCTGTGATAGATCAATTAGCCTCTCACAATGTTGAGTCCATTGACCTTATCACACCACTATCTTATGGTGCCACTGGTCACCACAGGGAGACTACAAAAGAAACATTTATAATTTTGAATTACCTAAGCCCTAGGCTAGGGAAACATTAAAAGGCTTAGTGTAGATAATCAGCCGCACATTAGATGACTGAACCTTTAGGGAGCCTTCCTTTTTCTCATCACTCTTGAATTTTGACAACCACTTGGTATAGTTTGGATTTAAAATGTTCTCCAAAGGCTTATATGTTAGTCTTGGTCCTAGGCCCATGCCATTATTGGGAGGTGAGGTGTACTGGAAAAACGTTAGGTTATTGGGGGCATGTCCTCAAATGGGATATCGGAACCCCAACTTGTCCTGTTTCTTTGCCTTTTGGTCACCGTGAGGTAAAAAGGTCTCCTCTGCCATGCCTTCCTGGTATGATATACTGTGCCACCACAGGCTCAAGCAACAGGGCCAAGTGACCATGGACTGAACCTCAAATTGTGAGCCACAACAAACTTTTCATTCTTTTAAGTGGGTTATCTCAGGTATTTTGTCACAGAAACAAAAAGCTGACAAACACACCAAGACACAAAGAAACAGAACATACTCTGCATAGCACTTGTGTTCAGGTATTCCAAAATGGCCAGAGACTTGGGAGATCATAATCTCAAAGCTTGAAGGGGCCTTAGAGATCACTGTTGGCTGTAAGTACAGAAACAGACTGTGGAAGACTGAAGTGTAAGGAAATTGACTTAGCTGCCCCACCCCACCACCTATGGTCTTCTCCAAAGTAAAAATGAGCTAGAGAACAAGGCTTGGAAATTGAACGTAACCCAGGGTGTTCTGGAGAGCTGGGAACCAGAATTTATACAACTACTTTCTTGAAAGCAATGGCTTCTGCTCTGATGAATATTTTCTGCTGCTCTTCAAGATTCAGTCCTGGGAGAAAGGATCCAGTTGGGCAAATAAAGGATTTCTTGGCTTCTGTAGTGGGAGATGGGTACTTGAAATTACTACTCCATCAGTAGCATACCTTCTGCTAAAGTGAGAGTTCCCCTGGAAAAAATCAGGATGTCTTCAGGAAGGGAGAGCAGGTGATGGGAAGCTTCCTTCTCTTTCCAGAAAGGAGAAAATGCTTACTACTAATCCAACTTCACAGGGGAGGAAATTGTGGACTAGACAGTGATATGGCTCATTTAAATTTATATTGAATGTCCAGTGAGGGAGAAGAGGCCAAGTTTTCCAGCAACCCCCTTGGTGCTTGTGACAACACCAGATGCCATCAGCCTTATTTATGTGTAATTTTAAGAGTTTGACCGAGGTGTGTTGGCCAGTTCATGTGTATCAGATCTGGGGAATTTAAAAAACCATTTTATTGACTCAGTTTCCAGTTAAAGGGCCACCAAACATTTTTAATAAAATATAGTTCTGACCTGTGTTTCCTTCAAGCAATACCACCACGATTTGCCTGAAGAAATCACCAGCTAGAGGTGGGGAGTACACAGTGAAGTGCAGGACTTTAAACACCACAAGAGCCCAGGGGATTTCAAGGATGCTGTTCATTTATCCTAGGGAATGAATTTCAGATAGCCCAACTTGCTTGGTGATGGATACACCTGGTCCTAATTAATTGAAGTCAATAAAAGCACAGGTTGTCTGAGATTCTGTGCCAGAAATCTGCTGAGGAGAGTGCCAAATTTAAGAGCTATGGTGAGAAAGAAGAGCCCAGGGACAAAGGTCTGGTCAGGTTATTGCAGAAGCAGGAGGCTCAAAGAGGATTGTGTGGGTTCGTTTTACCTATCTTAAGAAGCTTGCAGGTCATCCCACAAACACTAAACACCTGTGCTTTTCAGAGGCAGTGTGACGTTGACTTTTCTAATCCAAGATCAGGGCTGGGGAAAGAGCCTGGTTTAATTCAGGGAAAGTAAATAAATGATCGAATTTGGTACATTGCCCAAAACCTGTGTAAATAACAGCATGCGGTTTTAGGAAGGGTATTGATTGGTGGCTACATGGAAGTCAAGCATCTTGGCTCTGTGACCACTCAGCTCTGTACCAGAGACAGGTAAGGATGCATACCTATGCCTTTTAGTAGCCACTGCAGCTTGTTTTCAAACATCCCTCTCAGCCACCTTTCTCCCCTAAATCCTGTGTTATATCTAAACAAATCCTCCTATGAAAAACAAAATAAAACCCCAAGCTCAAAAATATAAGAAAATCTGGCCAATAGCCAATCCACACAGAGAACTGAACTTGAACTACATTGCAGTTTTGATTTCTAAACAAAGCAGTGATTGGACTATAAGCAGCACACACCCATTATCATCAGAATTCATAAGGTTAATTACAGAGAAACTGAAAGCTAATAGTTTTTATGTACTATTACATCCCTAGGAGGCCAGTTACCATGGAAATCTTGCCTTCCATTTCTTCTACTTAGAGCATATTTATATGGAAGAGAAATGTAAACACGATGGAAAGATTAAACAAGACAAGGCACAGTTTGCTACAAATAGTTTACATTTATTATAAGAATACAGTAAAAAAAAAAAAAAGTTCTGCAGATCCATGAGTGGTAATTGGTCTACTGGAAAAGAAAAGGAGGCTACTCAAAAATGGCATAAGTTTACAAAAAATGATGAAATTGTGTTTTAAAAATGTAGAAAACAATTTAAAAACATCCTACAATGTTAGCCAAAATTCAAAGTGTATTTCTTTTGAATGTAAAAACTAACAAATAAATAAGTGTTAAATACAGATCTGAGTTAAAAATGATAAACTGCTTTATATATTTAGCTCCCATTCATTTCAGACTTGTTTACAAAGCCAGATGAACCCATCAGAGATCTTGTTTCACACTTGAACTTTCCAGAAGAAGCACCCTATTTCCAGTGTTTCTTTTGTCCACTTCAAAAATATATTATTTTAAACTAACAAAAAAGGCTAAAGGTGCTTTAACCTGACATCAAGATAATCATATATTGGCACTAAAGGAATCTTGTAAACCATAGGAGTGCTTTGCTCAAAATGCTGCCTACAGATGGAAATCTACACCACAGGTGGCAGAGGGCAGACCCAACTCCCCCTTCACCGCCCTTATGTCATCTTCCAGTAAAGGAAAGAGAAAGCAACTCGGAAAACCACATGGCCATAACCAGTGGCTGTGGGTTTATGTCAGGAATGGCAGTGCCTGTCTGGAGGGTGGCCTCCCACAGTTTAATGGTATGGGCACCATTTGTATGTTTTGTCTTTGCTTCCAATTTGCTCGTGTTTCTGGAGAAGTCGGGGCTATTCATGGGACTTGGGTCACTTGATTTCATTCACTTGTACTTATCTGGCTTTCCTTAACCCTCTGCAGTCATATGGTTACAAATACAACAGTTCAAGTCTTTTAGGGCACATGCCAGAAGAAGCCAAACCAAGAAACAGACACATAACCTGTAACAAAGTCACAGAACCAATATCCTTGACCCATAAAGCCCCAAACTGAATTCCAGTAGAAAGAGTATGTATTTTGTACACGGTAGGTGGGAAAGGCCTAAACTCTGAGGAGGAATTGGACATGTGTGGTGAAAGCATGGGAAATAAAACCAGCAGCAATGGGCCTCCACAGCATCCTATAGCCCAAATATAAGATCTGCTGTCCTTTGGGTTAGAGAGATCCAGAGCCTTATCAAGCCTGGCTCTTGGCACAGGCCCTCCACATTTGTGTATACCAATCTAGGGTTTCTTAAGAGTAGTCAGGTAAGCTTATTTCTACTAAGTTAAATTATTTGTAAGAAAAATTCCTACATACAATGGTGTCTGATTCTGCTCCCACCTTGTTTTATTGGTTTAAAAATAAAAGCATAAATCGATAAGTCGGACGGCTGTCAGGATGGTTTTCTTACACAGAATTCCAGTAAAAACAGATTCCCTGTAAAAACAGATTCCCTTTCAGTCGCCAAGGTTTTTGTTTTGTTTTTAACATTTTTTAGTTGTAAATGGACACAATAACTTTATATGTGGCGCTGAGGATGGAACCCAGTGCCTCATTTTCTACACAAGTGTTCTACCACTGAGTCCCAACCCCAGCCCAGCCCCCCAAGGTTCTGAATCCAGGTCAGAGATCAGGGCTGCCCTTGAGGAAAATTAAGGTTTTTTTTTTTTTTCTTTATAAAGATTGTTTAAGCACCTCAAAGAACATGAGGCTTTATTATTTGACAAGAACTACATGAGGAAGACATTAATAGTTTGGACTCACATGCAATTTCTTTTTTCATGCTCAGATTTTTTGCTGCTCAGAAGTGGGAATTGGGATGTCTTTCTTATGGCCATCTTAAATTTATCCTGTCTTGTTCAGAACAGTGCTGACATTTTCCACTGACATATGACCTATGCTTTCAAAATAAGGTCTGATGTCCTGTGATGGGGTGAATTGACTAAGTGGTCATAGTTTTGTATGAGTATTTTAACAGAAACACTACCCTTTTGTTTTCAGTTATCTGCTTTGGTGGTTCCAGTTGTAAATCTAGCTTCACATGTCATTTTAGAATCTGCTTTGGGTGGCATTTATAATGTGCTTATTCTGATATGAAAGATGTTTCCAGCATATAGGAAAAAGGTTTGAGGTTTGGCATTTTGGGAAAAGAACTACTTTGGTGAACTGTAGAACAGAGCTGATGTTTTAATACAGTGGTGCCTTGGGGTCTGTATTTATGGATAGACAGGTTTGTTTTGAACTTTTCATATTATCTCCCTTTTTCTGAAGGTATGAAAAATTATTTAACACTATGCAACTAAAGTAGTTTTAGACATTTGCTTTATAAGGAGTATAAACCAAAAAACTGCCATAAAATAGAAAAAAAGAATCAAATACACGTAGGGGTTTAAGGTGAAGTAAGTATTGTTCATTTTTCAATATTTCCTTGGGGGTGGAGGACAGTCATCTGATTAGCTTACTTGCCCAAGTTAAAGTCTATATATCCCTGGACACACCCACTCAAAATCATCATTGGCCCAAGGAAATCTCCTAAGAGCTTCTACTGAAAATGCCTTTCATCTCACATCTGCTACCCTAACCATCCTGTCTCCCCAGCAAGGGCTATAACCAGGTTATCTTTGTATTCTAAGCTGGGAATGCAAGGTGCCACTCACATACCGAGCAGGTGACCAGGCTTGGTACCTAGAAACCTGGGAGTTCCCCATCAGTCAAGGGGTCCTGCATACCTGAGAAACTCTTTGGGTCAAGACAGATTATGACATTCAAAGCAAGTTGAGGATAAAGGCTTTTCTATTTTGGTAAAGCAAAAGGCTGAGAAACAGAAGATGAGAAAAGGAAATACTAACCGTAAGTCAATAATAAATACCAGGAAAATGAGCTCCTTTTAGTGTTTAATGCACCTGACAAGGCAGATGTTCAAGAAAAGGTTCCTAAACAAAGCTGAGGAGAAATAAATGCAGCCTCTAGGGTCATTTCTATCATTTAACACTTATTACTCTGAGAACACCTACATATTGCCTCGATAATGTTTACAAATTCAAGATTTCAATAAAATGTGGTAGCACACACTTGAAATCTCAGTGACTTGGGAGACTGAGGCAGGAGGATTGCAAGTTTGAGGTCAGCCTCAGCAACTTAGTGAGACCCTGGGATGTGGCTCAGTGATAAATTGCCCCTGGGTTAAATCCCCAGTACACTCTTCCCTCAAAAAAGTTTTGAATCACTTTTGAGTGAATCCCAAATATTCTCATTTGGGGTTCATAGAGGGTCTCTGGCAAGGAGGGATGCTGAATCTGCCTTGTCACAAAGCACACCCATAGGATACTTTTTCATTAAAAACAGGAACTTTCACAGCAATTTTCTTGCATTGCTGCTATCCTAGCTGTGTACACTCTCAGCTGCCCACTGCTTAGGTAATGGGCTGAACCGCCATGTCTACAGCCTTAGGAAACAACCAAGGGTTGCTATGATTCAACTGCAGCTACTTCCCAAGATTTGCATGGTCTTTTATTTTGCAGTATTTTGTTTTGTGAAAGGACTCTGACTTCCTATATACTGATCTTTCAATGACTGAGAATACTACTGTGGACAACAAGTTCTCTTGATGAGAAACATCTAAAATATCACTGGTGTGACAAAGGGAATTTTTTTTTTTTAAAAAAAGGTCTGAGGCAGATCTTGTCAGATATCAATCCTACTTGAGAGGACACAGAGCCACAAAATAGTGTACACACAAAGGGTACCAAACTGAGTATGGGTTTTTCTTTAAGAAAGTGTTAGAGACCTGAGAGGCACACAGTATTTAATAACCTGCAGCAGGAAGTCCCTCAACCCCCATCTGGGGACTGGCTTCCCTTGGTGACAGTAGTGATTTGTTGGGAGATTGGCCTTGGAGTCATCCTGTATTGGTCCTTAGTCGCCGCCGCCCTTCATCTCCTTTCAACCTTCCTTTCTAGATGTATCTTTCTGTGTCTCTTACTTTAGCCATGCTGCGCTCTGACTGGCTTTAGGATGCTTCCAAGATTCCTTTCACTTAAATGTTATGGGTAAAAGATGAGGGACATGGCCACTTAAATTTTCTTGTTTCCCTGCTGAATTCTTTGTTTACCCAAAGTAGAGCTCAGCACAGCAAGGTCCTTTTGTGGGTCACTCTAGGAGCCACTTAATTTACCTGCATCAAGAGGTGAAGCAGGGTAGATGTGATTGAGCTGCCACTTACGAGACTTGAGCCCAGGTTAAGCTCCATTGCAAACAAAGGTTTTTATTAAGTGTGAATAATCAGTGTGCTTAAGAAAGACTAAAATTAATAAATGTAAAGATGACTTGGGATAATTTCCTTGATATATTTTTTTAAGTACTTATTTTTTAGTTGTAGTTGGACATACAAATAAAAAGGTATTATTTGATGCTGAGGATCGAACTAGGGGCCTCACATGTGCTAGGCGAGTACTCTACCACTGAGCCACAACCCCAGCCCTCCTTGATGTTTAAACACATGTTACCAAATCCATTAGGTGGGAGTACAACAAGAATGCCACCCAGCATGGGATAATCAGACCTGGGGACATGAATTTACTCTGAATATAAGGGAGGTTATTTGGTTTGCTTGTGCAAAGGCCCACACCCTGTCAGGTGACCTCTTTTGCTTTTTTTTATTTTTGGCTGCAGAGATACTATTTATTTTCTGTAGGAAAGGATCTGGCCTCCTGGCTTTACTTTCCTCAGGCTCCCTAGTGACCTTGCCCATATATTTGTTGTACTCTCCATAGGGTAACCTCATCCTCTTAGGATACACTTGCCTCAGCACCTGAGCAACAGAGTGCAGCCCCTGCTCTGTAAACTATGCAGAAGTAAAATGAGAATTTAGTACAGAAGGCTTTTTCTACCACCCAGGAATCTGAGTGTAGCTAAGTGATTTTTAATGTCTATATTTACTGATTCAGAGTTTAATCTTTGAATCAGTATGAGGAAGCAAGATGGTTTTTGAGGAGTACTAAACTATGGCAAAGATTTGTAGCTTGTATATTAGGGCATTTTTTTTTAAAAGGAGAATTTTATGGGACTTTAAATCTGTATCACTAACTCCATCAAGTAGGTAATTTTGGTATGTGAAATCCTGACTTTTTAAATCTTTGCAGAAATGAACATAGTACTGGATTTTCCCAAATAATGATAGTATTTAGACAAGATGTGAAACTAACCCAAACCAGAGGAAAAATCTTTAATGAAACACTTCTGGTATGTATAAGCAAGTCAGTAACAAGAGGTAACACTTTAATAGTAAACTTTCATGCTAACTTAGTACTATAATGGAAATATCTCCTTTTCATACAAAATCTTTGATTCCCCTTGAGATTAATAAAGAAAACACGGTCTTTTTATTTTTCAGTATTCTCTTTTGTGAAAGGACTGACTTCTTACATGCTGGTCTTTCCATGACTCAGAATACACAGGACAATCAGTTCTGTTGATGAGAAACATCTAATATCACTGGTGGGACAAAGGGAGTGTGTGTAAAAAGAGGTTTGAGGCAACTCTTCTAAGATATCAATCCTACTGTAGAGGACACACAGCCACTTCGATTACATGGAATATAAGATTATTTTAGACTTCAGATTAGTAATAAAATGGTGATTAAAAAAAAAAATCCCCCACCAAGGCTCCTCGGTGATGTCAGGTAAATAGTATACATGAAACATACTAGGAAATCTGTTCAGATGCAGTCTTAAAGCATCTCAAGTGGTGTAACTCATATCTGTGTTGTATGTCACTGTGGTTCAGTTAGGTGTCATGCATTCTAGTTTTTGTTAACAAGGTACTCAGTGTGTACTATGTTACAATTAGAACACTTTACAGACCCTGGCTTCACAAAAATGGCATTCAAGTTACTTTAGTGGTACTAGTTAAACGTTTTAAAACTATATGGTGAAACTGAAGTAAAGGTCAGGAAAACAGAAGACAAAATGTCGTTGAAATAGTTCTAAGTAATCCTGAATAACACCTGACACAAGTAGGCTCCTGTGTATGCTGATAAGCTAGGAAATCTTTTAATATTGAAATTGGTGAAATATGGATGGGGAACACTATACTGCATATATATATAATTTTAAAGAATGTTTTTAGTTGTGGATGGACACAATATCTTCATATGGTGGTGAGGATCCAACCCACTCACTCTACCACTGAGCTATAACCCCGCCAATACAAATTAGAGAAGATAAATAAATGAGTCTTTTCACTAGGAACTTTGTGGCAGGAGAAGCTGAAATCTGTTTCTGAGAACTTAAACAAAACCCAATAATATTTATTTTCCCAGAAGAAAAAAAATGTTGGCTTTGAGATAACTTTGATTATATGGAATATAAAATTTTAGCATTCAGATTAATAATAAATGGTAATTTTTTTAAAAAATCCCCAACAAGACTCCTTGGTGATTCCAGGTCGATAGTTCAGGTAACAGTCAGATTGCCTGTCCTTACTACACCTCCCATCATGGATTAATGCATTTAAGGACTTAAGAAGGGAGAAATAGATGATCCATTGATATCAGTACTCTAAGAGTTGCATATAACAAAGATTTATGACCAGAGTCGCATTCAGACCACTGGCAATTTTGGTTACAATTAAACAACTCATAGGATTTGGTGCATTTCTGAACCCTCTCTTCTCCCTGAATCAACTTGCAAATTCAGAACAGTATTTGTGTGCTTTCTGGGTATGGATTAGCCTCCTAAAGTACATAATTCCAATAATTATCAGTGACAGAAGGGATGAATAAATTATGCTTGAAGCATAACAAAATTAACAGTAAAAAATGTTTGCATAAGCTTTTCTTAATGCATGAGCCTATATTAAATTTAATATTCTATACAACTGATATGATCCTGAAAGACTCCCAATGAGTTATTAATCTTGAACTGTACCACAACCTGCTTCAGGACAAGGAATAAAATAGAATTTAAATGCTGCAGATGTCATGATGTTTTGAAAAGCTTTTTAAATTTAAACAGCTATGATGTGAATTGCAAATTCTAACAGCCTGAGTGAGTGAAATATCAATACCATGTTCATTCTTTACACCAGAATGCAAGGATTAAGCTTTGGGTTTTGTTCACAAAATTAAAGTCAGAGCCATTATTCTCTCCTTGCTGAGAGCTTAGTGTTGAGGCCTAAGTGAACAGAGTCTGGCTATTTAAAAAAAAAAAATTAAAAACATTCACTTGGAAGTATGGAAAGGGGTTGAAATGTCTTGTCTACTTAATGCTATCAAAAGAAAGTTCCATGTACTTATAATATTTGACCTTAGGGAGAACTATGCTGATTAAAAAGAAGTTTTGTAATGTTAAAGGCAAATTTATTATTCCTTCATTTTGGTCTGAATGTGCTAATCATTGAAAGGGTACAAAATTTGCAAGGATATTTGCAATGCACACAAGTCATTCTTCTCTTGAGTTCTGCACAATGGTATTCACAGGCAGCAAACAGTGAGAGAAAGGAATGTTCTATCTCTTAAGCTCTTCCCAATAATTCCTAAGGTGATATATATATCTGGACACAGCCTCAAGCACTTATAAAAGACTTCCAGGCCACCTTTACCCCTAAACATGACCATCTCCTACATATAGATGGTTGGGTAAGTTGCCTGGATGCACTAAGATTCACCTCAATAGAATCCTAGTTTTTATGGTGGTACATTTTGAGCACTGTACTTGCACACCTGTCAGCTACTGAAGATTTCTAGGAAGCATGATAAGGGTAAATGAAGAAAAGTGGAAAGATCAGGGCTTTCTTTTCTCATTAGTACTCATTTGATTTCTGAACCCTCTAATTCACACCCGCCTTGTACTTCAGTAGGGTGTAGACATACACAAATATTTGTGAACTAGAACCATGACTTCTGACAGCTCTGGAAACTGGTACAACTGGAGGGAATGACCCTTCTATGAGGAAGATACTTAACTGTCACTTGTACCCTGTAGAGCTTTGAAAATTTTTCTTGCCATTAAGAGGACTCCTGGGGCCTTTTTGGTGAATTCAGACAACATTAAAATGGACATGCATGGGTTTATGAAACATACCTTTATATTTTCATTTAAGTTGAGCACCACTCTAGCTGCTCTTTCCCCCCAGACTACCTTGCTGGTTATACTTCTTGCTGTCTCAGCAATCTAACATCCTTTAAAGGGGTGCTCTGAGGACAGTTCATATTCAGACTGAGGGAATTGACAGTGCAGGAGCATGATGATTCTTATTGGGCTTATTTCTGTCAAAACGAAAAAAAAAGAAACCCAAAAAAACCCCCCACAGTCATTCCAAATAATTCCTCCTACAAGTGTCTATTTACAGACAGACTCTCACCTTGACAGAGTTGAAAGCCAGCTGTGTTTGGAATGTGAAAACTTATAGCACCAACTGACTAGGGTCTGTGGCATAGGACAGTAGCCCACAAACTGTGCCTGATGGAGGAAAATCTTTGAGAAACATCAGTGGTCCTAGGTGTGAAAAAGACAGTTTTTTTTTTTAAATCTTTCACATGTTTAGAACCTGTGCTTTTCTATTTACAGTGGTCTGAAATGGTAGGATTGCTTGGTTAGCCAAAAAAGGCCTTGGTAGGACTATTTCTTGGATAAATCTGCATTTCACATAGTTAAAAAAAATAATAATAACCTTACAGGATGGTTGCCAGCAATATGGTATAAACTCATCATTAACGAGAACAACAGTATTAATCTGCTGGAGGACAGAGTCTTGAAGGCTGAGCTTGGCACTGTGACTATGTGATTTTCCTTTTGATGATAGTAAGCTCTTTCTGAAGTTCACTGAATGTAGGACGGTTTTCAGGATTATAATCCCAACACTTCATCATAATTTTAGAAATTTCCTCTGGACAGTTCTGAGGGGCTGACATCCGGTATCCTAAAGACCCAGGAGAACAAAGAAATGAGAATGGACTTAAGAAATGAATGCTCACACAGGGTATATGCATTTTGTAAATTTTAGTACCTTATGTTGTAGGTATAATAGAAACAAAAAATCCATTTCTGAGTATATTCTCCCTCCTCATGGGCCATAGATAAATCAGTATCACACAGCCATTAACACTTAGTTCAAAAAACATGGTCAGGAAGATATACTACAACTGCATATTTTACTTGCTAGAATTAAATACTATGGGCAGAGTTTCTAATTCATCTTCGAAAACCTAGGTTGTAGAGATGAGCTTTTAAACAGTGAAGGAAAAATGAATGAGTCATAAGCTGCTGTCTGGAAGTGTTGCTCGTATGTGTGACTCTGCCAGTGTGGGAGAGGGAGGTTCTCAGCCCTGTCCCCTGGGCAGCCTCAGGCCAGGGTACATTACTGCATCTCAACACACTCTCTTTGAGGAAGCTGTGGATGACAGTAGTGCCTGCTAGGAATAACTAGTTTTTGGTGATGCTATAGCTCTGATCTGGAACCCCCCCCCCCCCCCCCC
>NW_026000026.1:66099939-66116654 GCF_001458135.2 Marmota marmota marmota | reverse complement strand
CGAGGATTTCTTCAGAAGTGTTATAAAATTCTCCAGTTCTTGAAGACAGACAGCATTGTACTTTGTAATATTTTTAAGGAGATTTATTTGGTATGGAATAAAAAATAATAGGTTGGGAATAGTAACCTGTTTTCACGGAAGACATTGAATGGTACAGCACTGCAACTTTATGCCAAGCAGAGAAGGGGTGGAGAGACAGCTTGTAGTTTTCTACTTTTAAAGTATCAAGATACTTCAAAGTGTTTTGTTATATAAAAGCCATGGGATTCAAAAGCAGAATTGTGTACCACATTTTCTCCGTTTACACACCTAAATAGCATAATAGCCTGTTTGCCAGCAATCTGGCCAGGAGAAACACCATTGGCACTGCTGCCCCCATCTGGGTCTCTGGCTCACCTCTTTCCACTTGCTCTCGTGCTTGTTGATTTGTCATTCCAGGGTAAGGAGAGATCCCTAAGCTGAAGGTCTCCCAGAGCAGGATGCCAAAGCTCCATACATCACTCTCAGAACTGTATCTTCCTGGGAGGGGAACAACAAACCATAACCAGGTGAGGGACAAGGAGATGACAGGTTCTGGTTATGTATGTCAGTCACATAATAACTGAATTTACCAAAGGACCTCAGGAGCTAGTGCTTCTATTCTTTTCACTGGTTTTATACTTCAGGACTAGTTATGTCATCAAATAATCACTTGCCCCCTCTTCTCCCCACCAAGAGCAAATATTCAGCCAGCATGCAGGCTTACTTTCATGAGTGAGGTGGTTTACATAAAAACATGTAAATGTTTACACATCAGTGCCTAGGAGATTAAATAAGTTGGATTCCTGCAATTTTTGTCTTCTGCATCATTTTCTTTCTACTAAAATTGCAAACAAACTTAAAGCAATAAGAAAACTTTCTTAATTTCAATTTTTTACTCATCACTGTTTACAGATATTCTTTCGTACTTAAAGGTCTCATTTTCTCTGCTGATAGAAAAATATATTTTCTGTAAATCAAACTGTTTTGAAGAGTGGAAATTAACATAGCTGACTGATAAAAACAACTTCTTTAAATTACATGGTGCCTTGTTTTGTCAAAATAGCTCAGTAAAACAGGTGCACCAAGATAAGCTCTTAGAACATATGTGGTAGCTTTCAGGAAATACAGATAAATCAACACAAGATGGATGTGAAATCAAAGAAGGGTAACAGAAAGGTCCTTTCCAAGACTGTCCCAAGATATTTAATTTTATGTATAGGGCACATACCATCAAGATTACATGTGGAAGGTTTCTTAAATGATTTCAGTTTCTGTCCCTCCTCTAAAACCGTTACTATAAAAAAATATTCTTGAAGTAAAGGAGAGTCTGCCTGCACTGTGTTAACTGATCTGTCTTGAGTGGACTGAGTAAAGGTTCGGGCTATGTTATTTTAGCTTTCCTCTTGGTAGATGGTAATTATGGACATAAATCTTGCTACCCTACAGCATAGTTAGTTTTCTTATCTGCAAATCAACTATTATGATGATCCAATAGTTTATTATTTTTCATGAAAGTATCTTATTTTGTAAAATAGTATATGTATGGGTATCAAGAAAGGCATATTATAGGTAAACTAAGATCATACTCCAGAAGTGGAAATGTTCAACCTAGTTCTGAACCTGGTATTGCTGGATAATTTTAAGGATAAGAGCAAGTTAGTTGTATCTTTTTCTATCTCTTAATTCTCACAATATGCTTGTAGAGAAAGGGTATTATTTTCATCTTACAAAGTAGGAAACAGATGCAGAGTAGTAGAAGGCTTGCCAAGATCATGCAGTCAATGATGTAACAGATCCAGGACTCTCCATTCAAAACTCTGACTTTTGGAGTTAAATCACATTAATCAAATTAGAAGGGGATACATCAGCCCCAAATAACCAGGTGACAAGTGGGAGACTTCAATAATTGATGCAAGATTTTATTTCTTCATTGGAGATCCGTATCCTCTTTGCCTACAGTATCTTGTGACTGTGGATGGTAGAGATAAATGCTCAACAGTCCAAGCATGTTACAATTTCTGCATTTTAAAAAATTGCTTGGGGTGGGGAGCACTGGCTCAGCGGTAAAGCATTCTTTTTGAGTGTGTGAGGCCCTGGGTTCGAACCTCAGCACCACATACATAAAATAAAGGTATTGTGTCCACCTCCGACTTAAAAAATGCTGGGTAAGATATTCACAAATCAATGCTAAAGAAATCTTTGAGAACAAGATGAAAATATGATAGGTACATTTGCCTCGAAAAAGAGAAATTATGTAGCTAGAGAGAAGGGCTTACACTGCACGTTTAAGTAGATAACAAAATTGTAAAAATCAGTTTAATTCTACACCTTAAGCCTACAGTTTGAAGGTTTCTTGGATCAGAGGGTTTTCTTTTTTTTTTCATGTACTCTAACTCCACACTTCATTGGAGATATGGGCAGTGTTTCATTACTGAGGCCAGAGTGTAGGGAAGCCTTACTCTTACCAAACAGAAAAATGTACCAAGCACTTTAAATCCTTACTTTCAGAAGATTTTTTTTTTTAGAGCCAATCTTCAGTAATTCTACATCTGAGAACACAATTTCCCAGGATTGCCTGAGGCTTGAAGACTCAGGAATTTCCCCATGGGATTGGATAATGCATCCTACAAACTCCTTCCTCATCTAAATATAGAAGACTGCCAAAAAAAAAAGTCCTTCAGTGCCAATCCAAGAACTTTGTAGTCCTCCTTAAGTTACAATTCACCTAAAATACAGTGATCAAGAGGCATAATCATGTACTAGTTAGAGGACTTTTAAAAGACTGTGTAATATAGATTATCTGGCAACCAGGGCTTGGTTTTAGTGAAATCTTTAGGGGGCAAAATATTACAACCTTTTACCCTGTGATTCTTCACTTTAGTGATATAACCCCACCATGCAAGACAAAAACCACTGTGGGAACTAGCAGGGCTGCCATTTCCCTGGGTGCTGAGGAGTAGTGGATTGGCTTGCAATTACTAAAGGTCATAGAAATCTTATTTGCTGTCACAATGAAAGACAAACCAAGGGTGAGGACTGGTATCTGGATTAAGCCCACCCAGTATACATTCAAAAGTTTTCACTGCTCGAGGAATCACCATACGTTTTCCAGATCACACTAGTACATACTCAGAATAACTGGATATGTACAGACCTATTTACAATAGCCATAAGGAGAAAACTGCTCCAATATACACAAATGCACCTGAAAAGGTTTATACTAAATGAAAAGAGGATACAAACGGTCACATTGATTCTATTCGTTTCAAATATCTAGAAAGGTAATAGGAGAGGGAGGAAATGGGTACTTGATCTTGAAATGAAGAAAATGTTTTGAAACTAGACAAAGGAAATGGTTTCCCAACACTGAATTATATTAAATACTACTAAATTTTTCACTTTAATTTCGTGAATGTCACCTATTAAAAACCTTTATCTGCCTAATCTAGGCATTAAAAATTATTTTCATAATTTATCATGATTTGCTGATTGAAAATGGAAAGTTACTACTTATTCAAGACATTATACCCATTGTTTTAGACCTTACTTCCCTAAATGAAAATGTAACTTGTAATTTCACTTAAAGCACACTTTTTTCTTTTGCTAAATTCATGAGTTGTTACCCCATTTCATTCTAACCAGAGAATACAATACAAACTTTCTACTTACAATGACACATAAAAATTCAAGTAAAAAAAATATCACTATTTTAATTCCAATCTTTTTCCTCAGGATTTATGTAAGTTCCAGAGAAACTCAAGGATTGACCGACTTAATATTTTAACAGTACATGAAGTTATTGGACCAATTATAAGACATTCAAATAAATGGCCCAGAGCTACCACATCACTTTTATTCTATGTATAATCTGTTTCAATTGTTTGAGACATAAGTGCTTATAATTCTTTTTGATCTACCAATCTTTAATCTAGAAATCTGATCAACATGAGCACAAACTTAATTGAAATTATTGAAGTGCAAGGTCTGAACAGTTATACATTGGGCTGGTTCTCAACTTGGATTTTGCTATATACCCCTGTATAATTACCTGTAAATGTTTTGTGCTGATACAGTCCATTTTTACCACCAAAAAGTAAAAAGTCTATTCTTACCATAATTAAGAGCTTCTGGTGCTGTCCATTTAATGGGAATCTGCTTTAAGCCAGAAGATGAATATACCCCACCATCCTCTTGACGAGACATTCCAAAGTCGCTGATTTTTAGAATATTATTTTCACCTACGAGGCAGTTTCTTGCAGCAAGGTCCCTAGGTTATAATAAGACACAGAAAACACCTATTAAAACAAATTGAAAGACGCTTTCACATTTATGACTTCCACACTTTGCATTTTTACATTTGCAATGTATTTATAATGAGGTTAAGAAAGCTTGTGATTTACCAGTCCTTCCCAAGTTTTCTGTCGTAGGTAAAATATCATCCGTAAGAATATTTGCATATGGAACAGGCCACATGCTAGCTTTCTATGCATCACATATATTTCCATTTAAATAGAAAAGCATGATTCTAAGGTTAAGGGAAAAATCAGAAAGGCTAAGTAAATCTACCATTATGTCTCCTTGGACTGGCTTCACTGTCCAATAGAACTTGCTGTGATGAAGACAACAGCCATGTGTGGCCACTAAACACTTGCAATGTGGCTCACGTGACTGAGAAACTGAATTCTTCATTTTATATACTTTTCATGTATTAAATTTAAATGGCAGCATGTGGGTAATAGCTACTGTGTAGCCCTCAATATACCATCTCTGGAGTTTCCAAAGGCTGGACATGACCGAGGTGCCAGAGAGGCTGGTAACACTATTGTGTCTGGGACAGGCAAACCCTTCTTGATGAGCTGTTCTTGGTGCTCTCCTATTCAACTTTTTTCATTTACTATACATTCCAGCCCTACTATCATCTTTGGTCTCCAAATCCAGGACAACTTCCCTAAACTCAGAATACTTGTTTCCACTTCCTATGGGTCCTTCTCACTTAGCTCTTCCTTTGCCTGAAATTTCCTCTACCCATTTGCATAGCTGGCTCCTGTTCATTTATTCTCTTTCTTCAGAGGGAAGATGGCAGTGAACCAAAGTGCTGTGTCTCATTCTAGTAAGGAGGATAGTCAATAATCAAAGCTATGTAAATATATATGGGAGAGAATATATTCACACATACAAAGAAAAGAAATGTATCAGTGCTGAGTGTTAAGGGGAAAGAGGTTTAGATAGGCTAGTAAGGAATCAGTGGGATCAGATTCAAGGAGTGTGGTAGAGGCAGAAATGGACTTTGAGTCAGTAGGCTTTCACTTTAATACAGAAGTTCCATTTTAGCTGAATATTTTGCCCTGCAGTTTTAAAATGCTATGCTTCCCAGCCTTCCCCACAGCTAGGTGTGTCCACAATGTTAAACATGGGTTGTCTTGAATTCCAGGAAGTAGCATCACAATTCTCCCTTCTTTGAACCTGAATTTCAACAAAGAAGAAACTTTAATCTAGACCCCTAATTTCTTGCTGCTGTTCCAATGTTAGTGAGTTGTCAGACATGTCCTGAACTACTTACTTTTGATCTTGGATTTATTACTTTAACATGAGAAATTTTCTCCCTTTTTGGTTTTAGTATGTATTTTATTATATGCAGTTAAGAAAACAGTATAGAGATGGATCTGGTTTTGGACACATTGAGATATCTCATATCCTAGTGGAGTTGGATGTTGAATTTTGAGGTCAATAGTTGTGGCTTTTTGGTGGTGTTTGAATTGACGGAACTGGAAAATGTTTTCACCTAGAATGTAGAGGGAGAACAGGTATCATTCAAGGACTAGGCCCTAAGGCATGGCATGTCTTGGAGAAGGGTTAAATAAAGGAGCAGCACGTGAGGCAGAGAGAAGCCATAGGAGAGTACGGTGGTCCTAGCTTCATTTTACTCATCTAAAAAATACAATCTAGCAGGGTTGAGTGCAACAATGTTTGTAAAGTACCAGCATATAACATGTGGCTCAAATATCTCCTATGTATTGCTGCTACTGTTATAATAAGAGGTCCTGAAACAGTATGCATAAATCACTTCACAGAAAGTCTTTAAGAATGTTTTACTTACAAAGGAAATGTGGCCAGCACCTAAAAACTCAGGACTACAAAAGGTACATATGCAAAAAACATGCTTCCAAAGACGGAATCAATAATAGTTGCATGTTAAGGATTTCATTTTGTAAAACTTTCACTAAGTTTCTACATTATTCTCTGTCAATAAAAATCATAAATTAACTCAGTCTCAACAGAGATAAGGCCTTATCTTAGGTATGGAGATTTTTCATATAAAGAGGAAATACGTATTCATCATTGTGCAGAAAGAGGGATCCATAAAGGTAATGTTTGGAGACCAATTTCAAATTAGGATGTACATTATTTCTTTAAGTTAGATTTATGGACTCCTCTCTCTACCCTCCAACCTCAGAGAAACTCTATTCCGTATTTCTATAACAGAATTATTATACATTAAATCTATCATTAATAAATCAAAGTGAATGGTTGGAGAATTGTTCAGAAGTTCTGGATGTATTTGACTCAGGGGATCTAGCTCAATTAGTATTATATAAATTTGTTTTGAAGAGGACGAGCAATATCACATATTTCTTAAGTTCACAATGTCTTCAAAATTTACATTTCACAGCTTCTATTCTGACTTGGCAATGTAAACTCAGTCTGTACTTCTGCTGATCAAACCTAAAACCGCCGGTTGAACTACGAAAAATAACTCCTTAAAACTCTACCTGCATTACTTTGAAGAGTATGGAATGCAGTAGGAACTTTCAAAGGCACCTACATGGGATTGAGTTTTCTGTCCCTCTGCAGCCCCTCCTCCCTTCTCTAGCAGCTTTCCCCTGAAGGTAGGTTCTAGGTACAGAGTAATATAAGGCAGTAGTACCAGTACTAGTGATTAAAACTCCAATAGAAACCATGTCTTCCCAGAATAAAGACATTGTGTCCATCTACAACTACATATATGAAAAAATATAGAGGGGTCTCTGCAGAACTCTAACATAGGGGCTGGAGCTCAGTTTTAGTGCATTTGCCTAGCATATGAGAGACAATGGGTTCGATCCTTAGCACCACATAAAGACATTCTGTCCAACTACAATTTTTTAAAACAAATCTATGAAGACCAATACTATAATGTTAGCAAATCAATACATAAAAATACCATTGGTGACCAATTAGGATTCATTTTCATAACAAAAGGTTGGTTTACCATTTGAAAAGTAATCAATGTTAATTACTACAATATAGGGGAAAAATTATTGAAGAGAATGGTAAAAAAGCAAAGATTAAATAACTTCCTGGATTGTGGCTCAGCGGTAGAGCACTAGCCTAGCACGTGCGAGGCATGATCCTTGGCACCACATAGAAATAACTACTTCTGCCTGACAAGGGGCATATACAAAATCTTAGTCCTTTACTAGTAAAGATGTTAGCAAATTAAGTTATTTTCCCCTTGAGATCAAGGCAAAGATTTCTGCTTTTACTACTTCTATACAAAACTGTTCTGGATATCCTATTCTTTGAAATCAGACATAAAAGAAAACAACTGCAGATATCAGAAAAGTAAAAAAAATCTGCAAATGGATAGTTTTAGTAAAGAAAAGCTCTGAATTTGGATATCTAACAAGGTTGCAGGACAAAAGACTAATACAATTAGGAAAACAATGCCTAAAAATAAATCTAAGATAACAGTCTGTTTACTCAAAACTTTACTGAGAAAATATCTAAATTAATGGAAAGCTATCCCATATTCATGAAGTGCAAGATTCAATATCATTAAGGTAGCAATTTTCTAAATTCATCTGGACATTTAATGTATTTCCAAATTATACCAAAGATCTTTGTAGAAGTAGACAAGCTAATTCAAAAATATTCTGTCATTTTAAGATGAACATCATAACCTGAATTAAAATCTTACCATAAAGCTACAGTAGTTTGATATTGTCAACAACACAGTGGCTTAATTGAATAGAATGGAGAGGATCCAGAAACAGACCCACACATATACAGTCAATTGATATTCTGGCAGTTTGGCATTCCAGTGTGTGCCAAATGCATTACTCTTGATTGGAATGAGTTTTCACTCACTGCTGTGTTTTATTTATGGAATTTCACTGTTAGGACTTTGCTCTGAGTAATACTATGCTAGACAACTACATACACTTCAGTTGTCCTAACTACCTTCTCACATCACCAATGTAGATGGTTATCCTCTGGTCCCCCATAAAACTGTACTCCTGATTTCAATCTAAAACTAGTTTAGATACACCTTCAATTCAGAGTAAGCAAAATTTTCTGACATTTTCAAAACATGTTACTTCCTTTGGGCCACAACTTCAGGTGAATGGAGTAGTATATTTAGGGCATAATCTATGAATGAAAACCTTGGCCTTCAGATAATAAGCAGGCATTGCTTACTCACTGTTAGCCTAATATTCTGTAAAGTATTCAAAGTGATAAGAAAAAATATATGGTCTGTAGGCTGGGAAGTAAAGCTGAACTACACCTTTTTTTTCCCTCCAGTCTCCTCTTAAGTAAACCTTGGATTGTCTATCACCAAGTCAGACCGTCTAGGAAATACCCTAGTGCTCCTTACCTCTTCACATACAAAAACTGGTAGAGATCAAGCCAACATGAGCCTATGTTAAAACTGTAAACCTATAAGAATGCAGAGATGAGAAGTCTTATATTTGGCTGCTGGTAGTGTCATTCACAGGAAGTATCAGAGATAGCAGTGTCTCACCAAATGCAAAGGGACATAACCACAAATGCTGCTCATTGCCAAAAAAATATGGAAATGTTCCACTCATGTCTGCTGTGTAATGGATGCAAAATCAAACTTCTAAGTGCATACTTGAGGTTTCTTACTAGTCAAACATATAATGAAACAAGGTAATTAAGGATCAAATGAGAACAGAGCAGCTACAGGCTCACAATAGAGATGGGTACATTTCCTTTGCTATCTGGAAAGCACAACAGCGGGCATTGTGCTCGGTGCCAGAGTTCTCTCTCAGCAAATTCTCCAGTAAACCAGATATATTTGAGGACGGCCCGTGTTCTCCTTTGTAATAGAGCTTTGCCTCAAGTGTCACTTACTACTCGTGGCTATAATTTTACACAGCCAGGATTTATCCATCACTCAGAAAAGGAGTTAGAGAAATATTTGCCTTTTTTTCTTTTTTGATATAAATATTATTCCCACTGGGTCTGGATAATACTGAGATTGTATTATTAGCGCTTAAGAGGAGAAAAATGTCTTCAAAGCTCAGGAGTTTCCTTATTTTAAGTCATGCTATCAAACCAAGAACTCAGAGTGGGGGGACAAAAGGAAACATACTTCATTTGCTTTACTATGTACTGATAAATTAGAATTATAGTATTGCTGCAAACATATTTAGGGGGACATCATAGAAGAGTGGTTGCATCAACTTTAAAACATTGCATCATTTACTAGCTCTTGTATCTTTAGAAATTCACTTAGCCTCAGTTTTCTCATTTGTAAAATGGGATAATAGTACCTACCTCAAAGTTGTTGTAAGAATTAAAACATGCAAATAGTGTTCATTCAATATGTTAGTCACAGACACATAATTGCACATCTATCATAACAAAACTTGAATTTTAGCCTAGAATGTGTCAAATGTGTTGGAAAATTACTCTTTGTTAAATAGTTTAGTTAGAAGGGGCAATTACTATATGAATGTAAAAGCCATTCAATTTCATTCTAACAACATAGTATATGTCAGGCATTTTTGAAGCACTTTTCATATAAAGTCACTTAGAAATTGCTGTAATTATGATCTCCATTTCTATAGATGATGATACTAAGGCCCAGTGACTTTCTCAAGGTCAATTAGTGAGTACATAGAGAAAAGCAGGAAACGAACCCAGCAGCCCCAAAGTTTTTGCTCAAGATAGGTCCAAAGTCCTAATGGGTAGAAAGGTGAGAACCAAAGGACTTATTTCTGAAAGATCTCCCCTATTGCCTGCCAGAATACACAGCCTTTGAGTCTCTTCATTTACTTAGTTACTGCTAAAATGCAAATGTGGTAATGTGTGGAGAACAGGGTACATATTACCACTTAATCATAATTATTTGAACATATAGATAGTATACAAACTCTTCAGGGAATGGGATGACAAGAAGATATGTTCTGTTGTGGAAAAGGAAAATTGAATAGTATGGAGAACTGACTGAGTAGAAAAGGCCTGGGTTAGGGGTGATGTTGGCTCCTATGGAAAAGTCAACTTGGACACTGGGTGGGGACAACAAGACAGATATAATTTCTAAAAAGTTTGTATGAGATACTGTATTTATTGTCCACCTGGTTACTCTTTTCTCAGTAATAGATGGAGGTCCAACTGAACTGCACACTCAGGAGAAACAGGCTGTTAGTGATTTTTTTTTTTACAGTGAGATTGCCAGCTGCAACATGAAATAACCAAGTCCTTCTCTGATATAGGTAACCGAGAACCCCTGAGGGAAGATCCTGTAAGTCATCCAGCTTTAAGTACAATGGGCATGCTTAGCACATACAGAGATGCTTTACTCATTTGTCTCTTTTCTTTGAGCAACTTCCCTCTGAGAGAGTTATGGCTGGCCCTGTACAAGTGCAACCTCTATATTCTTTTCCTTGGCTTAGAAATCATCTCTCTAGCTAACTAACTATGGATTTTGAAGGAAAGTTTAGAACTAAACATAGTGATAACACCGAATTCCTTAATTAAAAAAAAAAAACACATCTAATATATTTTGTATTTAATGATTGTGGTTTATCTTGACAGTTTGTAGTTTTATGAAAGGGGTGTTCTATTTGGGTAGTCAGATAAAACACTCTCAGTCAATGCTTCCTGCTATCACCTGTGGGCCACACTGTAAAATGAGATACCAACTCTCTAGAGACCATCTCTGGGCACAGACTTTAATACAAAATATTGGTATATTGTTAAATCTCTTACTAAGGAGTCTCATCTAAAGGAAATGATGGGATTAAACATATTGGTGGAAAGAGTAAATTTTTTATTTCAAGGGAATATACCCAATTTCAACACCAAGAGTGAGCTCTTATTCATCTGTCATCTGAAACTTCAATAAAATACAGGGCATGGAACTGACTCCACAGTTAGTTTCAGTACTCATGGTAAAGGCTCTATTTCTGAAAGACTTCTGGAAGGGAGATTTTTGAAAATATCCTCCTATTCAACTCCTATTCTGAGAGTGTAAGTAAAAAAGAAACTACTTGCCTGAATGACATATAATACAGCTTAAAATGTTATTCTTGGATGAAATACGTTATTTTGAGCACCAGACTGAAGTAACAAAACCACTCTCCCTAAACAGCTACCATGATAACAGCTTACATTTATTGAGTGCTTTTTATGTGCCAGATACTACTTGAAATATCTTTCATGTACTCCATTTTCTGCCATACTCAAAACTATAGATTAGTATCCATGAAGTTATCTATTTTTCTCCCCAGAGACAATGATGCAAAATCTCTATGATTGGGAATTCTGGACTAAGGATCCACCACACTCACATACTAGGGAAGTGGTGTACACTGAGTTACATTCCTAGCCCTTAGACTAGGAATTTGGGGACTGTAGTTCTCATCCAGTGATTTCCTTAACAATCAGTATAAGCTTATGTATTACATTATTTTCCTGAACCTTGAAAAGGATGGAACCAATCCTTGACTTTTCTGAGCATGACATCTACTATACAGTGTCAAACAATCTTATAATTTCTTTGCATTACATCTACTTTGGTGTGAGAGCCATATGCTTTATAAGGGTTGACAGTAGAAATACAACATGGTGAAAATAAATGTTTTGAAAGGAATTCGTAATCTAGTAATCACAACAGAAAAATACTGTGTATAGATACATGCAAGACATTATTCTAGCCCCGATAATGCTTCATGCTCACTTGGAACATTTGCAATAATTTAAGGAGCAAGAGTCCATGGTTTACTACCTGATATGAGCATTAGGGGCCTTTCAACTCTTACATTTTGTATGGTCTGGTTTCATAGTATTGTTTTCCTGTAACTGGCCACACAGTATCAGTAGAGTCCTGCTGAAGAGTTTGACACTGCCAGTCATTATTGCAGTGGCAACATGAAAATTAATCCAAGTCATGCTGGGCAGGTTAAGTTACAAGAATGCCAGCCACTCTACATGGCAAACAGTCCCACTTACCCAAGAGCCAAACTACAATGCAGGTAAACTCCGTCTTGCCTCTCCTGAATACCGGTGGGCTACAACAAGAAAATTTCCCAATCCTGTAATCATTTGCTCAGTGCCTATTATGTGTCAAGCATGATGCCAGAGGCTTTACCTATTAATTTTAACAATCAGAAGTTTAGTGAATCTTTATTACACATAAAAGAAACAAGCTCAGAGATCAGATAATGTGCCCAAGATCACATGGCTGGCAAGTGGCTTGTATGGAATCTGTCATGCTCCAAAGCCAGTGTTGTTTTACTTTTCCACAGTGTAAGAATTCTCTTGGTTTCTTTGAAATACTGTTCATTTTATCTTGGCAAATTAAACTAGATTTCTGTATTTTGTTCCCATGACTTGTTTTCTTTCCCATTTAAGTTAAATGAAATACAGCTCCTGACTCGGGGCTTAGGCAATGGAATAAAGAACATGTTGAGCAGACTAAATATATATTATTTTTTCTATTCTGTACAAAGGCACATAACAATTCCTCCATAATCATTTGTTATGGTTTATACTTTCACAAAGTAATATACATAGTCACACTGGGGCCTAAAGTAAGATATAAAAGGCACAGAGCAGCGGTGTAATCTGTGATGCACAAGGTGCCATAATGAGCCTTAGGATCACTTAACTTTTTATAGTCTGCAAAATGTTCAGATACTAATGAACAAAGACACTCTAATTGTGGTAGAATACACCTCCATTAGGATAATGATCTGTAGATCATGCAGGGCTTAACTCTTAGCAGCATCCCTGCACAAAGATAATCCTCTGACACTAGTTTGCTGAGAGGCTCAGTAATGAAGTGCATCCAACCAAACAGGCCCACTGGTACCTTTACCTCTGGTTTGGTGATGCCTCATAGATAACATAGACCCTATTCATGACTGGCAGGTGGGAAGACAGTCTATTAATAAAGTGTCTTTAGGAAGTATTCGTCCCTAATGAACAGAGGAGATAAATATATGCTACTCGTATCCTACTAATGGAAAACATTTATTTATAGGAGTTCGAAAGAAGTAATGACTTCCATGTATCACAATCATTTTTTCCCTTGCTTCCTATTTTCATTATTCCTAATGTTTTCTATGTTTATGAAGTGATATCCCAAGTGACTTTAATAAATTTCCCTTCAGTCCTATGATGGCTTGCAGTATATGAAACCCAAACAGGAGAGTCTAAGTTATGAATACAGACCTATTTTGTAATAATTCATTTTTATCTTGAAACAAAGATCTGAAATTGAATTTCGTTTCTGTCTCTGTATATTTTCTTTCTATAGCCAGGAAAGCTTGCCTGATCTTCATTCTATTTTAATTCTGCATTCTTTTTTAATAAAGTAAATTCTAAAGACTTGACTTCATATACATGGCTATTTCTCTACAAAATATTTATCTAAAATATTCACCAGTTGTCCCTTTAGGATTAGTTATTATGCATTCTGATTCTTTGGAGTAATCCATACAAAAATCTGCACATTGCATTCATGAAGAATTGCATGTCCTTTTGGTCTCTTAATGAAATCTGCCTTTGCTAACTTGCAGACTGCAGTTACATAAAACAAAATTGTCAGAAAGGCTCATGGTCGACAAAATAATATATATAAACATAAAGCTTATAATGCCTAAAGGATTCCCAGAAAATTTAGTGATCTCTAGAGAAAAATGTGACAGCTGCTTAACAGCATTCAGTAGCAGTGTCAGCAATAGAGGAAACCACAGTAGCTGTCAAGGCAACTCCAGGACAAATACATTTATGAGAACTTAAATAGCATAGAGGATTTTTAAAATCTCCAAAACACCAAATCATTTTAGTGCTACCAATTAATTTTAGGTAATAGATTATTTAATATTTTCAGCAAAATAATTAGGACTATATTTGCAAACCAACTTTCCTTATTGAGATTTTATTAGCACAAATTGTCATGAATCTCAAATTTTAAAATGCATGCCACATATAAACTGAGGTCTGATGTTAAGTGAAAATGGAGAAAGATGAAGTCACATCTGGTTATTTGATTTGGTAACTAATGTAGGAAACACTGCTAAGACTCCATTATACAGATAAGTGCAGGTTCTAAGAACACTGCTTTCTATGGTTACTGCTTGACATATACCAAGACTTACTAAACTGAAAAAAACACTTCCAATTTGCACTTTTTCCATTTATCTTATTTATTTAACCACCAAAAGCACACAAAACAGTACATTAGTTTGACATTCATTTAACAAAGGACTAACTAGTACCAGGTCCTCTGCTATAATTCTTTCCCTCAAGCAATTTACTTACACAAGAAAAGATAGTTATCATGAGCACATTCATTATAATATTGGAGATTGCAAGTCTGAAGGTAATGCTTAAAAGGTACGCTCTGAGAGACAGGCATGGTATGAAAAACATGGTCATCTAAGTTATACTCCACCCCATCCCTGGTGAAACTTAACCAGCAGGATGTGGCAGAAGTATTATGGGTAAGTTCAGAGTAAAGACCTCAAGTGACCTTGAAGTTTCTACTTTTGTCTTCCTGGAACATGCCTTACACAGGATAATGAAGCCCAAGTGAGAAACTATAGAGACCCATCTATAGCCAGCATAAAAGTGTCAGTCTTCTGAATGAGGTTTTATTGTACTCTCCAGCCCAGGTGAGCCATTGAAATCATGTAACTGCACCAAGGGAAAACAACAGAAAACATTCAGCTGAGCCCAGCTCAAACTGTTGACCTGAGTGGACAGAAGACTAAGAAATAAACAGTCAAGCCATTATGTTTTGGAGTAATATTTTCTATAGCAATGAATCTGCTGTGCCAGCTATTCATTAACAGAGAAAAAGATGAAAAAAATATCAACATTCATGAAGGGCTGAGACAAAGTTGTTGCAGGCACTTTCTCATTGGCACAATATTTCCTCCTGCATTGTTTCTAATCTTTATCCTTGAACTTATTTTCTTATATGGCTTTATTATAGGCTACAAACCTGAATTTTCCCTCTTTCAGGCCTTTTTTGTACAAGTATCAGGCTATTCGACTGGCATTGCTTCTAGACACTACTACTTGGAATAGTTTGACTCTAGAACCTTCTGCAAGCATTATTGGCTAAACTTCCCAAAGTTGTGTATTACTACTTAGAGTCTGATATAAAGAGAACAGAAATAGAATTTAAACATCTGGCATATTGAAGCTAGCTAATTTAGGAGCAAAGGGCCCTGAGAGAATTTAAAGGAAATTTTCATATCAGATTAAAACATATCATAATAAGGGATATGAATAAGAACCCCAAGTTATCCATAAAGGTTAACTATTGTGGGGGTATCAGAAAAATAGACAATCTATAATTAGTTCCATAAAAATGATGTGAAGTTGGTGGTGGTGAGGGAGAAGGCCAAGAAATACAATTCTTTTATTCCTTCAAAAATTTGCATGTAGCATTTAGTATTTGCCAGGCACTCTTCTATGCAAGACAAGAAACAAAACAAAAAAGACAAAAATTAATGTCCTCATAAAACTTACATTCCTCTGGTGGAAGCTAGTTAAATGATATATCATCAAATATATCTCTAAAAGAATCACTCCAGGACATATTCTACATAAAAAGAATGTAAAAGGGGAAGCGAAGGGAAGCAACAAACAGCAGGAGCAGAGAAATGAGAGAGACCATTGTGTCTATATAATTGTTGATTCCTCCTTTAAAAGCACAGACAATGTCTTAGATGGCTTCAACGTGCTGAGTGGAAGGGAAGAGGGAGAGAGCAGCCTGGTAAAGTAAACATATGCTGAGGCTGTCGTCTGGCTCACATAGAAGAGAGCAAGGTTAGTTTGGGTGAGGAGGTTGCAAGAAACACATAACAGCAGGTGCAGCAATATTGCTGTAAGAAAGCAGAATTGAGGAAAAGAGCAACAATTAGAATAAAAAGTACTATTCTGTGTTTCTAAAACTTAGAATTCACCAGGAAGACATATGCTAGTGGTGCAAACGACAGGGAACACAGAGTTCAGGGCAGAAACCGAAAAAGCAGTTTCAATACAGATATACAACTCATTCAGAAAGGGGCAATGCCGAGGTCATGTCATTCAGGAATGTCAGCAATTTCAGCACAGATGGAGCAAGACAGCATCAGAAGCAAGTATCAGTGACCAAAAGACCTGCCTGCTAAGCAAATGGCAACTTTATTCACACTAATAAAGGAAAATGGAAGCCACTTTTGAGTATTTTTTTTTTAATTTTTTATTGTTGGCTGTTCAAAACATTACATAGTTCTTGATATATCATATTTCACACTTTGATTCAAGTGGGTTATGAGCTCCCATTTTCACCCCATATACAGATTGCAGAATCACATCAGTTACACATCCATTGATTTACATATTGCCATACTAGTGTCTGTTGTGTTCTGCTGCCTTTCCTATCCTCCACTACCCCCCCTCCCCTC
>NW_026000026.1:66091282-66098554 GCF_001458135.2 Marmota marmota marmota | reverse complement strand
ACTACCCCCCCTCCCCTCCCCTCTCTCTGCCCCCTCTACTGACATTCATTTGTCCCCATAAAATCAGTAATGGAAGATCATTCAAATTCAATCCACGTGGAAACAATTAGTGCAATTACAGAATCACACCACCAATATGCGTTCTGATTATAAAATAGGCAACGCTGTCATCTTGGGTAGAACTTCTGCCTGCTTTACTGCTCAACTCTTTTGAAGCAAGCCTGATCAGGGCCTCCAGGAACATGTTATTGGGAGAAAATGTGTCTGAAAATGGGAAGGTCTTCCCAGCTATGATCACTAACCAGGTTTTATGCACTGTAGGAATTTTGGTAACTCTTATTGCAACAGGCAAAATCATATCAGGCACCCAGAAGTCTACAAAGGTTTTATATTCAGGATCATATTTAAAAAGCATACTAAGCAGAAGTAACATTTCAAAAATCAATGTTCAATACTTAAAATTGTATTTTAAGTACTAAAAATAATTTTAGTCTTCTGATACGATTAAAAAGGCAGATGCTTAATTTTATACCAATTCCTAATTTTTTTTCCCCTTCTCAGTTTCATTCATGATGAGCTAGTAATGATTCAGAAAGATATCTATTCCATAAGGAAACCTGTTCTTAGAATGTTTTCTCTCTGCTACACATCCTTAAAGGAGGGGTGATCATTAATGAAAAAGTCAAAATAAACTATTGGATTTAGTAAATTGCCAGTAATGTTCAAAAGAAAGATAGTCTATGGATAATTAAGTGTCCCAGTAGATAATAAATTTTGATTGCTATGGACTAAATGTTTGTGTTTCCCATTTAAATTCAAATGTTGAGATCCTAAATGTGACAGTGTTAGGAGGTGAGCCTTTGGAAGGTAATTAATACTTGAGGTTATAACCCTCATGAATGGAATCAATGCCCTTATAAAGAGGAGAGCTTGGTTTCTTTCTGTGAGGATAAAATGAGAACATGGCCATCTACAAAACCAAGAAGTGGGCCCTCAGCAGATATCAGACCTGTTAGCATCTTGAACTTACCAGTTTATAGAACTGTAAAAGATTTTTTTGTTGTTTGTAAGCCATTCAAGTCTAGGATACTTGGTTTTAGCAGTTTGAACTAAGACAATTTTGAAGAAAGATCTACATTGCATAGCAGATGAGAAAGGAGAATTCTTGACCAGGAATTCTTATCTAGGAATTTTTAAGATTTTTGCATAGAAGGAGGTAACAGAATTTCCTTCTCTGGAAGTGTTAAAGCTAAAAGATAACTGATTAAGCAAACATTTCCTGGGCACATAATATGTAGCAAAAACTGCAGCATATTAGGAAAGACCAAGTTCTCCTCCTTAAGGGGTTTACACAATGCAAGTAAAAAATGCTTTTCAGAAGAGATAACAGAGCTTCACAGAGGGCACAATGGGGCACAAAAGAAGCAGCAGAAAAAGAATAACCAGAAATGTACATAGTCAGGGAAGCCCCATGTTTAATATCACCTAGTAAAAATATTTGACTTACCCTTCCACAAGGATTGACTAAATCACTCTTTCAGTGCTTTAATATAGACTTTTATTTTAATGTGATCAAATTAACATAATGGAATTTCCTGAGTTATACTCAGCTCTAGCTGAACTTAAATCATATGGTTGTTTTAAGATCTATGCATTTTTTAAACTTTCACATATTTTCCCTCAGGCAAAATAAATAAAATATTCAGACTTTTTATTATTATTTAAAGTTGGAGAAAAGCTTGGGAAAGATCTGTACATGATCTAGAAGGAAATGTTACTAAAAGAGGAAAAGAAGAAAAAAATACTCAAAGGATATTTCCAATGTACTTTGACCCCTAGAAAGAGGCAGGGATAGAACTCAAAATCCCCAGAAAAGATAACAGAAGACATGCAAATTCAGAAAAGAGGTAAATGAGTAAGCAAAGAACCAAATGGTAGGAAGAGGCAGAAGGGTCCTAAATTTTAAGGACAAGAAG
Source organism: Marmota marmota marmota (assembly GCF_001458135.2). Lineage (NCBI taxonomy): Eukaryota > Metazoa > Chordata > Mammalia > Rodentia > Sciuridae > Marmota > Marmota marmota. The sequence goes on along the minus strand of NW_026000026.1, from coordinate 66,096,578 downwards.
CAGGCACTGTGTATACTGAACTTAGATCTGTAAGAAAGAGCTAAAACTACCAAACTTTTTAGAAACATTACAATATGAGGAAATCTTTGTTATGTCACTGAAAGCATGAATCACAAAAGAGAAAAAACTGAGAAATTTGACTTCATCAGTATTAGAAACTTATCTTAAAAAGGACAAGCCACAGATTGAAGAAAGAATAGCTATCTCATACAGGAGCTCTTTCCAAAAACATGACAAATGCTTCTGAATTAAGACAACAGCCAGAGGGTGTGGTGGCACATGCCTGTAATCCCAGCATCTTGGGAGGCTGAGGCAGAAGGATTGCGAATTCAAAGGCAGCCTCAGCAAAAGCAGTGAGAGCCTATTGGTAAATAAAATCCAAAACAGGGCTGGGGATGTGGCCAAGTGCCCCTGCGTTCAATCGCGGGTACAAGGGTAAGAAGGAGGGCGGCAATAGCTAACAAAACATGGGCAAGAGATTGAACATACACTTATATATGAACAGCAAATTGGCACAAACGAAGGGCTCAGCTTCAATAGTCATTAGAAAAATAAAAATTTGGGCTGGGGACGTGGCTCAAGCAGTAACGTGCTCGCCTGGCATGTGCAGGGTGCTGGGTTCCATCCTCAGCACCACATAAAAATCAAAGATGTTGTGTCCACTGAAAAAAAATTAAAAAAATTTTTAAAATTCTCTTTAAAAAATTAAGCCATAATAATAAACCATCAGAATGTCTAAAAGTCTGCCAACAAAAAATGTTGTTGGGGTGCAGAGGAATTGTAACTCTCGCAAGTTGTGGGTAGGCACATAAAATGGAATAACTACATAATAAATTGCCAAACTGTTTTCCAAAGTTAAAATTTGCTGGTCATTCAACTGCTATCTATTTGCCCAAGAAAAAATATTTTTATCCACAAAGACTTACATGACTCGTCAAAGCAGTATAATATCACCAAACTAGAAATAGGCCCAATGTCCATTAATTAGTGACTGGAAAACAAATTGTATCCATACAATGAAATACTACTCAGAAATAAAAAGGCATAGCCAGGTGTGGTGGTGTAAGCCTGTAATACCAGTGGCTTGGGAGGCAGAGGTCTCAAGTTTAATGCAAGGCCCTAAGCAACTCAGTGAGACCCTGTCTTTAAATAAAATACAAAATAGGGCTGGGGATGTGGTTCAGTGATTGCCCCCCAAGTTCAATTGCTGGTACCCCCCAAAAATGCATAGACTGTTAGTTAATATGTGCAAAGAGATAGATGATCCCAAAAGCATTATAATAAGTGAAAAATGCTAAAATAGACTACATAATATATCATTCTGTTTAAATGAAATTTTAGAAAAGGCTTAACTATAATGAAAAAGTTAACTAGTGGGTCCTTAGGAAGTGAGGAGAGGAGGCCAACTACAAAGTAGGTCAAAGGGATGTTTTGGAATGATGGAAATGTAGTTCTGTCTACATGACTGAACACAGTTGGCAAAACTCTTCATATGGTGGCCTAAAATTGGTAAATTTTATAAAAATTATACTGCAGTGAAGACTTAAATATGATAGGTATTTTGAGATTCTCACAAATACATCTTATAAAGTTATAAGGTATTATTAATGAGTTTGGTTTAACTTAAATTATTTGCCAACCCAAACAAGTGTATTACAATATTGCTTTTATTTAATATATAAAGATGCTTCTGAGCATAAGTTTTCAGCTTTTTAATTAACTGATGGGATGTCTGTTCAGTCATTTCCAAAACACCAGCACCCCTCGCAATCAGTATTTGAGAGAGGAAAGAGGCTTACTGGGGAGTATGAGGCTTAGGATGCCTTCCTCTATTGCTAACTGGTCTAAGTTACATTTTGACTTTTTTGGGTAATACTGTCAAAACTAAAATTCAGGAAACATTCAGTAATGAAAATTTTATTGGTTCATTATCCTTACACACCATTTTGAGATCCACTGTAATATATTCATGTACATAACAAAATTTGGTCAGTTTCATTCCCTAGAACCATTTTTTCCCCTCCCATCCTCTACTCTTCTTATGGCCTCCCTTCTATTTTCATGATTCCATTTTTTCCCTGTATCTTAAAGATGTTCCATGGGGAGAACATTGTTTGTATTAATATCCTATGAAGTCTCCACATGATTCCCTGTATTTTCTTTCTAGGGATTATAATGACAAATTCCTACCAAAGAAACTAAGAATTCTTATTACCGAAATAAAGACTAAATTATACTATTAAATGTTGTATAACTCATTATACATTCCTTATTTCTTCCTTTTAAAGATATGAACAGTAAAAAAAATGACTTGAGAATAAAGCATTCCTGAAATAGTACATATTATATTAGAACACTAAAACCATTCATTATTTTTATGGCCTAAAATGTAAAGCTATTTTAAAAATTATAAAAGCATCCTATAGAAACCATTAAATAAATAATAAACACTTTATAAACAATGGAGCTGGAAGCAGAATACATGAACAATATTTAGTGTTATATATGCATTAAGCGATTGGTGCTATTTTTTCCTGTTTTTTATCTTAACACAATTACTTTGCTCTTGATCTTTTCACTTGGTATTTATATATGACAAATACCCTAAAGCCTTTAATGCATCTTGAAGAGACCAAATTCAAAAAGGCCATTATGCTCAGGGTGGCAAAGAATAAAATATATTAAGGTGTGGTTTCTCCCCAACTCCCATATGTAGTATCCAGCAGACTATCGAGATTCCCAACATAAAGTTCAGGTACTGGAGGTCTATTTTAGCTTAAATTCAGAATTTGGATGGAAAAATTCTTGGTGCCTTTTTATCGAGTTACACAATTGGTCTGGTCCCAAAGGTTTCCCCTTTTCTTCCTCTGTGACCCCGACAGGTGACCTTCTGTTAACAATAACAAAAAAGGCTCACAGAAATCTATGCCATGCTCCTTGAGGGTTGCCAAACTGTCTCCTTTGGGCATTTTTAAGTTAAAAAAAATGAAATTAAAGGGAATAGAAAAGAGAACAATATCAAGACAGAGAAGGAAGGTAGCTTGAACACCAGGATTTTGATGAATTGATTTACTTAGTACAGAGAACCAAAATTTAACAGCTCTATGTATGAATATATGAAGCAGGAAAGAAATTTTATGAGATGGATTGGATTAGTATTCTGCCCAGGAAGTTATGACTCAACACTTCCAAAACAGGATTTTCCTTCATTTGAAACATTTGCAATTATGTATATAACATTCCTTCAAAGAAAGTCACTCAGATCCCAATATAGACAGGAGATGAGAGAAAATGGACTGAAACAATTTTGTATTTAGCACCCAGCAGGGCTTCCTGGTGAACAGGATGCCTCAAGAATCTCTTCTCATCCTGCCATTTGATTCATCACTGTTTCTTCCTGTGGGGTCTGAAGACATGACAGTCAACATCATATCTGGAATCTGACTGAATCCCTGAGATACCTGTATAGCTCCACAGGCTAACTTTTAATTTTAGGGAAAGAAATCAATACAGGATATTTTAGTTCTAGTGTATTTCACCTGAAAATAGTAACCATGGATGGCATTCCAATCTATCACTAAATGTTTATTTGATTCCAGACATAAAGATGCCTATATCATTTTCTTTCCTCTCAGTAGATGCTCTTAACAAGATTAAAAAAATATTCAGTCCTTTTGTTCTTTAATAATTATCATTATGAAAACAGAAAGGGCAGATAAAACAGGTCAATGGCTGTTATTAGTACAGATCTGTTTCATAGATTACTGTAGTCACGTTCTATTTTTGTGCAGAGCCAGTATGAGAGACTTGGGGAGGGTGGCTGGGACTCTTCACAGATGAAGAGAGTCTGTGACTCTGCATTTATAATTTTGAGCTTCAAATGCCACTATGTTTTCAAGTAAATGTGCTTCCTTTTGGCACCTGTCTATCTCAGCCATAATCCCCGAATCTCATTTTGGGAAACAGGATTTTATTGACACTGTTTATAGAATCCCTATAGCACTGTCTATACCACACACTCCACATTTACACACTCACTTTTTGACAATTTTGTCCTATTGCCTTAGAAGTTAATTTTTACATTTTTCTTGGTATGTATTGTCTCCCTAATAAGGTTTTCGGCTCATTAAAATTTTGGGGGCTGAGGCTGTAGCTGAGTGGTAGAGCACCTGCCTCACACGTATGAGGCACTGGGTTCGATCCTCAGCACCACATATAAATAAATAAATAAATATATTGTGTCCATCTACAACTAAAAAATATTTTAAAAAAGAACTATTTTGTATTACTATTAGCATGCATGTATTCATTCATTCATGCATTCAATAAGAGTGATCTCTGTTCATAAGCAGCTGTCGGTTACTGTGGGGATTGTGGTGTATGATTAAAATGTAAAATAGAATGTGTTACAAGTTAGTGTTAGAGTAGAAACCTGAAAATGTGATAGTAGCAGAGAAGATAAAAGATAATTTCTGATTGGCAAATAACAGAAGAATCTATGAAGGGAAGAATAAGTTGAAACTCCTAAAAGAGGAACAGGTTTTGAAAAACTGTTTAAAAGGCTGAAAATAACACTTATTTTTGTTTTTACTGTTAAAGCTCCACGTTTAGTATTAGAGGAAAAAAAAACTTGAAAATAGTGAATAGGCCAAAAGAGGAAAAAGAATAGGCATTATCTAACTAGCCAGAGATAACTATTAATAATACCATGTTGAATATGCTTAAAGTTGTTGGTACTATAGTTGATTTTTTTTAAAAAAATGTTTTAAAAGTATCCTTTTTGTTTTACCCAGCATGTGTTAACTCATCTTTTCACAATAATCATTCATCACACAAAAGTATATTACTTAAAATTATTTTAATGACATAATTATCATTTTTAAAGAATTTCTTACACCCCGCGCCTGCCAGGTAGGCGGAATTGTGACCGACAGAAAAGGCCCAGTGGCCCGCGGCGGGACAGAGCTTCCAATCACTCCTGCAAGGTAGGCGGTCCGGCGACCCACCGGAAGAAGAGGAGCAGCGGCCTGCTGAGAGGCAGAGCCGCCCCCTCCCCCTGCGCCGGCAAGGTAGAGGGAACTGTGACCACCCACAGAGCAGGCCAAGCGGCCTCATGAGGGGCAGAGCCGCCCCCCACCCCCCACGCCTGCCAGGTAGGCGGAACTGTGACCACCGACAGAAAAGGCCCAGTGGCCCGCGGCAGGACAGAGCTTCCAATCACTCCTGCAAGGTAGGCGGGCCTGCGACCCACCGGAAGAAGAGGAGCAGCGGCCTGCTGAGAGGCAGAGCGGCCCCC
>NW_026000026.1:66076850-66088700 GCF_001458135.2 Marmota marmota marmota | reverse complement strand
TCAATGGATGTGTAACTGATGTGATTCTGCAATCTGTATATGGGGTAAAAATGGAAGCTCATAACCCACTTGAATCAAAGTGTGAAATATGATATATCAAGAACTATGTAATGTTTTGAACAGCCAACAATAAAAAATTAAAAAAAAATAAAATAAAATAAAGAATTTATTGGCATTCATGGGGATATTAACATTTATTTCAGATATTTTCACTTTTAAGGATAGGCAGGATTTTAACCATGTATGACAGGGAAGGGATGGATCAAGAAGATAATTCTGAGCAGAGGGTGCAACCTGAATAATGGTGTTCATTATTCAGTGGGGGTGGGGGACTCGGGAACAGGGAGTGGGGGTGGGGAACTCGGGAACAGGGAGTATTTCTGTTTTTGAGGAGGATCAGCAGGCCTTAAGCCCATGAAGACACTCAAGCCAGAGTTTGGAGAGTTGTGGATGATATCTGTTATTGGAAGACCATGTTGAGCCACTGAAGACTTCTCAAGAGAGGTAATATAAATATAGCTGAGATTTAAAAGAATATTGAAGCAAGAGTACATGGTGAACTGAAGGACGCAATAGAGGCCACAGTTCTAGGGGACAAGTGTTCTTACGCAAAGCATTCTCCCTATCATATATTTTTCCTATTTCATCCTCACCATGGATGCCTCCTCTTCTTTATTTAAAAAACAGACTTTTTTTTTTTTTTAAAAAAGGGCATTTTTTTTTTTCTTTAGAATTAGAGCTTTCCTCCCTTCTTACTCTAGATAAATCCTACTCATTCTTCAAAATCTCTGGAAAGGGTTTTCCTCATTCATTGTATGGGAATAGGGTTAGGGTCATCACAGATCTACTGGTCTGTCTTAAATGTCAGTTCCTGGAGAATCAGAGTTTGGAACCTCAATTCCAAGGTATATGCCACAGAGTAGTCTCAATACATATTCGTTGAGAAAAATACATGAGTTTCAAGTCTCCAGTATTCAACTGCCACTTAAATTCAGAAACAACTTATGCCAGACAAGTTCTGGGTAGGCAGACTAAAATCCACAATTTTAGAAATAATGAAATTCCATAAAAAACAGTCACTAAAGAAAATAAGTCAATTATTTTTGGAAGCCTATTCTCACAATAGGAAATCTATCAGAGTTAATAGCACTAGAGCACAGAGGCAGAGTCATTAGGGAACTGTTTGAAATGCTCAGTATCAAAAAAAGTATCTGAACTCATTGCAGTGATCAAGTAAAACCACTAGCAATGTACACTCCAGCAGAAAATTCCAAAAAGATAAATGGTTTGCAAAAATTACAGTCCAGACACCAGAGATCAAGGGGAATAGAATTTAGAACAGTGGAAATTTTACAGCCTCCCCCTATTGCTGATCACAGCAGTAAATTTCATTTTAATGTTTTCATAGAAATAGTCACTAAGAAAATCAGTGTAACAGAACTGCTAGCAGATTTTAAAACACAACAGTCTCTCTCAGAAGATAATAAAGACCTGATTCAATATAATTGTGTATTTATTTTCAATTGATTGAAAAACAGTAGGTCTACAGTCCTGACTGGCTCATGCATAGGGTAAGAGGCAACACAAAGCTTCATCACAATGTGACCAGTACAAATCCATGTAGCTTAGCAGTTTTCAAAAAAGATTATGATATTTCTGGGTTTAAAGGTCTTGGGAAAAATAACCAGCTGGCTCTCAATATAATTATTTACCAACCACATGTATTCTAGCCCATCTTCTGCAATGAGTCTTTTTGTTAGCATCTGAACATAAAATCCTTGGTATTGAGCTTATACTCGCTTCTGATTATCACCCCATTTCTCTCTCCTGTTTCTACTACTTCACCTTCTTCCATTCATTTTGCCTGTATCTTACCTTCTTGTAGCTACATGCTATATACACTCTCAGCCTTATTCTTCTCAACCTTCCAAAAGCACTTGGCTCTGACCAATGCACCTTTGAAACTCTTCTTTTCAAAACTTCTAAGACACCAGACCACTTTTGATCCCTTCTGCCCACAAATTCCTTGAACATGGACACTCCTAAAGTTTGGTCCTAGTCTTTTCTTCTCAGGCCTCGGGATGACCTCATACACATCTATGGCTCTATCATCTAAATGCTCACGACTCCTGGATCTGGATGTCTATTATTCTCTTACTTAAGCCCACCATCACCTCTTACCTCTGGCTTGTCATTAGTGTTACATCCTTCAGTCTGTTGTTTACACTGCAGAAATAGGGATATTTCTAGAATGCAAGTCATTTCATTAAAAAAAAAAAGCACAATCTGGACTTTTTCAGGTTAAGAAAGCCCAATCTCTTAAAACAGCTTATAGGAATATTTATGATTTAGATCTAGTTTAATTCTCCATTAAAAAAATAACTTTCTCTCATTCCACCCTCATTACAAATCCACTTAACTCTACTATCAATGAGAACACATTTCCTCATTTTCATTTATATAGATGGATTTTGCTTCCCCTTCACTTCCAAAAAAAGAAAAAGTTACTCATTCTCATTTCTGACCATCTTCACCAATACAGTAGGAGAGACAAATCAATAAATCAAAACATGAAAATTGAGCCTTTCACCTTCTACACTGCAGCAACCAGCATGCATTTAAAATTCTTAGAGCTGGCGATTTGTTTCAGCAGCAAGAAGATAAACCCAGCTGATTTTGTGAAGGTTTTTTCCCTGTTTCTTCAGTTTTCAAACTTCTGGTAAAGGTTCATAAATGTTATAGCTATCCCTGCTACCTGTTGAGAAGTATAATGACAAAACATCTGTTACAGCAGTTTTCTGTTTCCAATTGGAAGACTTCTTAGAACTAATGTAGGGTGAACCCACAGCTAAAGGAGTATGGGACTTTTGCACTTTTCCAAACATAAGTATTAATTATACTTTTGCTAATTTCTAAAAACCTTAGAGATCCTTAAGTAAATTTGAGACAATGGTTAGGAAAAACATTTGTGGAAGTTAGCAAGAAAGATCACCAAGAAATTTGCTTCCCTGCCACTTGACTTTTTCTATTATTTCCAGGCAAAACTCACCTTACATTTTAGAGCCATTACCTTTATTTCTGAGATGAGAAAATAGAGGCTAAGATAGTTAAAATGGCTTTCCCAAGGTGAGAGACAGAATGTTGCTAATGGCTAAAAGCAAGGATTCTAGAGCCTGGGTTCAAATCAGACTCTGCCACTTACTAACAGGACATTGTTGGGCCTCATTTTCTTTGTCTATAAAATGGTAATAGTAAGGTTACCTGCCTTATATAGTAAAGATTCAGTGAGGTTGAGACCAGATCCTCACAGATGGTAAGCACTACTATGTTAGTACTTAAGACTGTTGTGTTATGCAGTGAATAAGGGTTAGAATTAGAAGTAAATCTGGTGCTCTAATACTCTACCCTGGATCTTTAAGCCAGATGTGATATACTTACTTGACTTGTAGCATACATTTATTGAAAATACAACCATATGTCAAACTTTTCCCCCCCTTACTTTTGGGATGACTTTTATTTTTTAAAAAATAGGTATTTTTTAAAAATTAAGCAATAATAAAAACTTATAAAGAAAAAGATCACATCAGATACTATCATTTGGAATATTTGCCTGTGTGTGTATACGTACTGTTCATGATACTATAATAAAAATTTTTAATGAATATTCAAATGAATGTCAATCTATTTACTAAAAATTCTGGTTTAATAGTTTGAGAAACAGTACCACCAGAAAATTTTCTTTGTTTCATGAGATCATAAAGAAGACTTCATGCTTATCTTCATTTTTACTCTGTGGTTAATTAACAAATTTTCCAATTTTAAAGAATAAACCATTTGAGTTTACCTGTATATACATATAAAGCTATGTTATCTTCCCTGTATTTTTGGTATTTTTACCTTTATTTTGTTACTCCACTTAGTCTGTGTCTAAAGACAACATAAATGTTCTTAAAGCTCAATGCTATAAAATTTCCCAAATTACAGATTTTTTCTTTAATATTGGGTGTTGAACCCAGTGGCAGTTTACTACCTTTTTGAGACAGGGTCTTGCTAATTTGCTTACGGCTTTTCTAAATTACTAAGGCTGGTCTGGAACTTGTCTTCCTCCTGCCACAGCCTCCTGAGTCTCTGGATTACAGGTGTGCTCCACTGCACTCAGCTCAATACTGCACATTCTTAATGATTTTAGAATGCAGATTTGATGAAGATGGTGGTGATAAGCAGGTGGTGAAAAACACTTCCTTAACACATCTAAAAATCCACTGAAAGGGCTTGTGTCTTCCTAAGCATGATAACTGACTACAAAACATAGTGATAAGTACAATACAGGCATACACATACAAATAATTTTAATAAAATCATTTTACAAATATTTGGAATTCAACATGAATTATGTTTTGTGTATTGTATACAAACATAAATTAAAAATATGTTGATGTTTTTTCTTTTCTGACACAAATCATAATACAATCCTTCTACAGAAGGCTAAATGAGTCCTAAACCTGATATTTTTATTAATGACTTATATCATGCCTAATTCTAATGGACTCACAGTGTTGGCAGCACCTCTAGCCTTATGTTGCTTTTGAAAATTAAAAAAGGTCCCCCTCTATTTTGGCAAATGTATTACAGCCCACATTTATTTCCCATATATCGCCTAGTAAAGGACACAAACTACGTGTGAATATTGATGACTCTTGTCAAATTAAAACAGATTTGAGATTTTTAAAAATCTAGATGATCTCAAAGGGAAGAAAAAAGATATAGCAACTTTATTATAGCACTGTTGTGATTCTACAACAAATGAAAGCTTTTAACCGTTTAAAATATCTAAAATTATGCTTGCCTAGAAGTCTCAGAGCTGCTACATAAAACAAAATAATAAGTCTTACATTGATCTTCCCAAAGGGCAAGAGGTACCACAGTACACCATAACCCCATGAAGGTGCTAAAAATAATGCTTTCATGCTGTGCAAGTTAATTATGGGACAAAACTAACTTCTTGAGTGGCTGCAAACATGTCTATTGGACTGTCTCTAAAATATCAGAAAGATGAAACCTTTTGAGCAGGTGTAGGGCTGCTGTCAGATTATGCTTTGACAACAGCCGTGGTGATTTATCTTCCAGATGACTGTCGTTGTCATCATGATGGAACTAATCTACTTCTAAAGTTTCTTTGCTGGAGCAATCTTTTATGGAGTTAAGTCTCAGTAATTTCTGCCACAGAAAATGCCCTAATTTAACAATGAAGAAACTATGTCCCATTAGCAAAAGAACAAGAGGAATCACACACCCTAGGCATGTTTGCTAACTTTGCATATTTTCCTCATCTTTGACCTTGATAAATGTATGTTTATACCTTTTCTTCTCCCTTTTTACCAGTTTGCAAATATCAGTATTCTTTGTGTTTTCTTATTAACCATGCTTCTTGTTTTATGGTCTTTAGAGTGATGATTCAGTATACTGTATGTAAAACAGAAAAAAAATTTTTTCATCTACATTTAGTAGTCTTGCCACCAATTCAAAATTGACTTAATGTAACCTTACATTAAATGAAAAATTAACCCAACACTCAAAAATAGAGGGAAAAAATAATTTTCTTAAAAAATCTGAAACTTTCATCAAAAAAGTATAGCATTGGGCTGGGGATGTGGCTCAAGCGGTAGCGCACTCGCCTGGCATGCTTGTGGCCCGGGTTCGATCCTCAGCACCACATACAAACAAAGATCTTGTGTCCGCCAAGAACTAAAAAAAGTAAATATTAAAAAATTCTGTCTTTAGAAAAAATAAAGTATAGCACAGTAGGAAAGCTATCATTCACCCAATTAAAATAATTTTTCCTTCAGCAAGACCATTTTAGACTATTTTTCCATTGTTAAAGGAAAAAGAACTATATAAAGATAAATTCTGCAAAATATTCATCTATAATTCATTATTTTAGAGCCTATTGCTTCCTTTATAATAGAAATTTTAGATTAAATAAAAATTTAGCCATTTGATTCTCTTAGAATTTAATTAACTTAGTTAAAATTAAATCATAATGTTTAATATTAGGCTAACTCAGAATTGGGTATGAGAAATCTAACAGGTTGTATTTCAAGATCAAACATTTAAAATATCACATTTGTGACAGATTGTTCCAAAACAATATAGTAAAGGCCCATGGAAAACTCATCTTCAATAACTTCTTAGGAAATTCATATGACAGTATAATACTAATGATAGGGAGGGGAGAGATCACTTTAAAGATATATTGGCTTCTGTGACCTGAAAGGGGATAATTTATTGTTCTCTTTTCTCTCAAGAATCAGCCATCAGACTTTGCTAGTTTTCTACTTCCTGGTTAATTTAAATTAGTAGTTTATATTCTAGGAAAGTGTCATAAAAATCTACTGGGGGGTTGTGGCTCAGTGGTAGAGTGCTCACCTAGCCCATGTGAGGCACTGGGTTTGATCCTCAGCACCATATAAAAATAAATAAAGTCATTGTGTCCACCTTCGGCTAAATATTTAAAAAAAAGTCTATTGGGGGGAAATGGATAACTAAACTATCATGTTTTTTTGTAGTAAATAATTTATAAATTTATTGCAATAAATACTGTGATAAGGTAGTAAGAAGGGTAACTAAAACATGGTAGAGAAAGAACTTGCTAGGGAAATGAGTTCTAAGGAGAACCTGAGGAAATAATTAGGTGAGATGATGCAGAACACTAAAGGGGAATACAGTTTTTAAGGACAATGAGGCAGGAGAACTATATGGAGAATGGTGAGTTTGGAGGAAAAGAGGAATGAGTTATAAGAAATGAGGTTGCAACTTAGAATGAGAATCAGATGATGAAAGGACATGATAAGACAAAGACTGGGTAGTTGTCTCATTCCCCAGATTTTTCTGTATCTTTTTGTCTTTCTGTTCCTATTACCAGTGGACTGTTTGAACCTGGTAATGGTGAGGGGAGAAAAGCCATTTGGCTGAGGCTTTATATTAAGGAAAGGCCGCAAATTTAGACTTTTCTCATCATTTTAAAATAAGATTACAGATATAGTCACAGAGACATTTTGATAAGAGAATAAAAGGATGTCATAATTTTTATAATCTGGTTTTGCATTTCTTCTTTCTTTAAAATATAACAGGGCATGGGAAAAGTTACCAAAATAACTTTTTTGACCTTTTAGAAACCCTGACTGATCTTGGTTAGGTGATCACTGTTAGCAATAGATAGAGCAGAATGTAACCAGACAGTATCTGTTCTAATTAATATACCTTACTTAGGTTAAAATGCAGTTCTCTATAAGATCTCTGATCATCTTTCTAATTTTCAGCATCTGAGACAATCTTAACACTCGTTGCTGTTACTTATAATCACAACAACCAAAACATGTCTTGCTCTGAGAATACATACACATAGAAAAGCTTCATTTTGACTGTCTTAGCCAAGGATACAAGAGTTCCACATAAGGAGATTGTCCAAATAACTGAAGGTTAACACTTTGAGAAAAATATTTAAAAAGCTTTAAGACTTTTCCTGAAAAACTTCCTTAAATGTAGCACATACTTTCTTATATTCTTAAACAGTGAAAATAAGTTTCCATTGTCCCCATGACTCAGGGAAATCGTTATGAGTAACAATGACTCAACTTTGGTGTGAGAAAGTGATGCCTTTACAAAATCTTTAAAAGCAGGTTTATTCATGTATTGAAAAATCACATGATACCACATAAATATGTTCAATTTTTATGTTTTTTTTGTATCAGTAAAAAAAAAAAAAATTAAGGGGTTGGGGGTGTAGCTTATTGGTAGAGCACTTTCCCTGGGTTTGATCCTAAGTATAGAAAAAAAAAGTTTCAATAAAATAACAAATAATTTCACAAAAAAATGTGATGTTTTACAGTATTCTAATAAATAAATTAAGGGAACAATTTCTATTTTAAATTACTGTGTCCTTGATATTGGGTTTGATATAGCCAAACCTAAAAAAAAGCAGGTTTATTCTCACACACTATTGCTACTTTAAGAATTTTGCCTCTTTCTTTATTGCTTTGTTTTCAAGTCTTTTTCTTCTCTCCCTGGTCTGCACTCTTCTGCATGGCCTTTTCTAACTTCCTGATTCAAATTTATAAGAACCTGAAAATAAATTATGAGACCTTATGCTTAAAGTAAAACAAAGAAGCCCCCAAAGGATCTTCCGTATCTAAAATGTCCATGTTTCAAGGCAGGTGATCTTATGGCATTTTTTAGGCATTAGAGATCAATTCAAAAATAAATACATATTGAGTGGAGAAATTTAATCTTTTTGTCTCCTTACAAAAGTGTTTGATTTGTATTTTTCTCTTTAAAGATACCTGTATATTCTCTTTGTATAAAATAGACATGCTTTTGTGTACACATACTTTTAAAAAAATTGGTATCAAATAGATTCTAAAATTTGGCTTTGCCTTTTTCAGCTAGGAACAAAGTATGAATATTTCTTTTACCAACATGTTTTCTCACATTTCAGAATTTCTAATGGCAGCATTTTTATTCCATTAACAGACATACTGTAATGTATGTAACTAAGACTTGATTGTTGGACATCTTATTTTTCCAGGTTTTAATCCCCCCTCCTTTTTTGATATGAAAAACATTGCAATGACATCTATCTGGTCACATACATCTTTTTGTATGTTTGTAGTTAGTGTCATAGAATATATTCCTACATGTAAAAAAGCCCAAATTAAGTAAATGCTAACTTGCATGGTTTTTCTAGTCATGTTATTTTCTTCAATTACTATCCAAAGAGATGGTATGCTTTAGACCCCATCAGTGGCATATGCATGTCTGCTTTCCCATCTCATCATATACACTGATTCATATTCTTTTTAATTCTTGCCAATTACAAAATCTCATTTTTAAATTGGTTTTCTTTTTTGACTACTGAATTTTAATTTTTTTCAAATATGTTGAATTTTTAAAATATATATTAAATTCAAACATTTTAGAGAGCTTATAAAATTTCTATGAACCACCTTTTAATCTCCTTTACCAATTATTCTATGGGTTGTTTACTTTTTACTAATTTATAAGTCATCTTTATGAATGAAAATTATTTTTCATATATATTGTATATTTTCCCAACATTTTTGTCTGAATTTATTTGTGGTGTGAAAATCTATCTATTAGTTGTTCCTCTGTCACATTAGTGAATCCTTTGATAGATTTTCTAAGGTTCTCTGACTCTTCTATTTTCTAAACCTCCTTTGGATTTCCTCCCAATCCATCAGCTCAGAGGTAATGATGCATACAACATGGCGGAGTCAAGCCTTGCCAATGCCATACTTGCCATATGGACCAACATTTTAAATTCCATGGTTCATTCTGTTACTACTGTATCTATGGCATGTGGATTTTTAAGTCATTTAAATCAATGTGTCACTCTTGGGAAGGGCTTTGTGGCTCTGGTGAGACCAATCATAATTATATATCACATATGATGTTTTATAAATCATAAGTACTTCACACATGTTAAATACAAGGGTAAATATCACAAAATCATAATTTAGAAATTCTGACATAAGGAAATGTTACTGCCTATAGAAAGAAAAAAAAAAACAGGCCAGCTAAACAATTACAATGAGAGAGGAAATGGTAAGTGTGAATAAACATAAAACTACATCCAAAAAGATTAGTAGTCAATAGTATTACTAAGTAACCTTTGAATATAGATATTAATCTTTAGTATTAGTTGGATTAGATCAGAGTATTTTTAATTATGTTTCTGAGGTGTGAAAGGCCTGGACCTGGCTCTCAACCTCATTTGTAAGAAATATTTGAAAATCAATAAGGAAAAGTATCAAAAACTAAACAATTTTTTGTTGCAAAATTCCACAATTGTATCAGTATTATTTCTCTGATGTTTAATTAAAAAAGAAAACTATACTTTAAAAATTTTCAGAATTTTATTGAGAAATCTTGATATTTTGTTCTTACTAGTTACCCCATATCTTCTGTACCCATCTTAAAACATAAAATACCCAAGATGTAAATCACCTTAGTTTATCTTTCTCTCTGTTATTTATATAAAGTTCTGGGAGATTATTGCCTTTTTTTAAAAAACATAATAACATGCAGTTTATAAATTGTAGTCTATTTTCTAGGCAGCCAAATAGCTTCAATATTCAGCCCATCTACTCGAGGCCTTAAAAAAAAAAAATCAAGTGGAAACACATTAGCATACATTTTCTGAGAAATGCAACATCAATATGACAATAATAAAGTTTCAATAATAACACTCTATATGTGCAGTCTCCCTTCAACAAATTTCAACTCTCCTGAATAATCTCAGAAAATGTTTTACCTCACTGAATAAAGATCTCCTAAAAAACAATTTTTGGGTTTGAATGTTCGATGTTGCTAGCAATCAGGATGCCTCCCCATCTGCTTTCACAGAAAGATACCCGCTGACGCCAAGCAATGCAGAGTACAGATGAGTGATTTAAACAGGAGGATAGGGAGTGGCGGAAAGAAGAAATTTCTTTACAACTCAAGCAAGAAAATATTTGTAACGAAAACATAAAGCACTGAAGCAATTTGAAGGTAAAGTTAACTTCATAAAATGATTTAATAAAGTTTCTTTAAACATCCTGTTTTCTTCAAGTCATTGTAAAGGTCTGCAAAGAGAAAGTTTTTGATATTTTTAAGTTTAGAGATTTCAAAGAGCATTTCCTTAGAGGAAAGTGTTGCTTTCCTCTGTTAAGCAAGCCCAGGTAAGGGTCACCTTGTGTTTTTGAACATACTGGGTAGAGTCACTGACTTTATGCATGATAATCCTGGAATTATTAGAAAGTTTATATCCATGGGAAATACGAAGCCTTCTAGAGCTGAGTTTGCCCCACACTAAATACATGCCCTTAACATGATGAAACCTATATTTAAGTTTAATTACATTCTCAATCAAAAAAAACATATGCCACAATGAAACCCATTATTAATAAATAATATTCACCAATAAAAATTTTAAAAAATGAAACAATTTTGACCACGCTTCTTGAGCACTCTGGGGACAAACAAAAAAAACAGGAAATAAGCAGAAAAAGGAGAAGCACTTGCTTCTTTCCAGCTTGACAATTACTTTTAGATTGGAAAATTGATGAGAAAATTAAATGCCATATTTGTTCTCAGATCCTTTACTTTTCTTTTTTTTTTTTATTGGTTGTTCAAAACATTACAA
The DNA here is from genome assembly GCF_001458135.2 of Marmota marmota marmota. Classification (NCBI taxonomy): domain Eukaryota; kingdom Metazoa; phylum Chordata; class Mammalia; order Rodentia; family Sciuridae; genus Marmota; species Marmota marmota. The sequence goes on along the minus strand of NW_026000026.1, from coordinate 66,077,497 downwards.
AGCTCATGACATATCATCTTTCATACATTTGATTCAAGTGAGTTATGAACTCCCATTTTTACAAATTGCAGAATCACATCAGTTACACATTCACATTATGCCATATTTGTGACTGTTGTATTCTGCTGCCTTTCCTATCCCCTACTATCCCCCCTCCCCTCCCCTCCCATCTTCTCTCTCTACCTCATCTGTTGTTGTTCAGTTCTCTCCCTTGTTCCCCCCCCCTTTCCCCTCACAACCTCTCATATGTGATTTCGTATAACATTGAGGGTTTCCTTCTATTTCCATGCAATTTCCCTTCTCTCTCCCTTTCCCTCCCACCACTCGTCTCTGTTTAATGTTAATCTTTTCCTCATGCTCTTCCTCCCTGCTTTGTTCTTAGTTGCTCTCATTATATCAAAGAAGACATTTGGCATTTGTTTTTTAAGGATTGGCTAGCTTCACTTAGCATAATCTACTCTAATGCCATCCGTTTCCCTGCAAATTCCATGATTTTGTCATTTTTTAGTGCTGTGTAATACTCCATTGTGTATAAATGCCACATTTTTTTTTATCCATTCATCTATTGAAGGGCATCTAGGTTGGTTCCACAGTTTAGTTATTGTGAATTGTACTGCTATAAACATTGATGTGGCTGTAATATGCTG
>NW_026000026.1:66040835-66073108 GCF_001458135.2 Marmota marmota marmota | reverse complement strand
TCTCTCTTCAGTGGAATTTTGCTAGGAGATTCTCAGCACGTAGAATCTAAGCGTTATCTATGCGTCTTTCTGACCCCATCACTGAGGGGGTATTGAAAGCGCTGCCTCTCCGCCCGCCGCCATGTTGGATCCCTCCCTTTAATTTTCTTAACTTGAATTAGAATCAATAGAAACATTATTTGCATTCATTCTCATATCTGTTACAGCTCCTACCTTGCTCTATGAATCCAGAAACCAGCTGAAAGAAATCCTGAGTCCTAAGTACATCCAAACATTTGGTAGCATCTCTCTGGCCTTTAGCTATCCCAAGTATGAAGGAAATTACATTGGTCCTTAAAAGACTCTCTTCATTGTTTGTTGTTATTGTTGTTGTTATTTATCACTTGCATACTAACTAGGGTGAGGTGATAACATTGTTTTGACTCGAATTTTCCTGGAAACCAATGAAATTGAGCATTTTTTTCATAAATTTGTTGACCATTTGAACTTTTGAGATATGTTCATTTGCATCATATCCTCAGCCCTTTTTATACTTTAAAAGGTTCTCATGAAGTTGCGTAGGGCCTCACAAAGCTGCTGAGGCTAGCTTTCAACTTGTGATCCTCCTGTCTCAGCCTCCTGAGCCACTGGGATTTTAGGTGTGAGCCACTGGGATTTTAGGTGTGAGCCACTGGGATTTTAGGTGTGCTCCACTGCACCTGGCTTATTTTTAATTGGATTATTTGTGAACGTGTTTGTTATTGTGTTTTTAAGGGTACTTATATATTCTGGATATTAATCTTTAGTCAAGTAATACTTTGTGAAAAATTTTCCCCATTCTGTAAGTTATCTTTTCACTGATAGTTATTTCCTTTGCTGTGCAAAGTTTTATAATTCCAGTATTGTGGCACTATCCATAGTAGTTAAGACATTACCCTAGATGTCTATAAATGAACAAATTAATAAAGAAATGTGGTGAATATACATAACTGAATGTTATTCAGCCACTAAAAGAATGATATCCTATCATTTGCAGCAAAGTGAATGGAACTAGGGGATGTAAGCCAAATAGGTCAGACACACAAAGATAAATACCATATATTATTTCTCATATGGAGTTGTTTAAAAAAAAAGTTGATTTGAATGCAGAATACTGATTACTAGAGGCTTCGAAGGGTAGGAAAAGGGGGAATAGAGAGGTTGGATGACAGGTACCTAAATGAAAATGTTTGATAGAAGTGATAAGTTCTGTGTTCTGCAGCAGAGTGGGCTGACTCTTTCATGTATTTTATAAAAAACTAGAAGAGGGGGGTCTCAAACACAAAGTAATAGAAATATTAATTATCCTGATTTGATGAATACGTATTACATATATGTGATATCAAAATATTATACTGCACCTTTAAGTATGTACAATAATGTGTTAGTCAAATAATTTTAAGAAAAGGTTTAAGGAAATGGAAACATTAACTACCCTGATTTGACCATATACACTGTATACATTTTCTGAATCACTACACTATATTCCATACATTTCTAAAATTAAAATTAAAAAAAGACTCTCACTCTGGTTAGCTGAGCAGCCAGAAGACCAAACCAAACAGAACCCTACAAGAAATTCCATCTCTGAGATATTTTCACTGTTAAGGATCTAGATGAAGGTAAGAAAGATTGTGTTGGTATAATCGGATTTAGTATGTTACAGAATGGAAGGCTCTGAAAAGATCCCATCTAATACCTTATTTTCTATAAGAAGACCTGGATCTCCAAAGAAGCCAGGATCCAATGTCTGGCATAGGCACACCACCTGGTCCAGAATGCACTTGTGATGACTAATGGTGGGAACTTGTTAAAAAAAAATCCCCACAGCCTCTGAGACACAAAGAGTTACTTTGACATCCGATTTATAAAATTATCAATATTTTAATACTCTTTACTTCTATGAGAACAGCTATCAGTAAATGTGAAAAGAGGAAGATTGTTAAGACTTTTAAGAGAACAGAGAAAATAGGATTTAGACTTGAAGGAGTAGTCTCTGCCTTTAATTATACCAAAAACCTTCACCAGGAAAAAATGTTTTCAAATCAAGCTTATGCCGTAGGTAAAGGCTTTGACATTTAAAGTTACAAAATTATTGAGATACAACAGTGAACACAACAAAATCCTTTTTTCACAGAGCTTAAAAGTTAAGAGAAGGAGGAGAAAGATGGTGGCTTAGGAGCTTTACAGTTTGGTATTAAAATAGCTGGAGAATAGCTACTTAGTGATGTGGGTGACAGAGTTCCATATTACACAGTGAGTAAGTTAATTAATTCTGAACCTGCAAGATGGTTCCAGGGAAAATCATGGGATTGTGGTGGTGGAGGTCACATAAAGGAAGAAAAAGAGGAATATTTGATAAAATTGTTACAGAAACAGTCAGAAGAGACAGTCTGAATTTAGCTGAACCTGGTAATGCATAGCAGGCTACTGCATGAGAAGTGCTCCATTTTTCACAATTTAAGGTGGAGGGGAGTAATTTGTTGGGGTCATGTCTAAACCTGCACCTTATTCGCCCCTGTAGATAGTGACAAATCTTGCCACCTTGCAGAAGCTGTGTGAATAGTTTACACAGTGAGATTGGTTTTTCTGGCTTTAAGCTCCCAGCAAACAACAGGCAGAGGAAATAGAGCCAGAGTACTCTTCTACAAAGTGCCCCATCCATATCTACCAGAGAGGGTTTAGACAGGGTTCAGTCTACTGGGAATGGTGTATCCCAGTACTAGCTCCTCAGCAACACCAAGGGGCCCACAGGCGCTGAGGCCAGCCATGAAGTTTCCAGAGTGGTGTAGGTCTGTGCCAGATGAGGAGAGGGTGGAACCTTTGTGGTTAACTCCAGGCCAAGGTGATTCTCCCCTCACACAAAGAAATCCCCATGAGCATACAAAAATACCATCCAAGCCAGCTATGGATAGAGGCTATTGGGCTGGGGAGGGCCAGGCATAGTCTTCAGGTGTCCTGTTGGTTCACAGGCCTAAAGCAGATCATCTAGAGCCACCTAGGTTCATGTTAGAGGAGGCTGGGGAAGTAAATGGGGCAGTCTATGTTGTGAAGCAACAGACCCAGCTAAAGGGGGCGGGGAATACACAAGCCCCCATTCCAACATGGAAGTTAGTTGTTCAGTTGCTGCCTCCACTTCCAGAGTCAGTCACAGGATCTTGATCATGCCCCTGATAACTGGAAAATTTCAAAACTAGAAGTACCTGAAAGAAATCTGGGCAATAATGTTATTACTTAATCTTCAGCTTATTCTGTATAACCACTCCTCCTTTTTTTCTCTTTGGCTAATGTAGAAATGTAGAAAACATTTTCCATAAGTTTTTATTGTAGACTAGTATATATTTGCTTTCAAGCTATAGCTGTTACCAATGGTTATTCTCTCTTCTCAAGCAGTGCATAGGATTGAACATGTTGACTGGTTCTATTGAGGCTGAGATAAACCCCCAACCCAGAGCACATTGTAAAAACAAACAAAACAAGACAACCCCACAGAGCTCAATAAAATGACCTTCACATAACAATGGTAGAGATGTCCCTCCTAAAAGAAATGTAAATTTCAACACAGAAACACATATAAGATGGGAAATCAAGGCAATAAGAAGCTTCCAAAAATTCAAAACTCCCCAGGAACAAGTCCATATATACTGAAGTGGAAAAAATGCCAGATAAGAATGTTAAAAATTGACGGTTAAAATGATCAATGAATTAGAAGAAGAATGAAGGCAATATCTAAGGAAGACAGTATAGGATATGAAAGAGCATTTCAATAAAGAGATTCTTGCACAATAAGTTAAAAAAAAAAACTCAGTAGACAGTATCTCCAATGAATTACACCAAGCAGAAAATATCATAACTTGAAGAGAAGATGAACTAGAACACTTAGACAGTAGAAAAGAAAAAAGAAACTATGAGTAGAACATACAAGAGCTCTCAGTAAAAGTCCAAATTTAAGACTCAGATTATGAGAAAAGAGTGGATCTACAGGTTAATGGAATAAAAACAACTTATTCAGGGAAATAATAGAAAAATATTTCCCTAATGTTGGGAATGAGATGAACATGCATATACTGGAGGCATTTAAGACTCCTAATAGACATAGACACCAAAGAACCTTTCTAAGACTTATTAAAGTTAAAATGCTGAAAATTCAAAACAAAGAAAGGACCTTAACAATTATGAGAGAAGCACCAAGTCACTTATAAAAGTCAAATCTATCAGAATGTTTCTCAGCAGAAATTCTAAAGGTCAGTAGGAAATGGAACAATAATAGTGGGTTATTTTAAAATAAAATGAAAGAAAATAACTGCAAGTCCAGATCAAAATATCCAGCATAGCTATCCTTTGGAATTGAAGTAAAATTTTTCAAGATAAGCATAAACTAAATGAATTCACAACCACTAAACCACTAACTCAGCACTGTAGAAGATATTTTTAGCTCAAGAAGGTAAAAACAATATAGAGAGCATGGGAAATATTAAATCTCATTAGAAGAATAGATAATAAGAAATATGAATGAATCAAACATTAGACATACAATAAGATAGGAAGAAATGCATATCTTTATTATAACAATTAATGTAAATGGTCTTAATTTTTCAATTAAGAAACTGGAATATTGGATTTAAAAAGAAGGCCCAACTATACTTTGTTTCAAAGAAACACTGGCAGAGGTATTTATAGACTGAAAATTAAAGGACAGAATATAATACTCCATGCAAATATAATTCAAAAGTGAGGAGTTGCCATTACGATGTCTGACAAAGTAGACTTCAAGTTAAAATTAAGACAGAAGAGACAAATGTCACTATACAGTGGTAAAGAAAACAATCCAACAAGATATAACAATTGTTAATATTTGTCTCCTGAACACAGGCACACCCAATTTCATAAAACACACACTACTCAACATAGAATACAATAGCCCCCAATACAATAATAGTGATTTCATATACCACTCTCCCTAATAGACCATGAACACATAAAATTAGCAAAGATATTACAGAATTTAACTTTCCTTTAGATCAAATGGACTTAACAGACATCTACAAAATATTTTGGACAATAATTGCTGAATATATTTTATTTTCAGCTGCTTGTGAAACTTTTTCCAAAATAGATCATTTATTAGGTCACAAAGCAAGTCTCAGAAAATATATGAGAGAGAGAGAGAGGTTGGGGGAAGAATGAATTCCTTATATCTTATCAGACCACAATCTGGAAAGAAACTTGAAATAAACAACCACAACAACAACAACAACAAATACAGAAGCTAAACAAACACCTGGAGATTGAACGATATGGTTTTGAATGATGAGTGGTTCATCAAATCAGGGGAGAAATTAAATTCTTGGAGTCAAATGAGAATAGAAATACAATATATCAGAATTTGTGAGACACAATGACAGTAGTTCTAAGAGGAAAGTTTTAAGAATGCCTGAATAAAAAAGTCAGAAGGATCTCAACAAATAACCTAACAATGCCTCTCAAGGTCTTAGGGAAAAAATGATGAATTAATCTTAAAATAGTATAAAGTAATAAAATTAAGAATTGAAGTTAATTAAATGGAAAATAAAAAGCAATATAGAAATCAATGAAACTAAATTGGAAAGTCTATAAAAAATGGATACATTTCTAGATACATATGTTCTGCCAAATTTGAACCATGAGAATATAGAAAACCTAAACAGACTACTAACAAGCAATGAGACTGAAGCAGAAATAAAAGCCTTCCAACAAAGAAAAGCAAAAGATCAGATGGTCTCATATGAATTTTACCATATCTTTCAACACTAACATGCCTCAAATTATTCCTTGAGATACAAAGGGCAGAAACATCTCCAAATTCATTCTAGGAAGACAGCATCAAAACTGGATAAACATATGTCAAGGGGAGAAAATTACATACTAATAGCCTTGATGAGCATAGATGCAAAAAGCCTTAAAAAATATTTACAAACCTTATTCAACAACCTATTAAAAAGATCACACGTTAGTCATTATAGACATGCAGGATGATTCCATGCAAATTAATAAATGTAATATCTGACCTAAGTAGAATCAAGCACAATACTAGATAATCATCTCAATAGGTACAGAGAGAAAAACTTCAACTAAATCTAACAATCATTCATGATGAAAACCCTGAAGAAACTAGGGATAGAAGGAACTTCAACATATTCAAGGCTACGTATGACAAACTCAAAGTCAACATCATATTGAATGGGGAAAATTCAATATGACTAAACCTAGGGACAAGGATGTCAACTTTTACCACTTATTAAACATAGAACTCAAAATTTCATACAGAAAAATTGGGCAAGAAATAGAAGGGATACAAATAGGAAAGAAAGTCAAATTATCTCTATTTGCAGATGATAAATTTTATACTTAGAAGACTAAAAACTCTACCAAAAGACTTCTAGATGTGATAAAAGAATTTAGCAAACTAAGAGGATACAAAAGCAACATTAAAATATCAGTACGTTTTCTATATATCAAGAGTAAACTTGCTGAGAAAGACATCAGGAAAATAATTTCATTCACAATGGCTTAAAAAACTAAATACATAGGAATAAATCTTACCAGGTAGGTGAAGATCTCTATTAGGACAATTATAGAATAATGAAAAAAATTGAAGAAAATACTAAAAGATGGAAAAACCTCCCATTTATGAATATGCAGAATTAAAATCATCAAAAGACTATATTACCAAAAGCAAACAAATTCAATGCAACCCCTATCAGAATACCACGCTTTTCTTAACAGAACTAGAAAAAAAACCACTCCTAAAATTCATATGGAAGCACAAAAGACAGAATAGCCAAAGAAACCCTTAGTTAAAAAAGAACAATGCTAGAGGTACCACAGTATCAGATTTCAAATTATATTACAGAGCTACAGTAACAAAAACTGCATGGCACCATCATAAAAACAGATAGACCAATGGAACAGAAAATACAGAGACAAATCCACTCATCCACAGTCATGTGATTATTGACAAAGAGGCTGTTTTTTCTCCAATGTTTTTGGCACCTTTAACAAATGGTTCTGGGAAAACTGGCTATCCTCATGTAAGAATGAAACTAAATCTTTCACTCTGAATGAAAGTCAACTCAGAATAGATCAAAGGCTTTGTTTGAGACTAGAAATTTTGCCATTGCTGAAAGAAAAAGTAGGGGAAAAAACCTTCAACAAATAGGCATCGGCAATGACTTTAGGATTCCTACACCTCAAGAAACACAAAATGCTACAGTATCTAATTTTTAAATAACTTCTTCACAGCAAAGAAAACAACAGTGTAAGAGCAAGGCAAAGAATGGGAGAAAATCTTTGCCAGCTACTGCTCCAACAGAGGATTAATGCCTAGAATATCTAAAGATATCAACACCACACACATACACACACACACCCCATTTGATTAATGAGTGAATAAATTAAAAGACATTTCTCAAAAACGTTCAACAACTGTCTAACAATTATATGAAGACATGTTCAACATTTTTAGCCATCAGGGAAGTACAAATCAAAACTACATTAAGATTATCTCACTTCAGACAGAATACTAATCTTCAATAATAACACTAATAATAAATGCTGGGGAGGATGTAGGAAACAAGAACTCTTACAAACTAGTGGTGATTATACGAATTAGTTCAGCCAACATGGAAATCATTGTAGATATTCCTTAAACAATTAAAAATAGAACTAGCATATGAACCAGCTATATCCCTCCCTAGTACTTATTCAAAATAATTATATTCAGCATACTTTAGAGATATATGTACACCCATGTTTATTGCAGAGTTCATAATTGCCAATTTATGGAACCAGTTGGTGCCCATCAACAGATGAATGGAGACAGAAAACATGGTGTATATATATACACAATGAAGTTTTATTCAGCCATAAAAGAATAAAATTATGTCACTCGTAGGAAAAAAGTGAATGCAAATAGAGAGAATCAGGTTAAACAAAATAAACCAGACTTGGAATGATAAGTATTGTGTTTTCTCTCATATATGGAAGCTAGAGAGCAGAAAAAAAAATGGATGGCATGAAAGAAGAAGAGCAACTATTAAGGTAGAGAAAGGTCAGGGGTATGGAGGAAGGGAATTTAAGGGTGAGGTATCAAGGAGTGAAACTGATCAAATTACTTTAAATACATGTATGAATATTCCACAATGAAACCTATTAGTATGTACCAGTTGGATGGACAAAATAAAAATACAATAGTTGATAGTTACAGGTGTTAGGAAAAATAGAGGGTATGCACACAGCGTAAGGGAGGTTGGTAGACTATTTTAATGAGTAGGCAGACAAAACCTCTGAGGAGGTCATGTTTGATCAGAGGAGGAGACCCTTGAATTCTCAGCTGCAGTTAGGCTGATAGAATGACCCAAGATAAAATATAGATAAAGTTAAAGAAAAATTTATTCACACTGGACACTTGTTAGAGCTCTGCTTTTCACCAAATGTTTTTTTTTTTTTTTAAACTCCTACCCATGGGCTGATTAGACAATCGATCTTCTCAGTTGGCAAGAAGACAAGTAAATTTATGTGTCCATAGTCAAGCACTTTATTGCATACAATAAGCTCTTTTCTTTGTTCCCTGTAAGTGGATTTGGCAATAGTAGCACAGCATCTTATCCTCTAATATAACTCTTCCCTATGCTCCCAAGACTGCTGTAAATGCTGACTCTGACTGTCCAAGCTCCTTAATGGAATGACAGAGCTGCTAGCATTTTTCATTGGCCCTGAACTCCTCCTTAATGAAACAGGAACATATCACTCAACATAGATGGGTTCTTACCTAAATTAGAGTAGCCAGAAGTGAGGCAAGGTTGCTGCTTTTGTCATAAAATAATCATATCCCATCTTCAGTGACAGGACAAAGAAAACAAAGACATGTTTGTCACTAGCTGGCTATCAATCTTCCTAAGATTGAAAAGCTAAAATTTTTAGGCTCCCTCAGTATCTGCTACTATAGTATAATCTACAATTCTAATACTCTGTATTTCTTTGCAATTTTTAATACAAAACAATTTCACAGAAGAGGCCATGAATAAAGTGTAAAGGAATCAGAAGTAAAATAGGCAGTTGTTACTGAGAGGCCTGCTGCTCCCTATCTTTCTGTTCTCTGGTCTGCCCTCCCTTCTTTTGTTGGCTGGATTTGCCATCTGATACCTTGGGCTGAATCTTCCTTCACACTCCCCCAGACCATAACAGAGTGTAAACTGCTTTGTAATTCTTTCAAGAGAAGGTCAATTCTTACTTGTTTTGGATCCCTGGCATCAAGCAGAGAGTCTGTTACATAGCAGTTGCTTAACAAAAATGCTCTATAAAGCAAGCCATTTTAAAAATTTCCTCAAGCATCGTTCTTACTATTTTAACTTTAAAAATAAGTGTTACAGTCCCTAAAATACTCTCCCTTCTATAAAAACTTCCCAGATTGGAACCTGATTTTTTGTGTAATTCCCACACATGCTATTGGGCTCACCATTTAAACAATTCACTCATCTTTGTCATTTGTATAAAAAACATTAGCAAAGGGACTCAGGGTCAGATTGTTAGAATCAAGCCAAGAAGTGGAACTGAGGTTTCAAATGCTCTAATGTTGACAACTTCCTTATTTTTAATATTTTTGTAAAAAAGCAATTCATGGCAAAAAAAAAGAAACAAACATTTTATATTTGCAAAATATGATATCTTTTTCAGGCATAGTGGTGCACACTTGTAATCCCAGAGGCTTGGGAGGCTAAGGCAGAAGGATCATAAGTTCAAAGCTAGCATAAGTTCACAGCAACTAAGCAAGCCCTAAGCAACTTAGTGAGACCCTATCCAAAAACAGAATCTAAAAAGAGCTGGGGATGTGGCCGAGTGGTTAAGCGCCACTAGGTTCAATCTCTGGTTTAAAAAAAAAAAATCTGTTTACTTATGAAAACAGGTCCTCCCTAGTACCATGTAGAATTCTTCATATTAGCTATGCAAAATAAGCGGGGCCACCTTTTATGCCTTCTGAAGATGTTGACCTGGTTAGGACTCCATTAAGTCTTATTCTTGAATACAAACCTTTATATCTGCTCATACTAGCTTCTAGTTCCTAAAAACTTTCTAAATCTCTGGAACATGACATCCTCAAGAAATGTGAAAGACAAGCTATCATAGAACATGGGTCCAGAGTTTTATCCTGTCAGCCTTCCTAATGGACCCATCTTTGTAAGCTGCAGGGCAATAATGACTTATAAGGAGACTGTTCTACTTTATCATTCATGCAGGTAAAAAAATGTGAAAGAATTTCTATGTCTACCATAAAACAGTCCCTTCCTCTCCTATTTATTGTAATTTAAACATACTCCATCCTATTATCAGATGACTAGTAAGCAAAGTACTTTCAGTACATTATTTAGTGACGTAAGATATAAGATAGAAAGTTTTAACATTAACTTTTTTTTTAATCATTAGCAGAAGTTTTACAGGAAAATGCATTTTAAGTCCAGGATTTTCATAAGTTGCATCATCAAACCCATCAAATCATTTTAAAGATTTTAGTATTTATTATTGTTTCCCCCCTCAAAAATCATTAATGGCTTTCTGGTGAAGATTTTGAAGAGTCATACTGTCTTGCTGCATATGTCTTTCATAATACTATCCAATTTTCTGCACTCTCAGTAAAAGTAATACTGGTCATACTCTTATAAATGATAACCAATTATCTTCCAAAGAATTTGGATTAAAACATTTGGCCAAATAAAATACAAGAAGAACTAGCTTTATGAATGATGGCATGCTTAGATGTCCAGTTCAAGATGCCAATAATGGTGCTTCAGAAAGGCCATATTTTATGTTATTTCAGTATCTGTATTTATGTAATTATCCAATGTAATGAAAAGAGGCATGTGATTTTAGTTTATTATTGGTAAAATTCTGTTCTACTTCAACTCATTCTTGTACAGTTAAAGCTTTATTTGAAGCATTAAGAACCACTAAAAAAATGCATTACTTTTATGTACTATGCATATGGCTTTTTTTGTGTGTGCATAGAATAAAATATAGGCTTAATATGCTGGTTACAAAAAACAAACACTTTCTTCATCTACTGTAATATTTCACATTATATAGGGTAGTGTTGTTATGCTTACCATGCACTCAATGCATTTGCAATTTGATTTTTTTTTTTTTTTAACTGGGGGAGGGAGAGCCAGAGAAAAATGTTTGGGCCTTTATTTCTGATCTGATTCAATTAGACACTCAGCAGCCAGCTAGTAATTGATAGGAGTATTCTCTCTTTAATTCAATTTTTGTATTGCAATTTATATAGCACTGTGTAGATCCTGTCAGTGAAGTGGCTGCCCATCTTCCTAACTGATACTTACTTCATCCATTGTAAAACTGAGAAGTTTTCGATCGATTGTTATTCCCAGGTCAATTCATCAAAACACTAAGCTTCCGAGTATGTCAGCAAAATGTGTGCTCTCACAATAACACATCACATCCAGAAGAAAACTGGGGATTTGCTTTCGTAACAAGGCATATAGTTTTTATGCTGACTACCCATAAAACCTCTAAATCTTATTGGAGGTGGAAGAAGGTGAAATGAAAACCAGTTCTGACACTGGAAAATGAAGTAACAGTCAAACTGTATTTCCTTTAAAATGCTCACTTGGTAATGTTCAACAAGAACAGTTTCCCTCTCTTAGCAAGGTCCCCAGGTTATGGAGAACAGGAGAGGCCCTGTCCTTTACTGGTTAAGGGAGTGGTTTAGGGCTGAAAGTCTTCTGCAAAATTGGGAACAAGACAGATTCAGGAAGGAATCTATGGGAGGCAAAGACATTTTGATAGAAAAAATAAAAAAACTGAGGCTTATCTACATCTCCCTTGCATTTATCTGGCCCCCTGCACTCAAGTTTCTTTCAATGGCTCTCCTCCTTTCTACTCCTGAATGCTGCACTGACCTCATCCACTTCTCTTCACTCTGCTTAGACAATCTCATTCCTTCCCACGGCTTCAGGGATCACACAGGCATCAGTGGATCCCATTTTTATATTTACTACCCCAATATTTCAGCTGGATTGTTTTAGATTTCTCTTCCTGGAAGTTCTAACAGGCATTTAAATTCTATAAGTCAAAATAAAAAGAAGAAAAAAAGGCTTCTAATATTTCCTGCACCCATAAAGCCTGCTCCAGACCCTGTCAGTTTATGGATTGCTGTGGGTCCCCTACCTATGTTAGAAATCTACCTTCAGTACTTTGACACTACCCTTTCCTTTACCCTGTCTTATTTATCTACCTCTGAAAAATGCCCTAGTTTGACCATTCAATCCTACCTTGGCACTCAAAATGCACCTGTTATAGTTTGGGCCTTTATCATCTCTTTCTAGGACAAACACAATGATCTCCTAAACTGCTCAGAGAGGGCAAATGACTTTGTAGCCTCCAATGTGTGAAACAACAGAAGGAAACTCAGGAGCAGCTAACTAGTAATAAAGTGGTAAGAACTAGAGAAATGAAGAATTTTTGAAGCAGCAATACTGCTTTAAACCAGAAAAACAGAAGTCTGGGGGGAGACTTTTTTGGAGTCCAAAGCTTTTAGATGACACTAAGTGCTCATTGAATTTTTCCTTTGTAATATAAAATTTTAATTGATAAAGACTGAATATATTCAAGGTCCACAATGTGGTGACTTGATATACATATAAACTGTGCAGTGATCATAACATTCAAATTAATTAACACATATATCACCTCCCATACTGTAACTTAGATCCCCAGAAGTTTTTAAAATTACAACTGAAGTTGTACCCTTTGGCCAATACATCCCCACTTCCCTCCCCCTGGATATCTTCTAACATCTTTTTACTACTTTGACAATGCCTGCTATGCAAAATATGTAATTAATAATGAGTAATATGAATTGCAAAACATCCTGAAGACCTCTAAGTGTACCATGAGTAATTTAAAGAAAGGAAGCATTTTTCTTTTTATTGAATAGAAAGATGGAGTAATTGCTCCGGTTTCCACTCCTTCCCTGTCCTCTACTGCTTTGTTTCTGCCCCACATATGACATACTCTCCTACAATCTCTGAAGCAGGAGTTCTTCCAGTTCCAACATGACAGAAAGAATGTAGGGAACTGGAAAACTGAACCAAGGCATTAGTCAGGGACTAGCGCCAAGGGTAGGCCCAGTCGGTCTTGGGAGGGAAACCATATACAATATCCATAGCAACTTAAATTGGGCCACTGACTAATGGGTTGCAACTAAATCTATAAGGAAGAGATTAGAAAAAGCCCCTAGAAACTTCAAGCCCCCTTGTATGGAGTGGGACTGGAAAAAAAAAAAAAAATCAATCCTGTTTCCAGGAACATACCTTAAAATCTGAGTTACTTATTTGGGACAGACCTTAAAACTGGTAGGGTGGTTGGAATGCAGTCATAACAACATATTATTTAAAAATAACTTTTAGGCTGGAACATTTCCAAATAAATTCTATGAAGCCAGAACTAATATTGTTAAAATACTCATACCAAACCCAGATAAAGACACATCAAGGAAAGAAAACTATAGACAAATATCCCTAAATGGATGTAGATGCAAAAATCCTTAATAAAATATTAGTGCATTGTATTTTACAACATATTAAGAAAATTGTACACCATGACAAAGTTGGTTTTATTTGAGAGATGCAAGGATAGTTAACATATGCAAATCAATAATGTAATCCATTACATAAATAGAATTAAGGACAAAAATCATTTAGTCATCTCAATAGATGCAGAGAAAGCCTTTGACAAAATTCAACACTCATTCATGATAAAAACACCAAAGAAACTAGAGATAGTAGAAACTATCTAAACATCACAAGGTCTATCTGTGAAAAACCCAAAGCCAATGTCACACTAAACGGAGGAAAACTGAAAGCATTTCCTTTAAAATCTGGGACAAGACAAAGATGTCTACTCTTACCACTCTTATTTAATATGGTGCCAGAAATCTTATCTAGAGGAATTACGCAGAGAAGGAAATAAAGGGAATAAAAATAGAAAAGGAAAAGTTGGTTACTATTTGCAGATGATATGATCCTACACATAGAAGATTAAAAAAAAAAAAACACCAAAAACTGCTAGAGCTAATAAACAAATTCAATAAAGTAACCAACCTACAAAATTCAATAATTTTCCTATAAATCAATAATAAATATGTTGAGAAAGAAACCAGGAAAACAATTCCATCCACAATAGCTTCAGAACAAACAAACAAAAATAGCCTAGGAATAAATCTAACCAAGGAGGTGAAAGATTTCTACAATGAAAACTATAGAACATTAAAGAAATAAACTAAAACAAGAAGATAGAAAGACCTCCCATGCTTATAGATAAGCAGAACTATATTGTTAAAATGGTCATACTACTACCAAAGCAACATACAGGTTCAGTACAGCCCCCATCAAAATATCAATGATATACTGCACAGAATTAGAAAAAAGAAAGTCCTAAATTGATTTGAAAGAATAAAAGAGCCAGAATAGTCAAAGTAATTTAATCCAAAAAAGCAATGCTGGAGGCATTACAATATCTAACTTCAAATTATACTACAAGGCTATGGTAACAAAAACTGAATGGTACTGGCATAAAAACAGACATATAGACCAATGGTACAGAACAGAAGATGCAGAGACAAACCTACACATCTATAGTTATCTGATCCTTGGCACCTTGACAAACTTGCCAAAAAGGTCTGGAGAAAAGACAGCCCTTTTAACAAATGGTGCAGGGAAAACTGTTTATCCATATGTACAAGAATGAAACTGGACCCTTTTCTTTCACCCCGCATGAAAACATCAATTCAAAATGGATCAAAGACCTATGCAACTCCTAGAAGAAAACGTAGGGTGCATTAGAGGCACAGGCAACAACTTTCTCAAAAGGACCCCTAAAGCTCAAGAAATAATGGCAAGGGTTAATAAATGGATGGCATCAAATAAAAAAGCTTCTGCACAGCAATGGAAACAATAACGTGAAGAGAGAACTTAAAAAATGGGAGAAAAATCTTTGCTAGCTACTCTTTAAACAGAGGATTAACATCTAGAATATATAAAGAACTAAAAAATACACAAAAATCCCACCTCAATAAATACATGGGTAAATG
This sequence comes from Marmota marmota marmota, assembly GCF_001458135.2. Lineage (NCBI taxonomy): Eukaryota > Metazoa > Chordata > Mammalia > Rodentia > Sciuridae > Marmota > Marmota marmota. The sequence continues at coordinate 66,057,948 of NW_026000026.1, read as the reverse complement.
AATTAAACAGACACTTCTAGGAAAAAAGAAATATAAATGACAAAAAATATGAAAAAAATGCTCAACATCATCAGCAATTAGGGAAATGCAAATCAAAACTATGCTGAGATTTTATCTTACACCAGTCAGAATGGCAATCATCAAGAATACAAACAACAACAAATGCTGGAGAGGATGTGGAGAAAAAAGAACACTTTCATACTGTTGATGGGATTGTAAATTAATACAAGTACTATGGAAACCAGTATGGGGGTTCCTCAAAAGACTAGGCATGGACCCACCTGTTATATCACTCCTTGGTGTTTATTCTAAAGAATTAAAGTCAGTATACTCTACCAATACATATACATCCATGATCATAGCAGCACAATTCACAACAGCCAAAGTGTATGAGACCAGACGAGGTGTCCATGAACAGATGAATGGACAAAGAAAATGTGGTCTGTATACACATGGAGTTTTATTCAGCTATAAGGAAAAAATGTAATTATGTAATTTACAGAAAAATGGACAGAACTTGAGACCTTTATGCTAAGCAGAATAAGCCAAACTCAGAAGCAACTTGTTTTATGTGTAGAAGATAGAAAAAAAGAAAAAGAAAGGTGGGGGTGATCACATGAAAAGCAAGGAGACATCAGTAGGATAGTGGAAAGGGTTTATACAGTGGGAGGAAGAAGTACTAGGGAGTGGTATTGGTCAAATTATATTATTATATTGTATACATGCACTAATATGAAACAACAAATCTCAATGTTATGTACAAGTGCAATGCAGCAACTAGAAATGTGGAGAAAAAAATTTCAAAAAATTAGCCAAAAAAATAACTTTTAATAAATTAAATAAAAACTTTAAGATTGTAAAACTGCTCCTCTTGATGTGACATTTTACCCACTTAATTTTGACAAATAAAACACACTGATTTTTTATTTGAATTGGTTACCTTTGATTTTATTTTATAAAACTTCACATTTAGGGGCTGGGGATGAGACTCAGTTGATAGAGTGCTTGCCTCGCATATACAAGGCTCCAGGTTGGATCCCCAGCACACATACAAAAAAACTATAACATTTGATTATTTGGGAATTTGGGATATGTTATTGTTCTCTGTTGAGACTAAGTTACAAAATACTACATAGTAAGAAAATTTTAGTATTTGAGGTATTTTATTATAGGAACATAATGATATATTTTTCTCATACACTTTCATGCTTATGTTTCATAATAAAATAAAATGAACATAGGAAATATTATTTAACCCTTTCAAATGAGATAAATGAGGTACTCATGAGCTGATTTTTTAAAATAGAAAAAATATAATAACTGAAAAATAATTCTTCAAACTCTTTATGACTACTAAGTATTGACTGATTAAAAAAAAATTTTTTTTTAGTTGTTGATAGACCTTTATTTATTCATATGCAGTGCTGAGACCCGAACCCAGTGCTTCACACATGCCAGGTAAGTGCGCTAATGCTGAGCCATAGCCCCAGCCCCTTGACCAATTTATTTATTCATTCATTCATCTTTTCAACAATGTCTCATTTCCTTTCCCAGGCTAACCTTGAATTTGAGATACTTTCCAAGTGACTGGGATTACAAGCATGCACTACCATACCTACTAAGAATTCAGTTATTAATCAGAGGTAAAAATAACTTCAGTGATTGAAATACTAGTCTTTAAAAGCAAAGTCCAGAGTTGAAATATATTTTTAAGGATGACTATTTATGAGGTGTATTAGATGCAATCTTTACACTAAATTTTATTAAGAGTATAAGAGTGCTGGAAATGACAGACACTAAAGAGAAGTTAATTGACAGATGGGAAACATGTAGAGTTTAGTTTAGGTATATAAATACGGATCTAGGGACCAATCAGAGAAAATACAAATTGCATTGATTGTCCTTAACAAGATCTTGCTTCAATTTTTCAAGTAGCCTAAGATAACGTGAGCTTTCTGTTTTTGTTTTTGTTTTTTTAACTACAGAGAGGTACTAGTAACTGTTTAAGAGCTTTCTTATTATGCAGTATCAGATAAAACTGCTCCTATTTAAATCTATGAATAAACAAATATTTTTAAAAATGAACTGACTATTCTCTGTTAAATTTTCTAGTAAACCACCCAAACACCAAATTACAAATATTTTTGAAATGATTCTGGAAATAGAATAATTTTGGCTGTGACTTCACTTGCATTTACTGTTGCTGCTGGGTGAATTTTAGTAGTTAAGATGAAACTTTTCTGTGGTTCTGTGAATCACATTATCAATTTTTTGGCATTGTTTGCGTAACTTCACAATAATGCTTTTCTCCTCTAACAGGAGCACTCTATGAAATGAAGGCGAGGAAACTGACTTTCATGTAAAGTTAATTACAAATTTATCATTTTTTGGTGTGTACTTTATCAAACTACAGACCCTTTCCCCAATAATACACTGATATTTCCTTTTCAATAAAACAGAGTTTTAGTACAAAAGAATTCCAACTTAAATACTGTCGATATCTTAGGCAATCACTGGTCTAAGACAGAAACCGTTTAGAGATGTCCTATGAGTGCTCTGGCTAATCAGCAACGGGCTTCCCACCCTACGACATCTCTCTCTGCTCAACGACAGCCCTTCTGTTGGCCACCATCTACCATCCATTCCTGGTTTGATCTTTGTTTCAGTTCCCTACTAGGAGGAGCCTAGAGTTTACCCTTAATTGGGATTAGAGGGGACCCGACAGAACCCTTTCACTAAGTACAATCATCTGGGCTGTATTCCTAGTTGTCATTTCTGTTTTTCAATAGCCCACTCCCTCCCTAGCTCCAAACCCCACCTAGAGACATTTACTGCCATTCCTGGTAGACTAACTGAGGCCTCTGGGATAGCCATGTCAACCTGCATTAGACTTAATGGATTCCTGTGTCCTCAGATACTGGGCATTACATTTTGGCCTGATGACCTCTTATCTGGGGACTTAGCTTTTTCACTGTCAAAGGAGCTTACTTCCATTTTTTCTTGATTCTGCTTATTTCCAGCTTACTCTTCTACCATCCTGACCTCATAGCAGAGCCTGCTGAGGTTAAGAACAGAAGTATGAATTTCACTAGAAAGACCATAAAGCAGAAATTTTTGTTTCGTTCATGGATTTATCCCAAGCTCCCAGAATAGCTATTGCCACAAGGCAAACATGCAATAGATTAAATGAATAAAAAACAACAGACTTCCTGAGATAGCAACTTATCTGGATATTTATTTTACTTGCCCATTTTCAAAAAATTCCTCAGTTTTATCTTTCCCATGGCAAAACAAAACAAAACAAAACAAAAAACCTGAGAAGACACAGCCCTTAATACCAGATATGGCATTTGGCTTAATATCAGTCTCCTATTTTGATTTTTGGTAATTTTTGAGTTTCTGAAAATGTCTAGCAGTTGGTTGACAATAACATGTTTGGTTATTTCTTCAGAGAAGACTTAATAATGTTAAGGATAATAATTATTGCATATTTGCCATGGACACATACTTCAGGAACATTTATCTCAGAAAACTCTTATCACAACTGTATGCAATTGGTAATACATTGAGGACTAGAGGATGCTGGACAAGTAGCAAAGCCTGAATTTGAACTGGGTTTGTTTAATAACAAAAGTATCCTAATTTATATGTCTGGCTACTCTTAATAAATAGTATGCTTGATGTTAACATGGCACAGCAATGATTCCCAAGCATTTGACTAAAATAAAAGTATTACCTAAGAGTACATCAGAAAACAAATTTAGATTATTTCCAGCTCTTAGCAACTAACATCAGATAGGCATATAATGGCTGTTCAGTTACTACTAACAACAAACTAAGAGCATTTATTAGTGTTATTTATAACACCATTTATGTGAGGAAAGATATTTCACAAACCCCCCTAAAATAAACACATCATTGAACTCATCTTTCCATTGGAAAGATATTTAATTCCATGATGTAAATTTATAAAAACTAATATTCTATAATTTGGACGAAGATAGTTTAAGGAAAATACAGTAAATGATATCACTATTGCTAAAGTTCACTATATGATTAATACTGACCAACTTCTGTCTCCACTGAGGATCAGAGAAAGAATCTTATGTTACAGCAAGAGATTATTAAGATTGAGAAAAAGAAGTCTGTAGGTATAAAATTTATTCAACACAGGACAAGGTTACATTAAATAAGGTTGCTGAATCTCTAACCCTTAGAGAGCTTTACAAAGAAAATCAGCAGTCAGCCATTTTGGATGGTTTCAGCTAAAGCACAGAAAAATGAAGAATCAAGGTCTTCAATTTCTATTGTTATATGTGATATAATTCTATACAGTTGACCTTGTGAGATTTAATATGTAATATCTCAAAAGTTTGATTTACTAGAAAAATGTTCTTTAGAGTCAAAATTTCTTCTTCTCCCTTAACTTCCTTCCAACAAACATATATTGACCATCTACTATGTTAGGGAAGCATATATTGACCGTCTATTTCATTAGGAATGTAAAGCTGAATAAAATATGGTTACTATCTTGAGGAGCACTCAGTTTAATACATAAGATAGGTATATAAGTGAAAACATTAAGATTTAGTTTATCAGATATATTTCAAACACTTCCCCCCAAGTTTCTAGGTTGCCATTTAGTAGTGATTGGTTGATTGATATGTGGTAGAAGTACATAGCAGTAAAATAAAAGGCAGAGTCTTGACAATTCAAGGAGGTCTTGATGATATTACTATATGTAGAGGATTTTTACTATACCATGTTAGGATAAAAAAGAACAAGTAAAAAAACCCTATATAAATATGGAAGATTTTAGAAGACTTAAGAATATTAAGGTACATATTGTGACATTAAATTTTAAAATTGAAAAATAATATATAAAAACTTTATTACAATCACAGCAGACTAGCAACTATTAAAAAATACATTAAAATTTTTCATCTGGAATTTATTTTGTTATGACATGTGAGTAATCAACTTTATTCCTCTGCATCCCCCATCCTATCACTGATAGTTAGCCAATTGTTCTATATCACTTATAATAGTTTTCATTTACATAAAATACTACTTCTGTATTCTAAATTTTTATCTACTTGCTAGTCTGTTTCTTGATATTTTAGTTCCAATATATTTGCACATATTTATTGCTTTAATTAATTTTATAAAATATTTAAACACTTTTTTTTGTTTAAACATGTTATTGGGAAAGTTATTCTTCATCCTCTTTGCTTTACAATGTTTTCTTCATTTTTGTGGAGTCATTTTGTAAAGTGTGGAAACCAAAACTTCATTTGGATTTTCATAAAAAATATATTAAATGTGTGCTCTGCATATTAAAATTATAATCCATTGTAATTTGCATGATAAAAGTACATTGGCACCCACATACTCTAGACACTTTTATCCTCAATTAATCTATGTGTATAGCTAAATATTACTGTGGTCATTTTAATACTGAAAATCTCCATTCCACACCAATCCTAATTGCATTTTCCTTGGTTTTCATTAATTCCCAAATATGAATTAGGAAATCATCACAATACTAATGAGACCAAAGGCAGTCTAAAAATCACATATTGATATTAAAAGTGTATATTGTGAATGCCTTATTTAGATGATTCATTTTATATCCCCAAAACTGACAATTTGAAGTAGCCATAGATAATATGCAAATTAAAAGTCATGATTACATGCAAAAATGTACTTTGAAGATCTAGTCCTTTAATACTATTTCATTAAGAAATTATTCACAGTATTTCTCTCACAAAAAATATTTTGTGTATTTCAGAGAGGTATGATAAAGATTTGTATGATCAATAATTGGGTGGTAAAGGAGAGGATGAAGAAAAAAGTGTGTCCCCTGTCCATGCTAGGATAAATTTAACCTTCAACACTGCAAATGGTCGGCCACTTTTGTACTCTACACATTAATTTAGATGCTAAATCAGAGGTTTATAAAACATTTCTAATTTACAGTTTTCAATAAATCTGTGAGAAGTTAACACAGAAATGAAACAGTAATATAAATAAACAAAAGAAGAGGAAATGGTTGGTCTGCATAAACAGTGTTATTTCTTCCTGCCAGCAATGACCCTTCATGACATACTGACATATAAAGTAATTAATAATTCATAGCAACAAATGCATGACCAATCTGCTTGTTTTACAGCCACCTAACACTAGTATTTATTCAGTATTTTCAAGGAAAAAGTAACAATTGACTGGTTCTATGCATGAATTATTTTGGTATCTGTTCCTTCAGCATGTAATGCTCCCTAAAGCACAGTGGAGGCTTATATATGCTATGAATGATGAATGACTCAAACATGGAATTATTAGCTGATGTATACTACAAGTAAAGATCAAATGCCAAAAATGATTACAAGAGAAAAAATGCAAGAATATATAGTTTCATTATTATATGAACAATTATAATTATTAACATATGCATTGATTTCAGGGGCCTGCTTATGAAAGTGTAAGTATTTTCTGTATCCCTAGTAAATGTAAAAATTAAGTTTGGACATAAAAACATAAGGGATATCGTTACTTTTTATGACTCAGAATATAGTTCATTAGCAATATCTTTCTAAAAATAATATTTAAAAATAAAAATGCAAATAGTTGAAGAATGCTTTGTATGAATTAACATCAATAAATTACTCCTATTTTAGGAATATATAGCACACAAACATACCCTCAACTCTTCTTTATGTATTTGAAATAAATAGTTTAATTAATTTATACTTAGATTTTTGTATTATCATTCAATAGAGATATGTGATGAAGTCCTTATTTCCCAAAAATGATTCTACATTGAAAGGTAATCCATGATTAGATGAAAGTGCATATAATCAATGCCAATAAATATTTTAAACATTGGGAAAAAATAATCTTAGAACACAAGGACACAATAGTTATTAATAGGTTTCTGTGTGCTAAAAGATGGATTTCCTGAAAGACTAAGAAGTCATCAGAGTTGACTAGTTGGTAAACCCCCAGTGAGCTTTCAAACAGAGCCTGTAAACTTGTTCTCTCCAATCTTCCCATCAGTAACTCCTTCAGTACTTAACAAAATGTAGGCTCCTGGTAAGTCTTTCCTGACCTGTCTGTATATAGCTTTCCCTGGCCCACTTCAAACAATTTATTCTCATCACTGCATCTTGCTTGCTTCCATTACATTCTTTGTCATAATTAATGAATGCTTATTTGTTTCTTTGGCTGCTTTAAACCTGCCTCCTCTGATTACAAGCTATGTCATGATAAGGACACATACAGCCAGTACATCTCATACAATGCTGGTCACAAAATAAACAGTTCAAAAAGTTTTTGCTAAATGAAAGAAAGGAGAGAAGGTCTAAAAAGATTTGTCTTTGTTCACTGTTAAGTTCACACTTGTGAGAGAGGATACAGGTAATACATTTTTATTCATTAATCAATACCTTTATAGAGACTGGAAAATTACCAATAAATATAATTTACAAAAATTTCCTGGTATCCACACTTGGGTTTTAATGGGAATGGCCCCTAAATCAAGATCTAAGATTCCCTTTCTTCAAAGCAACTCATGTATAATGGCTCTGTATATTATATATTGGATAAGAATAAGGAAGAAGAAAGTAAGAGTCAGGGATTATTGCTCCTGTTGTTCCAGCCCTTCCAAAAGAAAGAAAAGCTACACTCCTTGAACATATACTGAGCATGGAAACTGTGGGGTTCTCATCTCCATGAACACATAAAACGGTACACAGGCAACTAGACGAACAGGTGCAAGGGAAGAAGATAGTAAGCGCCCTTGAGTTTAGGCAGCTACCCCAGACCACAATATAATTGTATAAAAATATTTTTATGTATTTTAAAGACAACAACTACAATTATTTCCAAGCACATAACTACAAGTTATCCAAAGAGAATCTAATAAAGATCAAAGAGTCTGACCAAAAGTATAGTTTGTAGAACTGAGGCAATTACTGGCTGCATTGGAAAAGAAAAAATAGCTGGATAGATAAGGTGTATGCATTAAGAAATGAATGAGCCATCCCCACATGTAGCTGTAAGTCATCACTGTTTTATCCTTTCTGACAAGTCAGGAGAACAAGGAGTCCTCGTGGAGTCAGGGAATGCCAAAAAGAATTTCCAATTTAGGAACAAAGAACAAAAGACTTGAAAATGCTTTTACTCTAACATTCCCACCTCTCAAGTAACAGTCTTTCGTGAAGTGATGTGCAGTATAAAACACTTGGGAGTATCAGATTTTTAGGAGAAGTAAATGAAATGGGGGAAAAATACAAACTTTGGTTATTTTAACATTTCAGAATTACTACCACCACCACCACCACCAACCACCACCACCACCAACTACTACTACTACTCACATTTATGGAGGGATTAAAATGTACTACGTACTAGGTACTATGGTAACTACATTTGTTTAATTGTCACCAATATTCTATAAGTGCTATTATTATCTTGATTTTATAGGCCAAGTTTTGAGGTGACGAGGAAACGGTCTGAGGTTATGTTATTAAAAATATCTAAGTGCAGCTGGCATGATGGTACATGCCTGTAATCCCAGCGACTCTGGAGGCTGAGGCAGGAGGATAGCTGAATTCAAACCCAGCCTTAACAAGTTAGCGAGGCCCTAAGCAACTTGGCAAGACCCTGTCTCTAATAAAATATTTTTTAAAAAAGGGTTGGGGATGTGGCTCGGTGGTTAAGCACCCCTGGGTTTAATCAATGGTAAAACAAACAAATAAATATAAATCTAAGTGCAGTAGGAGGAAACAATGACTTTACTCAGATGTTTATATGGTCGTTGAATATAATGCACCTCTAATAAAAATTTAGTAAACTTATGTACATAAAATAATTTATATAAGCAGATAAAATGCTTACTGTACAATTTTCAGTGATTATTATTTTGTGGTTATATAATTATCCAGACAATGACTAACAATACATTTGAATCCACTATATTAGGTAAAGAGTTCAGATATACATATGTATGTATGTATATATATATATGTATGTATATATACACACATATATATACACATATATATGTATGTATATATATATGTATGTATATATACACACATATATATACACATATATATATGTATGTATATATATATATGTATGTATATATACACACACACATATATATATATACATATACATATACATATATATATACATATATATATATATATATATACACACACATACATATATATATGGAAAGTACAGATACAATTATCAATCTTTAATTCCTGGAATGTTAGGATGTTGAGACAAGTTCAGTGAAAGAAAAAAAAATTAGTTGTTTTAAGATTTTCTCTACTTTGCATCAACTTCTATCTTACAAGGAACACTTATATTTCTAACCTTATATTTCCTATTAAATGCTCTTATCTTTTAAGGCCTTAAGTAATGGGTTCAGACTCAGTTTTGAGACTGCAGTTAAGGCTGCTGTCCACCAAAGAGAGCAAAGAAAACCATTAAATGTCTTTTTCCTAATAATGGACAAGAGCATCTGTCATTAAGAGGTGTTAGAGATGGTGAGCATTTTTTCCTGTATTTGTTGATTGATTGTACATCCTCTTCTGAGAAGTGTCTGTTCAGGTCCTTGACCCATTTGTTGATTGGGTTATTTGCATTTTTGTTGTTTAACTTTTTGAATTCTTTGTATATCTTAGAGATTAGAGCTCTACCTGATGTGTGAGGCATTTATAGGGAAATGGATGGCATTAGAGCAGATTATGCTAAGTGAAGTTAGCCAATCCCAAACAAACGCCGAATGTCTTCTCTGATATAAGGGAAGTGACTCAAAATGCGGTAGGGAGGAAGAGCATGAGAAGAAAATTACCTCTAGATAGGAAAGAGAGGTGGGAGGGAAAGGGAGGGAGAATGGGAATTGCACAGAAGATGGAAGGAGACCCTCATCATTATACAGATTACATGTATGTATTACATGTGAGAAAAAAAAAAGAAGCGTGGCACATTAGATTGGGTGGAAAGAAGTGAGGGGAGGGGGGATAGGAAGAACAGCAGAGTAAAATAGACCAAAAAAAAAAAAAAAAAAGAGGTGTTAGGTTTCAAAGAACACCAGATACCTGAGGACACAGGAGAGGAGGAGGACTCACAAAGTGATCTGGGGAAATTTACACAGGGGTTTAAAGAAAAAAAAATTTTTCTCCCATCTCACCAGTGCAAAAGGTATTAATTCTTGTTATGAGCCACTGACCTAAGCACAAGCCTCTGAATAGAAAAACGTTGACAACAATTTCCCTCTGCATTTCGATTCTCAAACCCTTCAAATGGAGGATGTTAACATGGGTAAAGGAAACTGCCAGGCACCTAGGGTTTTTATCCTTTAAATGTTTCTTACCTTATTAATGCTAACATAAGCTCACAAGTATAACCAGATATGGACTAAGATGTTTAATAAACAGGCTAAAATGTTCTCTAGCTAAAAGGAGCAGTTATGAAAATGTAAATTCATCTAGGGCACTGGTCTTAGAATTAAATTTGAGTCAAATGATTACTTTTAGTTTGAAAACCCAATGTGAATATAATGCTAGTAAGTATAAGAATTATGGCAGTCTAGTTGGGGATATTAGAATAAATATATATGTCCCCAAAAGAGTTCATAATATTATGATTTTCTATTTTTATTTTAATTACCTTCTAGGTCTGATCCTATATAATTAAAGTAATATTTATTGGTACAGTTCACAATTTACACATTATCATTTACATTATGCCATTTATTAATAAACATTTGGTAGATATTTAGTAAGGGATTTTTCATAAGAAGATGACTATGAGGTAGATCTATTATCAAACTTCATAATTTAAGGATGACAACAGAATAATATACAGCTAACTATAAAAAAAAAACTTTTGGCATTTAAAATGGTATTCCCAGGAACCTCGCTTTATGTAAGAATGACATGGGTTTACCATAGAATGGTAGATATATACCACAATGTCCATATAGTTTCCAAGAGCTTGATATTTTATACAGGGTTACAAATACATTATTTTGTGAGATAAAGACATTTTTGATACACAGAATTATACACAATCTAACCCATGGAATTATGTGCAATCTCATTTACTATTTAGAAATGGACTCAATATTTAATGGTAATGAGCATAAAATGCTACATTCTAGAATGTAATCCTGGAGGGAAAAAAAAAAAACTTTTCTGAATTGTAACAATATAAGCATAATGCAGTTATGCTACAACTGAGGAAGAATCAGTTACGTCAAAAAAGTTCTTTAAAATAAAGGTAAAAATTAATCCCACAGGAAAGATGAAATGGAAAGTTAAATTGTCTCACTGTAGGTTCCCTTCCAAGAGTGCTGACATTTATGACAGAGAGTACCATACTCTTACCATAAACAGAGATTCCATTCATCTTTTGTTCACTGGTCTTTTTTAAAAAGAGTATAATCACATACAGATTTTTTTTTTAATTCATTTCACTTTAGTCCTGACTCTGAACTGCTGAATCATTTTTCATACAAGAAGCAGAAAATAACATTATGCTTAAAAATGCCATTCATCTCCACTCAAACTACATGTTTTTCTTTATTTACAAAGAGTGACATCCCAAAGGCAAAATGCAATTCAAGTGTTTTATGTGAAAGAAGACAGGCTGCTTCAGTAATAATTATCTTGAAATATGGTGACAGCCTACAATCATGGACATCAGTGCAACAGAATATAAATATCCATTTGTTTCTCAGAATAAGATGAAATAGCAACTTTTTAAATAACTTGATGCTGTCAAATTATACTTCCAAATGGAAGGAAAGCAATCTATAGACATGGTTATTTTGTTTTTGATCATCTGACAGTATATTTTCTTCAAAAGGTAAAGGAGAAAATCCATGAGGCAACAGAAGCAGTCAAGCCATTTAAATCAATGCTATAGATAAATAATTCCATTATAACTGATATCTGGAATCAGTAGCATTACGTTTCTTGTCAACATCTCTCTCTTAGCAAAAATAATTTCATAGGTTTCCATCTCCCTAGTGTAGGGTAAGCATTTTTGGAAATGTGGCGACCTCTTCAGGACACTGTTACACCTAGGCTGAGGTAACTCAAGGGAGCATAGGCCCCACAGACACCAACTTGCTCTTTAATTTGATCTGTTCAAAGTTATGTTTCCCAACGAAACCTCTCTTTGGTTTCTCATAATTTTTCATGTTATACTCTGGTTGAACAAATATATCTCCTGTCTGTGTTTATATGAAAATCCTCCCGAAGAGTTTTTTTAATCCATTATAAAATTTTCTATCAAAACCAAGAGTATGCTAAGCACAAATTTGACCAACATGAGCTTTTGAAAGGAAGGAGGGGGATAAGAAGGAAGATTTGTTGATACTTTTGTAAAGTATGTTTATACATCTTAAAAAGCATCTAACTACAAAAATAAGAATAAAAATATCACAAACCATGAAAAAAAATCAATGGAAGCTAAAAATTCAGCTCTGCCCACTCCCCCCAAAAAGGAATTTCCTGTGGGGGAAGGAACCCCACAAAATCTGTCTGGTAGAATACTAACTTGAAGCTTCCTGATAGAAATCAAAATAGTTCATTATTTTTAGATATAATTTTAAGTTGAATAACCTAAGAAAACTATTATATCTAATCTCAAAAATCTCATAGATGAAGTGATAATTTGCTAATATGCCACTTACTTTGTTACACTCATGCAAGCCCTTTTCCACTTATAACTACTTGGGACGGTTAATAGGTATAGTGGTATTACTGAAAAACATCTTATTTAAAATAGGATCTGAGAAACTTCGAAGTTATCTTCACTTACCATAGCCAAATTATCAACAAATCATGTTGGTTCTACCAATTAAATAATCTTTATTTTTCATTTCTTTTCCATGACTGTCTTTCAAGCTTTTAAAATATTTTGCCTCCATGGTATTTTGTGCTTAAAATTTTTCACAATAAATGTTAGAAAAAAACTTTTAAGATCTTCATTAGCAATGATAATCATTTAATGACCCTTACTTTAGGGCCTGAAAAAAACTTAATTCTGCAACATCTCTTATAATGATAGTTAAGCATTAAAGCAAACTCATGATTAGCAACAAATATCTCCTGGTTTGTCTACTGAGACTTGAGCAAGAATAGGGGAGGGATGGAAGAAATAAGAGATGGAGTAAAAGAGGGAGAGTGGAAGAAAACAATCTGTACACTCAAATAGCTAACAGTGTAATGCAGAAGTAAGACGTTCATTTATGGTCTGTAGTTTGGATTTGAAATGTCTCCTGAAGATTCATATGGTAAAGGCTTGGTCTCAAGTGTGGAACTACTCAGAAGTGGTTGAACCTGTAAGAGGTGGGGCTAAAGGGAGAGTTTAGGTTTTGGGGGGCATGCCCTTAAAGGAAATTTTGGGGACCCCCATCCTTGTCCTTCCAGCAGCAAAGAGGTGAGCAGCTTTGCTCTACCATGCACTTCTCATCATAATGCGTTGCTTTGCCACACGCTCAAAAGCGAAGGCACCAATCGATAGTGGACTGAAACATCTAACTGTGAACCAAAATAAAACTTTACTCTTTATAAGTTAATTAGCTCAGATGTTTTGCTATAATAACAGAAAGCTGACTAATACAGAAGATAAAATATAGATAACAGGGAAGGAGGGGAAATTGGTGGCAGGGGAGTAGGATTTGATCATGGTCTCAAGGAAAATTAGTGATATAAAGATGGAGAATAGGGAATTTTTTATGTTTTAGTTCTCTTTCAAAAAATTTAGTTTTATGTCTTCATTTAGAGAAAAACATGGCCAGCAAAACATTGCCCACAAGCCAAAGCTGGCCCACTTTATTTTCTGGTAAATAAAGTTTTACTGGAACACAACCATGTTCCATTATTTAAAGGTTTTTGATGGCAGTTTCATTGCTCTACAATGGCAGAGTTAAGTGGCTATGATGGAGACCATATGACCTAGAAAGCCTAAAATGTCTAATAGTTGGCCCTGAAGAAAAAACTTCTAGAGTGAAGGTTCATCTATTTTTGTCCACTTCACCAGTTATCCTTAAAATCCTGCATAATTATAGATATCTTAAAAATAATTTTATATTAGTATATAAAAATGAGGAAAAAAGTAAAATTTACCTTATTGTCTTTATTAAATACTATCCTATCAATGTTTACTTCTGTCTACTCAAATATTTGCAGTGTTATATAATTGAGAAGTGCTATATGCAAAAATCAATCATTGAGAGGTATTGAGAACCTTAAAAGAAAGAACTTAATATTAACCTTAGTTCTTTGTATGTCATGATCACCATTTGCATTTATAGTGAGTTACCAAAGATGTAGCTTATGAGTGGAATGAATTAATGTTATGACATGTCTTCTTATATTAGAGGGAGGGACATTAATGCAGTGGGTAAGAAATCAGCATCCATCACTGACTATATACAAATCAATGTGTGGACAAAACTTTAATTGTAAGAATGTCACTTTAGTACTGCCCATCACTACCACATTCATTTTGAAAGCACAAGGCCAATATTACCTTAGAAAAGCAATTCCTGATATTTTTCTCTCCGATATTGTATTTTGTTATCTATTCCTATTCTCATGGTCTGTCTCTTGCATATTAAAGAGTGTAACATTAGATCATATTTTAAATATATATTCTTTGGAGCAAATTAGGAAAATTTACTTTTCTTACCATATATCATTATCAAAAAGTAACCTTTTATAAAGGTCAAGCACAATTTGTATTATAAAAAACTAAGATTCCTCAACATTAAATCAATATATAATTTTTAAATGCATAATTATACAGTTGTACTATGTGCCAGCACTGTGCTAAGCAATGGGGATAGGATTTCAAAATAAAATGTTTCCACCCTTCAAGAGGTTCTAAGCTTGTGTATATATGCATGTACATATGAAGCAACAATATTTAAACACCTTCAAAAGAACTCAGTAGCTCAACGTTTCAAATAAAATATTTAAGCATATATGTGTTGCCCCAAGAGTTGAAAAGATAATCTCTTCAATATATACTGTTTGAAATAGTTCTCAGATGTTTTTGTTTCATAATATAAAAATGGTTTCTCAAACATCCTATGTTAATTGTTATGGTTTAGACATGGGTTATCTCCCAAAGCTTGTGTGACATAATGCAAGAAATTTTAGAGGTAAAATGACTGGGTTATGAGACCCTTAATCCAATCAGTACATTAATCCACTTGAATGGATTAACTGGGTGATAACTGGCAGGGAGAGTATTGCCTGGAAGAGCTGGGTCATTTGGTGTATAAATTTTATAAACAGAGCTTAGTCTCTCTCTGTACTGAGCTGCTTTCCTCTGCTTTAGCCTCTTACCATGGTGTTCTACCTCACCTTGGGCCCAGGGCTATGGAGTCAGCCATCTATGGTCTGAACCTCTGAAACCATGAGCTCCCAAATAAACTTTTTCCCCTCTAAAATTTTCTTATCAGGTCTTTTGGTCACAGCAGTGAAAATCTGACTAAAACACTTTCTATTCCCCTGCTTCTTAGTGTTAAGGAGAAAAAAAAAATTAAGTAGGTATTTATAATCCACATGTTTTCTATATCATTTCCTACTTAATTGAGAACTCCTCATATTCTCAAATCTAGGACAAACATAGGTGAGCAGGAGAAACCTAGTTCTCACTCCAGCAAAGACCTCTAAGTCCCTCTCATATTAGTAACTCTGCAATTGATTATGAAGATGCACTGTATATTCTGGCATCTTACCAAGCTAGTTCTAGATTCAGTAGTGAGGGGAATCTATGAGAGAGAGAGAGAGAGAGAGAGAGAGAGAGAGAGAGAGAGAGGGAGGGAGGGAGAGAGAATTTTATTTGTTTTTATATACGTGACAGTAGAGTATATTTTGAAATATTATACATTAAGTATGACTTATTAAATTCTGTTCTTGTGGTTAAACATGATGTGAAGATCTCTTTTCAAAATCTAGGGGATTCTAGATCATGACTGATTTTGCATTGTCAAAGACTATAGGACAGACAGATGACTAAGGAAAGATGAACAGATAAATGATTATGGATATCTATGAAAATGTGGAAGGTTTTATTTAACTGAGAGGGTCAATGTATCTGATCCATCAGGTCAGAAAACAGCCGTTTGTTCTTCTCAGGAGGATACAGAAGTACAATAAATAGGAAATAAGAGAATTACAGCGACACTTCTATTCTGCCAGAAATCCTTTTAAAGCAATAGTCAAATGTTTCACAAGATCAGTTCAATTAAGCTAAAATGGAAATTTAATAAAGATTGGAAAAAAGCTAATTTCTTTCTCTTCTCATAAGAAAAATCAGCAGGTGCAAAAAAATCAGGTAGAATTTCTGACCATTGTAATTTTGTCTTCTAAGTAAATAAAGTCCTACAAATGGAAATATAAGAGTGAAAACCATGCATCCAAAAAGCTCTGTGCAGAGTGATCTCTCCCTGTACCTACTGGGGAGCAAGAGCCAGGAAAGGCCCACAAAGTTGGTCATCACTGGTTGCCAGTAGCAAGACTGACCTCAGCTCCACTATGGTCGACAAGGTATGCCTCTGCAGTGGATATACAGAGACCACATTCTTGATATGATGTCCATCTGCTTTAATCCTATCCAAATACTGATTTTTACTAGCACCTTGTGTAGACCGTTTATTTCTTCTTCAGTCTTTACTTTCTTTCCATATTCTAATATGCCTTGCTATCCAATGCTCTCTTTCTCTACAACTAGATAACAATTATAAGTTATTATAATCTGAACTTCCTATTAGTTTTCTCAAAGGCCTTTATGTCTCTTAATTTGACCTTACAACCACTGACTGAAAGGTAGGTATCATCGATCCTCTTACAAGATGCGGGTTGGAAAAAGCCTTTGGATATTAAGATTTGTGTGTGTGTGTGTGTGTGTGTGTGTGTGTGATTTTTGCCTTTAAACTTTTTTGTCACTGGGGGGGGGTTCAAGATGGCAGAACAGAGAAGGTTACTTTTCTGGCTGCTCTGTGGTATGAAACCAAGAAAGCAGACAGGCAGCTTCTCAGTAAGGTGGGTGAACAAAAAAAAAAAAAAAA
>NW_026000026.1:65973434-66040815 GCF_001458135.2 Marmota marmota marmota | reverse complement strand
TTCCTTTTTTTTTTTTTTTTTTTTTCCCATCATTTCTAGCATTTCTGAAGCCAGTTATTTTTCATGGATCAGTATTTTTGAGGGCTAGATATTTGGTATGTTTGTTTTGTTTTATATTCTTTTATTTTTTCAAAATTTTACTTTATATTTTTTCTCACTTATCTGTTTCCCTTGATTTTGTTTTTCCTCTGCTAAAAAACATTCTCTATTGTTCTCTCACTCTTCCTTTCATCTTTTATTTCTAGCTTCCCTCCTCCTCTCTCATAACCAGTCCACCATTCAAAATTGTAAACCCTTTTGTAAACTTAACTGTTTTTACAGTGGGCAATAACTGATCATATAATTTCTGTTTATTGTGACAATTAGCATTGTAGATGTGACAGCAGGAACTATTTGGTTTAATGCTGTATATTGTTTGCATTGGTTGTTATTATTTGTCTTCCCCTAAATGGTAGGATACTGGAAACCTTCAGGGACACTATATTCCACAGGGTAGAAACTCTACTATCTCAGATCCTTACTGCTAGATGGGTAGACACACCAGTAACAAGAAAAAACAAAAGAACAAATCACCCCAAACAGACCAAGATACCTCAATAACAGAATCCAATGCCAACTCAGTGGAAAAAATGACAGAGAAGGAATTTAGAATGTACATAGTCAAACTGATCTGCAAGGTAAAGGATGACATAAGGAGTGAAATCAGAGAAAATACAGGAAGTGAAAGATTATTTCAATAAAGAGATAAGAGATTCTGGAAAAAAAAAAAAAGTCAAGTAGAAATCTTCAAAATTAAGCAACCAATAATCCACATTAAAAATTCAGTGGAAAGCATTAAATGGAACCACCATTTGACCCAGCTATCCTACTCCTCGGTTCATACCCAAAGGACTTAAAATTAGCATACTACAGTAATGCAGCCACATCAGTGTTTATAGCAGATCAATTCACAAGAGCTAAACTACAAAACCAACCTAGGTGTTCAATAGATGCATGGATAAAGAAAATGTGGTATATATACTCAATAGAATATTACTTAGCTTTAAAGAAGAGTGAAATTATGGCATTTGCCAGTAAATGGATGCAGTTGGAGAATATCATGCTAAGAGAAATAAGCCAAAGGCTGAATGTTTTCTCTAATATGTGGATTTTTCACAATAAGGGAGGGGATACTAGAGAAGAATAGTGTTACCTTAGATTAGGTCGAGGGAAATGATGGGAAGGGAGAGGAGGGGATGTGGGATTAGGAAAGATAATAGAATGAAACAGACATTATTACTTTATGTATATATATGACTGCACAATCAATATGATTTGCAACATGTACACTCAGAAACATGAGAAATTATATCACATCTATGTATGATATATCAAAGTGCATAAATGCATTATTCTATTGTCATGTATAACCAATTAAAACAAGTAAAAAATTAGAATTAGAGCACTTGGAAAACAGTTTTAGGCAATGTAGACAAAACATACAATCTTGAAAATAAAGTTGATCCTGGAGAAAAGATGTTAAGAGACCATGAACAGAACTTCCATGAAACATGAGATAAACTCCAAAGACCAAATTTAAGATTTTTCAGGATAGATGAAGGCTCGGAGACACAAACCAAAAGAATGCACACTCTTTTCAATGAAATAATATGAAAAAACTTCCCAAACAAAGAATGAAATGGAAAATCAGATACAGGAGGCTTATAGGACCTCAAATATACAAAATTACAACAGACTTGCACCAAGGCACATTATTATGAAGATGCCTAATTTACAAATGAGGATTGAATTTTAAAGGCAATCAGAGAAAAATAACAGGTTACATTTACAGGGAATCCAATCAGGATCTCAGCTGATCTCTCAACTCAGACCCTCAAAGCTAGGAGGTCTTATATACTAAGCACTGAGACAAAATGGATACCAGCCAAAAATACTATACCCAGAAAAATTAATCTTTGAAATTGACACTGAAATAAAAACATTCCATGATAAACAAAAGTTAAAAGAAAGCAACTGCAAAACATTCTCAATAAAATATTTCATGAAAAAGAAATGAAAAATAGAAGTGAAAACCATCAAAGAGGAACTATATTGGAAAAACAGTCAATCAAGAACAAATTAATTCAGAGTAAAAACCAGAAATAAATCAAAACAGGGAATAAAGATAATTCCGCAATAAAAACATTGAATATAAATGGCCTAATCTCATCAATAAAAAAAAACCCAGAGAGGGTCAGATTGGATTATAAAACAAGACCCAAAAACATTCTGTGTTCAAGAGACTTACCTCATAGGCAAAGACATCTAGAGACTGAAGGTAGAAGAATGAGGAAAAACATATCATCCATAAAACAAGCAGACATTTCTATCCTCATATTATAAAAGTAAACTTCAAGCCAAAATTAATCAGAAGGACAAAGAGGGTCATTTTATACTGCTTAATGGAACTAAACATCAACAAGACATAACAATCGTAAATATTTATAACCCAAACAATGGAGCATCTTCGTACAAACAAACCCTTCTCAATTTCAAGAACCAAATAGACTCCAACACAATAATACTGGGTGACTTTAACAGGCAGACCTCTGTCACCACTGCACAGATCCTCCAAACAAAAACTAAATAAAGAAGCTATAAAACTAAAAAATATAATTGATAATTTAGACTTAACAGACACATATAGATCATTTCATTCATCAATGACTGAATACACTACTTTCACCAGTACACGGAACCCTCTCAAAATAGATCATGTTATGTAGACTATCACATATGTTCCCATAGAATTGTAATATTACCTTAATATATTTTTAGCATCTATAGGGTTTTGATAGCTTCCTTTCTATTGATATTAATTTTTGTGTTCTTGTTTTATTAGATTTGTTAGGCTTTATGAATTTTCAGCAATATTAATTCATTTCTATTTCACATATTTCTACTCCTACTCTTATTTTTTCTTTCCTACTACCTAATTTAAAAATAATTTGATTGCCAAACCGTCTTCTTTCTGATATAGTACTTATAACTTAAAGTGTTCATCGGAGTGCTGTTTCATCCCAGAGATTGGTATTGTAAGTTTTTATTATCACTTAGTTCAAAGCACTTTTTAATTTCTTGTGCTTTCTTCTTTGACCTGTGAGATATTTATAAGTGTGCTGTTTAATTTTGAAGTAGTTGTGATGTAGGGGTGGGTTCTATATATCATAAGGTGATTGATTTCTAATGTAATAAATGATGCAGGAAGCACAGACTGCATGATTTTAAATTAGAAAAAAGTAATGAAAATGCTTATTATATTGGTTACATTTGTGTCAAAACATTTCAAAGCTGATCAAATTGTATATTTAATACATGGCATTTTATTGTACTTCAATTTTATCTGAATAAAGCTATACATAAATAAGTTTTTTTGTCATAGAAAAACTAGAAAAATGTCTCCTTTACTTTAATACTCATTCCTTGAGATCTGGACAAATAATGAGACATTGCCATTGTTAAATCTGAGTTGTTGGAGAACAATACCAAGCTATATTCTGTTTACATATTTCACTGTTATAATTCCCGGTAATATTTGAAATAACATATTAATTTTAATAGCAAGATTCTTGAGGAAGAAAAAATCAGTTACTTTTCTGATTTTCTACCCTAAGGAAAACTTCCAAAATAGATTTCTATGAATGGAGTTTTTATAATCCCCACCCCCAACTATAGTTTATTTGGACAGAATTAGAGAAATTTCTGAATTCAGTGAAAGTAGTTTTCTTTTTTTGTTTTCCAGTTGTCACTACCATTTTTGGGACCATAAAGATACCAATGTTGATATAAACTAAGATTTTAAAGGAAGCACTGAACCATCAGAGAGATTATTTATGTCAGCAGTTAAATAAACATTACCCCAGAGTTAATTTTGGATAAATGGTACTACCATCATAAGACAAAATATTTATATTTGACCCTGCCTTATCTTTAAAAATCTAGAAAAAAATTAACTGAATTTTCAAACATACACACACATCTATCTATCTATCTGTATGTATGTATGTGTGTGTGTTTAAAATATATTTTACTCATCATTCTTCCATGTATTTTTCTTGTCTTCAAATATTTCATTTATTTATTGATCAATTCAAAGTTTTGCTGATTCACTCATCCATTCATTCATTCATTTTTCTTCCATCCTTATCTAAGTTGGACATTTCCCTTTATTTCTAGATTGATACTCACTTGCCTACTCAAAAGCTTCAAAAATATTTTACACCTACTTCAGTTCAATCTGCCCCAAGTTAAAACCTAAATTCAATGCCCCTGCCCAAACAAACCCAGTCCTCTTTCAGTTTTCTCTATTACCCATCTGCAGAAGCCAGTGACCAGGAAGATGTTTTTATACCAACTTCCCAGTCAATACCTCCCTCCAGTCCAGTCTCAGTACTTCACTAACTCTTCTAAGGAATTTTATAGAAGAATATTTATTAAATTAGAAGTCATTTTACTTTATAGCTCATGATCTTACTTTAGAAGACTTTTGCACAGTACTTGAACACAACAGTAAGTGAATGTTAGTTCTTCAGATAACACTAATTCTTCAAGGATTAGGCATGATCTGTTGGCATTATAAATCAACGACACTACAGTATGTGTTACTCATTGGTAAATATTAACTATGCTCATCTACAAGTCATAAAACCACCCCATCAGAAAAATATGACCCTCCATAAATTGTTGGTACATTTAATTTTACTTACGTCCCTAAATCAATGGATCTGTGAATCATATAGTATTTTAAAAGTATACTTAAAGATCTATAACTTATTTGGGAAACACATGCCCAGTTGAATGCAAACATTGCAGATGAGACCCTGAGTGTCATTTATTTCAAGGTCACAATCTACCACTTCTTTCATTACAAGCATTATAGAGTTAGTGTTGTAAAGTAAAATGCCAGCAGTGTTACTGTCTATCTTGCTCATGGTTTCAAAACCAGCTCTAGGACAGTACTCAGTGTAGAGCAGACTCCCAGTAAAAAGGAAGCTACAAGTAATGCTTTTCTTTCATCTGATTTATGACAGTTTTCAGTAGTAATGGTAGAATTATTAGAATTACAAAAAATAAAACACTGGAGGGTGCCTTACATGCACCTAAATGAACTAGAAAAATATAGGAAGATTTTTTTGAAATATAGGAAAATTAATTTGGAAATTTGGAATATAAGAAAAATATAGGAAGATTATTTTGAAGTCTCTGTGAGAATATGAAGTCATCCTTCACTTGTTTTCTTTACATACTATCTACATCAACAAATCCTGATGGCTCTACCTTCTACACACATCTAGAATGGGACCCTTCTCATTGTTTCTACCACGACCCATCTGCTGCAATTCTAATCCTCTCTCCTTTTAGACTAGTGCGATAGCCTAAGAACTGGTTGTCTTGCTCTGTACTTACACTCTTATTCTAAAAAAAACTTTAAAAATATTTGAACTAATCCTCCAAAAACCTGTGACAGATTAAGTCAGGCCTCAATGCCCCCATCTCATGCAGACTAAAAGCCACAGCCCTTTCAATGGCTTGCAAAAGCTTCATGATCAGACTACTTAACAAAGAACCTCATTTTCTATTCCTTGATGGTGTACTTTGGACACAGCTAGGATGCTCCTGGCTCGGGGCCTTTTTGCATCTGCCACACTTGGGTAGAGGAAGCTCTTCTGATTTTTACCTGGTTCATTCCTTTATCTCTTTTGGCTTTAACACTGGACATAAAATAGTGCCCATCTCCACTATCCCATTCCCCTCTTATTTGACTATCCTCCATCTCATGTGTGTTTGTTTGTAATATATTTGCTGTTGTTTTTGTAAATGCATTCCTTCTCCACTTTCCTTCATTTTTATCAGTTCTATGAGGGCAAAACTTTGTTTCATTCATAGCCAATGTATACAGAAGAGTGCTCATTTTAAACATAATTAGTTTTGGTAACATTTAGCTAAAAGGATAACGAAAGTAAGGCAGCACACTATGGAAAAGTAGGCTAGAGAGAAACAGCCTAGAGACTCCCAGACTTTTAATTTAGCTTTTTCCCCAAAGTGAGAATATGGCTTTGTTGACACTGATTTTAGTTTTTAAACCTCTAGAACACTACGTCTAAAACTTTACATTCAAGAAAACTATATAAATTTGTAAGTGCTCCCTCATAATGGTGCTGTAAGCTCCACTAACATATAGCAAATTTCTTGGATTTGACAAGGCCCCATCCTGTTTAGATGGCATCATCATTAGAAACTCTGGAGGCCATGATGAAATGAACTGAGATAGATTGTATTTTCACTTTCTTTCTGTACTCATCCTTTTCAGGAAAGTTTCTATGTTCTTGGATAACTAGATAACAACATAATTTAAAATTATATAGACCTGTGTGGTCTCTTCTTGATAAGTTGTGGTCCCCTTAAAATGCTATAGATATTTCCTAATGCAGAGTGTTGATATACTCCTTTCCTAGATGTTGGTGTTCTCAATTAGATGTTGGTATTCTCAGTATTGAGAAAGAGTCATGAACAAAATGAAGTCAGTATCTTTATGGCACTTCCATTTTAGTTGGGAGAGACAGGTGAAAAAAAGTAAGTCAGTATTTCATATACACAGTCCATGTATATACTCATTGACTTATGATGGGGTTAGGCACCAATAAATCTATTGTGAATGAAAAGTACTACAAATAAAAAATGCATTTAATGTACCTAATCCATTGAATATAACAGCTTAGCAAAATGGAGCATAAAGTATAGGTTGATTACCCTCACTGGAGGTACAGATCAAGAGTATCTTACTACATATTGCTCTCTCAGGAAAAGATCAGAATTCAAAATATAGTTTCTACTGAATGCCCGCTACTTTCACACCATTGTCTAAAATTGTAAGTTGAACTATAGTTAAGTCAGATGGACACAAGGAGTTGGATAAAAAAAATGGGATGAAGATTGTAGGGTATATAGAGGGGGGTGTGAAGGGAGGGGCCACAGTTACACAGCCAATATAGGGTAGAGCCAGATTCCCACAAAGCATTCCATTTCTAAATATGTGTTCTTAATCCCAGAACTAAAGCTGCTAAATTGTTCTGCAAACTGGGCCTAGTGGATATTAGAGTTGACAATGTAGAGGGAGACAGTCTAGATTGACACATAGACACTTTTAAAAGGGAAATGGGAAAAGGTCTTTTCACAGTGCTACTGTGTTTCATAAAATAAAGAACAAATAATAATTTAAAAACAACAATGGGGCAAAAATTCTCAGTAATTCTTTAAACAAATGAGATGAGTCAATGCCTAGCAAACAGCATAGGCTAGAGTTCTCTAGTTCCATATGTTGATTGTTCCAATTCTGCTTGGGATGCCAGAGAGTAGGAAACAATTTACAAGCTAGAAGGAGAAAGTATCTATATCATGAATGTTCTGATGGGTCAGGATTCTCATTTAACTGAGACTGATTAGAAAATAGGTTTGACTTGAGTACCTTAATTCAACCAGTGGTCAATCACATCTCCAGGGTAATCATGAACCTGACTCCACTGTTCTGAGCTTGGTCTCCCGCTTGTTGTATGAACTTAGTACACACTAGGATTCAAGAAGACTGTGTGGACAAGTGCAGTGCCTACACCATGAAAACTCTGTGGGAATGAGTCATCCAAGGAAAATGAGGGGATAAGACCCTACAACAAGGCCTCTGAATCAGCATTTCTTAAGTGATTTTTTTTTTTTTTACTTCTTAAGAGAGATTCATACAGATCACACTTTAAAAAAAGAAACGAAACTGGCAACATATCTGAACACATAGTCTGTTTTTGCTTCATTTCCTAGGCCTTGCCATCAATATTGTTTAGTCTCGACTTCCTCTCACTAGCTCTGTGGCACTGGACAAGTTATTTGTTTGTGGCTCAATATGTTCTATTGTGAAATGGTGATAAACATTACAACCGCATTAAATAGAATTAAATGAGATCATGAATGCACTCGGCAAACAGTGGACATTCAATTAATGTGTAACAACCATTTTTTGGAAAGCCTTCTTAGTACATGTCTCATCCTTTGAGAACTACCCCTAACACACAGAGATCAGCTCCTCCAGTTCTTTGTAAATAGTGACTCTGCATACTTTTCTCTGCCAAGCTATGTTTTAGATGACAACAAGGATAGATGCTTAATGTAAAGTAGGCCCACCAAGTCTTTCTGTCAATAATTGGAAATTTGAACTTGAGGGCTAATTAGTTTTAATGCCTTCGAATTCATGCTGCGTCTTGCAGGTTGTCATATTGACTCAAATGTCATTTGGGATCTCTTTGCAAATGGTGCAGAGGGATGTAGTGTTTAGAGCAAGAAGAAATTGAAGCAGCAAGACAGAAATACTAATAAATGTCCAATTGAAAGACAAAGACGCTGCCTTGGTCCCTCACTGCTCCCCAGTTCTTAGGAAAGTTTCAGGGACTCCTTGAACTCTGTCCTTGAGTTCTATGAAATAACCATTTTGTTCCCTTAAATCTATTTGTTAATTTAGCTTAAGTAGTTCTGTTTCTTAATCAAATATGCCTTAGGAGAAAAATAATAACTCTCACCTATTTGTAATTGTTTAATGTAAAAGAATACTTATTGATACAGTAAATACATTTTGGATTTAAAGTAACTGACTGAATAAAAGTCAGAAATAATGAGGTGCCAGCCAATTTTCCTGCCTGTCATTTCTGGTAACATAAGAAAAGGCTAGCCTTAATGAGACCACGATATTGCTTTGAAGTGCTCCTATTCACGCTTTTCCTGTCCTCTCATTCTAAAGGACTTTGCTCGTTCACTGTACTGCCATGAATTCCTAAATAGAGTCTTACATTCACTGTCTTTTTTCTACCAATAACCATATCAAAACTCACCTGTCCTCTGACACTTTACCCCATTTTTGTTTTCTAAGGAAGCAATTAGATGCTCTGGTATACTAACCCAAGCCAACATGTTAATTGATTCTAATGTAAAAGAAGGCCTCCTTTTCATTTCTTCAGACACATATGTGACTTTTGGGGAAAACTTTAATTAGTACAACTACTTGTGGGAAATTCATACACTGAATAAAGTAAATGGGGAAATAATTTTTACAAAGATATTCTTATGATCTTTTGTGTGATAACTGCACTGAATTAACAAATAGCAAATTGCACTAGAAAAAAGGTTAAACTAGAGAAAGACCATATATTTTTGATACATTTAAAATTACTGAGCAGTCTTCTCTGCAGTGTAGTAAAATTGGTTTAGAAGCTAAAAATAAAAGTACAGCTGAATATATTCAAAATTGTAATCAAATGTTAGAACAAAAGAATCAGTCATAAATGCTTAGTCAACTAACTGAGATTATCACATCTCTATGCTAATCCTGTGTTTTTAATTAACAGACAAAGCAGAAGGGGGTAACTAAACAACAGTGTATAAAAAAATGGAAAAAATAAATTTTCAAGCTCTAATTAAATGGAGCTACAATAACACAATACTACTGCATTTCAATAACTGTTCATTAGAAACAACCAGAACACCTTGGTATGTCTTTCCAAAATACATTTCAAAGGCCTTGGCATTCTCTTCTGTTTTTACTTATGATCATAAAGAGTCCAGATGTTGAACATAATAAGCTGAATCACCACAACAAGTACCACCTAGCCTTCTGCCCCAAGTCTCTGGGTTGGCCAAAAGATACCTTTATCATGGAAGGAGTGGGCTCCAGAATAGAAGCAGAGTGCTGAAATTCACACCTGCCACTCTATATTAATGTGATCTTGGGAAAGATATTCAAATGCCCTAGCTGCAAGTTTCCTTATGTTTATTATGAACTCTTCTGTGTAAAATTAGCTTAACAAAAATAACTCTTGTTTTGAAAATTCATTCTTTTACCTTTAAGTAAGGCTCTTGGAATCACTGTGAACAACAGTACTAAAAATAGTTGCCCTCATAAAGCTTATATTCTCAGGCCTTATATTAAAGCACTTAGTGTCTGGTACTCAGTCAGCTCTCAATAAACATCAGTTGTTAGGGTTAGAGGTTGAGCAGCCCAGTCTAAAAATTCAAAACCTGAAATGGTCCAAAATCAAAACTTTTTGAGTTCCAACATGACACTGCAAGTAGAAAGCCCCACATCTGACCTCATGGATGGGTCTCAAAGTGAAGGTATAATAAAAATACTGGGTAAAATTACCTTCAGGCTTTCTGTATCAGTTATATTAGAAACATAAGTAAATCTCACATTTATACAGGGGTCTTATCTCCAAGGCATTTTATTATACATATGCAAATACTTCTAAATGCGAAAACTCTGAAATCTGAATCACTTCAGAACCAAGCATTTCAGATAAGGAATACTTGACTTGTACTAATACTTGAATGAGAGTAAATACTGGCATTGAAATTCCAGGAAATAGGTCGGAAGGGAGTCAGCACATCTAAGACCTAGCAGTGGTGCTGCCACTATTTATCTAGGCGACCTTCATTTAATCTCTCTTGGCCTCAATTATTTAAAAGTGGTTTTAAAGTACCTTCTATTGAGTATATGAAAGATCATGAGGGACAGAAATGATGAAAGGTTCAAAAATATAAAAAATATTATATTTTTATACTTAATTATATTTCTGATTTATTTTCTATTTATCTTATTCAAATGCATGAAACACAAATTACCTCTTCAGTATACTCAAAGCTTAGGAAGAAATCAGATAGTAGGTGATCAGCTGCACTTAAAACAGAAAAAAAAATCCTCAGAGTTCATTGGGGAAAAAAATGCTATGAATGCTGTACCCAGAGGTTATAATTGACTCAAATATCATTTGCGATCCCTTTACAAATGGGGTAGAAGAATGTAAGATTTCAGAGCAAGAGGGAAATGAAGCAGCAAGACAGCAAGAAAAAATAATAAAAGTCCAAGTTATTACAGTGGGGAAGAGAGAAAAGAGATGTTTCCTTTGTGTCCCTGCCTCCTAGTGCCTAAAACATAAAGTCTTAAAAAAGGAGGGGGGGGGGCAACATCTTACATTTATCTTAAAAAGTACACAGGCTTAAGTCTTTATCAGAAATTATTGGATGAGAGAGTCTCCTAGAACACAGAAGTGAAATGCAATATTATTCCTTTCTGGGCGATCTTAACTTCCTTAACTTCTAAATTGTTTTTTTTTTCAATAATATTTTAAAACAAAATTGGTCTCATACATATATATTTCACAATATTATATATTTTTCAAGGTTTTGTGGATTTTATTTGAATTACTTTTTCAGCATTTCACCTTTCTTTAAAAATATGAATGTATATTTCCCCCAGCTTAGTCAAATTAAATGGCCCAGGTTATCTCCTTTGTAATTCTCATCCAGATAATACTGAATTATTTAAAGTCTCTGGTTAAGTCATGCTCTCTCATGCAAAATAGTATAACTTGGTTTCATCTTTTCCTCACCTGAAATGGTCTTTGTCCTTCTATTCAAGAACATGTCCATCCATCATGTCTGACTCAGTGTCCTCTGCAAAGTTTTGCCTGATTTTCCCCAGTGTCCATATACCAACAGGTCATATTAGACATTCTCAGTATTACTCCCAAAGAATTTTGTACCTGTTATCACAAAATTGATTATCTCTTTGAATTACTATTTTTGGTTATGTCTATCTGAGGATAGCACCATGATTTTCATCTTGTTATCAACCTGCCACGGAGTCAATGAACTATCCATATTGAGTATCCCTTATCTGAAATGCTACGGACCAAAAATATTTCAGATTTTAGATTCTTTAATCAAAATATCTTGGGAGGGGGCCCAAGTATAAACACAAGATTTACTTTGTTCCACATACACTGCATACATATAACCTGTAAAAAATTTCATATAATATTTTCAATAATTTTGTGTATGAAAATAGTTTCATAGTGTAGGGATTTTCCATCATGGCATCATGTTGGTGCTAAAACGTTTCAGATATTAGAGCATTTCAGACTTTGGATTTTCAGATTAGGAATGATCAAATTGTACTGGACATATCATTGTTTTCAATAAATACACAAAACCTTATTTTTGCTAATAAAATAAATATAGTCTGACAGGCTTTAATTTGTAAAGTTGTTGCCTTACTCTACAACAAAAACATCACTGTGGTACAGCAATCAAACGTGAAGAGGAATCAATAAAAAATTGAGAAAAAAATCATATTCTACCTCACCCTTCTCTGTCCTTCCTCTCTGAGGGCAGGAGGGGTGAGAAGAAGTAACTTTTCTGGTACTGATAGTGGCAGAATATCATCAAAGTAAGAAATACTCCTCCAAATGCACTATAGCTCATGGTCTTTAACTCTAATATACGGCAGTAAAATGTTTAAGTTTCCTTAGATATATTAGAGAAAAATGGCACAAGACCAACTTTTAGAAATAAACTGAAATTTTAGCAAATCTTACAGAAGGATTGATCACAATAAAAGCAAAAATGCCATTACCATTAAAATCTAGTATTTAACCTTGAATCCATCTAACTTCAAAATTAGTTAGGTTTCACATTCATTATACTGACATCCAACAATCCAATAATATGCTATTTTAACACACACACACACACACACACACACACACTTGTAAGGCTTATCAGGATATTTCAAATAGTCAAAGCATAATCAGGAAAAAAATCACATTGGCCTACAGAATAATTATTTTAAAACACAGTTGATTAAAACTAAACTTTAGATAGAGCATTAATCTCTCGGATATATTAAAAAAAAACTCAGAAAACTTAACAAAAAAATAACCCAATCAATAAATAGGCTAAGGAACTGAACAGAACTTCACGGAAGAAATATGATCAATCAACAAGTATATGAAGAAATGTTCAACATCTCTAGCAATTAGAGAAATGCAAATCAAAACTACACTGAGATTTCATCTCACTCCAATCAGAATGCCAGCTATTAAGAATAGAAACAACAATAAGTGTTGGTGAGGATGTGGGAGAAAAGGCACACTCATACATTGCTAGTGGGACTGCAAAATGGTGCAACCAATCTTGAAAGCAGTATAGAGATTCCTTAGAAAACTTGGAATAGAACCACCATTTAACCCAGCTATCTCACTCCTCGGTCTATACTCAAAGGACTTCAAATCAACATACTGCAGTGACATGACCACATCAATGTTTACAGCAGCTCAACTCACAATAGCTAAACTATTGAACCCACCTAGATGCCCTTCAACAGATGAACGGATAAAGAAAATGTGGTGTGTAAATACACAATGGAATATTACTCAACCTTAAAGAAGAATGAAGTTAAGGCATAATAGAATGAAATGGACTTATTATCCTATGTGCACATATGATTACATGACCAGTGTAACTTTACATCACATACAATCAGAAGAATGAGAAGTTATACTCCATTTATGTATGATGTGTCAGAATGCATTCTACAGTCATGTATTAGAAATTAAAAAGAAAATTACAAAACCCCTAAACTTTAGCAAAACATCCAGCTATTCTCCAGTTATAAATAAAAATAGTAACAGTTAAAAACAGTATGAAGAGAACTCTCCTGGAAATTACAACATTTTCCTAATTCACATTCTTAGTGCAATTTGTTTCCATTTTATCTCTGTCATCTGATTTTTCTATAATAAAACATCACTCCATTCTTCTCATAATAGTTAATAAAATAAAGCTACAGAAAGAAAATGTGTTCTCAAAAGTTAAAGACTATTTGGGGTGGAGAAACATTTTTATACAGAGTTCCAGTGAAGTGACCTCTATTCGGTGAACAGGATAAAACTTATCAGTTAATATAAAATTTAAAGCATATTCTAAATTTCTAGTTGATTTGTTGAATATAAGCTTAATTCATAGAGATGCACTTATTTTAATATTCTGCAATGTCAAAAATGGGATTTAATCATTTTGTTTTCTAAAAAACTAAAGTCTTAATCATGGATTACATTATATTAGTTTATTTTTTAACTACCTTCTTAGAAATTTTTCCAGAGGAAAATTAATTCACTATAGTATTACATATTTTTCTTTGATATTTTTTGATAATGTATCTTGAATATATTTTCTTACTATAAAGCAAGTAAAATCCCTTTGCAATTACTACTGCCCCCAGAAAAATAGTTCCACAGGTTAGTGCATATGAGCAGGGTTCTACAGTGGAATTCACTACTATAAAAATTCAACAGAAGAATGCTTCATTTTCTTAATACAGAGCCATACACTGTTGAGAAAACCAAAATGAAAAGAAAGTGAATTCATTCAAAAGAGCATTTATATAAGTTTGAAAAGGAACAAAAGACCACTAGCTGGAGATACATAAAATGCTTCTGGTACCCATTATTAACAAGGGAAATGAGATAGCAGATAGTTTAGGAGAATTCAAAGGAAATGATAATAAAAAAATATTACAGTGTTAGTATATTATGGCTAGTAAAAAAAAAAAATCAAACATTTTTAAATTTTAGAAATACATTTAAAAGAATAAATAAAATAAGAAAAAAGATTCTGTGCCTAGGATGACAAATTTGGGGCTTGAGTGTTAATGCCTGTCAGATATGACTAATTGATTATTGAGTCTTTGTAGCTGATTTTGGAATCTTTCTCAGCACATACCATGGAGAGCCACTACCAATCACTAAAAATTGGCATTAATACTGAAACCTATTCGTCAAACCTGCTCTCAGTGACATGGTTCAAGATGTTCAATTGGGAAACCTTCCCAGCTGATAAATGGCACAGGACTGTGCACAAGCTGCTAAGATATGTGATCAAGCAAAAACTGGCTTACAGAAATTTGTGAATGCATGAAAAAACCTTTTTAAAAAGCAAAACAGGAAAATAACACTACAGTGAATATTGTTATGATTGGAGACAGGGATAAATCTTTAAAAAACTAATTGCCACCTACAATCTAAAATGGTTTCAATTCTGATTTAAAAAGAAAGAAAGAACAGTCTCATCTATTTGTGAGGAAAGTAATCACTACAAGTAGTAAGAAATTACAACAATGATTCCTTCAATTGCCATGTACCAGAAAGTATTTTGTTGGCAATTGAAAATTTAACAGAATAATTTCAATAATTTGAGTATTATGGCTTAAAGTCATAAATGGCCTAACAGTCTAAAAAATTTGTGACAAAATGAATAACTACAGTAAAGAATGTGATGAGATATTTGATATACAATATACCTCAACATCTTAGCAAAAAAATTGCAAAATTTCTATGAAAGAAAAAATACTTTATATTAACAAAAGTGTTTATTTCTAATGAAATCAATTAAAATGCAAATCTTATCTAAACTCAAATGCTTTTTAAGTCTTCAAAAATAAAATCTTAAGCCAGGTGTGGTGGCACATGCCTGTAACCCCAGCAGCTCAGGAGGCTGAGGCTGGAGGATCTCAAGTTCAAAGCCAGCCTCAGCAACTTAACAAGGCCCTAAGCAATTCAGTGAGACTGTCTCTAAACAAAATACAAAAAAAGTACTGGGGATGTGGCTCAGTGGTTGAGGACCAGTACCAAAAAAATAAAAATAAAAATAAAAATCTTATAATGTGATTTTGTTTATATTCATAGAAAGTAACAGACAATGTCTTATTATTAGTTGTATTAATTTCTAGAAAAATAGTATTCTTTGAAATATACTGTAAAATATAGTTGTTAAGTCATATTTGAAAAATATTTCATAATTTTAATTCCAGAATAAAAATGAATAGTAAACAAAGTGTTAGGTGAAAATTAAGTAAAAAAAAAATCCAATGAGATCAAATAAATGTACAAAGGTGAAGATTACTTTGTTTAGCTGTAATTACATATATGACACACACACACACACACACACACACCCTCTCACTAAATGTCAAGCTAAAAACTGCAATAATGAGAAACCTCAAAAGAAAGTATACTTTGATGATGAGACCAGCTTGGATAAAGTCTACAACAGCCTGGTCTGATAATGAACCCTAGGTCTTGTATTATGCAGTATAATGTACTGTTCTGGTGAATAAAAACTGCACCATTCCCCACTTCATTTAACTTATATATATGCTTAGTTATATTTAGGATATGACACAAATTCTGCAAAACAACTAAAGTTACATTGACCTTTGGCAGTAAAGAACACCATCAGCTACAAGCAACCCAAACCACTATCTATAAAACAGCAGGTCAAACCACTACGCATAATTAGAAAGTTTTCTAAAATCTCCTTTGAAATAACTCATATGCTAAAATTTTTTACTCTTGGTCAGACTCACTGTCATGAATTGTTCTACTCTGCTTTTCCATGATTTTGAAAAATGAGGCAACACATGAAATATTTTTTTAAATCACAAGGCAATTATTTTAATTGTATAATTATAACATAATTTTAGTACATTCCATGTCACTATCATTCATGATTATTGTAAGAAAAATTCTCATTAAGAGATAAATCATTGTCTAATTAGGTACTTACCTCAAGTGAGAGGGGAAATAAGTGCTTCTCTGAACTGTATCAACAACTAGCAAAGAATGCTTTCACACAGAATATAAAAACCAAGAAAACATGCTTTATGGGAAAAAATGTACTGCTTTATCATAGCAAATATATCAGTTTTCTAGCATTTTATTAATAAAAGTGGGAAGAGCTTTAAAAAATATTCTCCTTACCTGTGTATACAGTTTTTACTCTCGAGATATAACATACCAGCAGCAGCATCTAGGGAAAATTTCACCAACTGTTTGAGTTTTAGTTCATCCTTCTTCTTTCTCAGATAGGAGAGGAAGTCACCTCCTAGAATAAATGACAGAAGAACAGTGAAATAAAACTATGATTAAAGTCACATTTATACCCTATAAGTATATCTGATGGGAAAAAAAGAATTATACATTTGGAGATGATTTTGATCCCATTTGACCTTTATCAGCTTCTTGTAGGAAACAGGGAGAACAGAAAACATGAAAAGAACACATCCTGTTAGAAAGAAGATACCATAAACTTTTCTAGATACTTTAAGTGCTTCATACTGCATATTACTCAAGACATAATAATATTTAATCAAAACCACACTCATCCCTTTGTCACCATTTTCCCCAATTTGATCCACTAAATTTTCTAAGACATTCTATTTTCTATAATACAAAAGAATATAATAATTATGAGTTAATTGAATAGTAAGTGATATTGGATTAGTTATTAGATTCAGTAATTGATTAAAAAAATAAAACTATACTACTTTATCTCTGTACTAGTCAAAAAGAAATATTCTCATGTTGATGATTTAGCCACTGACCTAGGATGTATTTTTGTTCAAATAAACTATGTCTTGAAAAAACTTAAGATATGATAGTTCAAAACAATTGTAACATGATACAAACTTACTGTTAAACAGTTCATAAAGTTTTTAAAAAGGTAAATTTTTGTATTTTATTTATACCAATAGATGCAAAATATTATATTAAGTTGTATCAATATCAAAATTATAGTTGATATTTAAATTTTTTATTATACTAAATCTTGGAAGTACTACATGCTTATGGTACCTCTCAATTTATATGCAAATTTCCATCTGAAATATTTAATCTACATTTAGATTTCATAAAACTTGAGTTTAAAAAATAGATTCACAAACTTGAGTTGTTCCAAACATGTTTAACATTTTCAATAACTGATCCATTATCAATTTTCAAATTTAAAAAAATTAAAATTCAATGAAATTTAAAATTCAGTTTTAGAAGTACCAAACGCATTGCAAGAGCTACATATGATCAGAGATTATCACATTGAATAGTGTCACATTAAACTTTGCATTACTTCTTAATGTAGACTTAAATGTTATGGCTTGGTTATTTTTCTTTTTAGCCGATTAGTTTACATAGCGTATTGCTCTATATTTATAACGTTAAAGTATGTGAGAATTCATGTTCCCTAAAAGCAATCATTCACACTTTCCCTATGAGCCCCCTAAATATTAAACCAGAATTTTTAAAAAGGATCAGCATCTTAATTGCCATTTCCTGAACCTTTTTTTGCTCTCTTCACCAGGCATCTAGGCTTCCTTAAATAGAAAACTTCCTCCAATAGAAAAGCTCTAGAGGTAAAGACTTAAAGACTTTTTCTTTAAAAAGAGTACCTAGAAAATCAACACTTGTCTCTCTCCTTAAAATATTCTTTGTCTGCCAGGTGCAGAGGTACACGCCTGTAATCTCAGTGGTTCTGGAGGCCGAGACAGGAGAATCATGAGTTCAAAGCCAACCTCAGAAAAAGCTAGGCACTAAGCAACTCAGTGAGACCCTGTCTTTAAATAAAATACAAAATAGGGCTGGGGATGTGGCTTATTGGGTGAGTGCCCCCAAGTTCAATCCCCAGTAACAATATACATATATATATTTTCTTCTAACCTCTTCTCTTACAAATCAAGTGTAAAACAAATTTGGGTGGGTCATTTACAAACCAATATGCTTTTTACCTTAAAAATAAATTTAATGGCATTAATTTTCTATTTAAGAGCTTAACTTAAAAATCTGAACTCATCATTTCAACAGTAAACAACAAAAGTAAACACTAACTTCTCAAATTTCACAGGTACCAAAAATACCTGTTAACATGGACTTGAAATCAGTATTTAGGTAAGATATTGTTTGGACCAATATTCATATATATATAATTTTTATTTTTTGCTCAATATATGTTCATCTGTTTTAGAGAAAGTATACCCTTGTGGTTTTGAAACCACATAGCATTCTACTTCAACTATGGAATTACTTTCATATAAAAAGAACTCTTTTGCAATTTGATTTATAAGAAGCATATGATATAACCCAGTATTCTGTGGAATCCAGGTATTATTTTTTCCCCAAGTTAGCTCATCTTCAGCACGTTTTCATTTGCCTCCTACCCTTTTAAAATTTACTTCTTCATGTAATTCTCTTTGCACTCCCCACTTACTACCCAAACTTATTGCACCTCTGTTGGTCAATATTTGTTAGTCAGTGTTATTGAACTAATAAAATATTATTTAAAAATTATTTAATATCATTATTTGATAACACATGATATATTCATAAACAAAAACAAATAGCATTAAAGACTAGGTGAAAAGTAATGACAACTCATTAAGCACTAGAAAGTCAGGGCTACAGTTATTTGAAGATGTGTCTCAGCTAAAGATTCAGAAGGAATTTCTGATTGTCTTATCATTAGACCAACAATATTCCTGCCTTTGAGCGAACTCTTGCTTAAAGTCTTTAAATACAGGACATACATTTTTAAATGTTTCCAGTTTCTAGTTAAGTCACAGGCAGGGTGATCTTAAGTACAGGAGCAGAGTCCCAAAGATGCCACAGGCCCAGTCAGCTTCTTGTAGAAAACCAGATGGAAGCCAGGACTTCAGTAAAAATTAAATAATTATGATTCAGGATGAAAGCCTGAGTCTTGTTCAAGTGCAAGCAGTAAGAATGCTGCAGCAAGAAGTAAATTATGAGACAAAACTTAAGATAAACAGAAAATAATTCAGATAGGCTGAAAATACTCCTTTAGGCACAATACTTGATAATCACCATGAAGTGAAGAAAAACAGATGTTATGGTCTTCACTATTTACCATAAGATTAGTTTAAAGGAAAGAATCCAGGTCTTTCAACCTGTTCTTTTTTCATTTTTACTAAGTGCCAAGTTAAAAACTTTAGAATTTTTGATACATATGAAACTCATACATGAGGCACATAAATATATGCACATATGTATA
Source organism: Marmota marmota marmota (assembly GCF_001458135.2). Lineage (NCBI taxonomy): Eukaryota > Metazoa > Chordata > Mammalia > Rodentia > Sciuridae > Marmota > Marmota marmota. Next base: position 66,021,069 of record NW_026000026.1, on the reverse strand, counting down.
CACAGGTATACATAGTATATGCGCACACATATACTTATATGTCTGTATGTATAAGGCATCGAGTGCCCTAACTTGTCCACTGAAGTAAGGATTTTGTGCTCAAAGCAGGTAAAAGAAGGTAACTTCTCTTTTGTATTTCTGACTTAGCATGGTTTCTTTCTGTATGTGTGAGCTTAAACCAAGATAGCATGATTATTTCCTAGAATTCTACAGCAATGATGAATTTCTAAGACACTATGTTTTTAGTAATCAACTTCTGGTTTACTCTGGAGGCTCAGACTCAGAGTTTCACAGTAACGAGTCATGAGGAAAAGAGTCATGGTGAAGAGAGTCACGAAGTCAGACTCACTTGGGTCTAATTGACAGTGTGGCTTAGGGAAACTTGATTAATCTTTCTAAACTTCTACGAAACAGGGACTAAACACCATTTATTTCTTAAAATGGCTTTGAAACTAAAATGTGTCTACAGCATTAGGTATGTATCTAGCATGTAATATACTCTACTACTTATTACTGCTGGAGTTATTTCACATTAAAAATGAGGATGAGTTGTAGGAGGGATGGTTGCTTGCTGTACCTCATTTAGTTTCCCCTCAAATGCTACAATTTCCTTTAGAGAATTGCCCCCACCCCCATTTTAGAAAGTATTAACCTCCCTCTGAACAAAGAGTGGTCCTAGATTGGCTTAACACAATCAACGAAGTCCATTCCTCTGTCTAAATGATTGGTTCAGGGAAAGACACATGGTTTAATACAGGACACAGACTCAAGGAGATGATTGAAGGGTGAATGAAACATTTTGAGAGGGATAAGAAGTGCAAGCAGAAGTGAATTAGACAGCACATTATAAGAACTGGCAGTCTTAAGATGAAAGCCTCTAAGAAACATCATAAGATGCTTTCATAGAAAGTAGAAAAGAATGAAGGAAAGAGGCTACCTTTACTAACATTGGAGCCTTTGGGTCACAGGCTCTCTGAAGCCTGACTTCCCTCTAAATTTTTCAACTAAATGAACCAATAAGATTTCTGGAATTTTTGAATATGTTTTCTGTACTAGCAACTCAAAGATAACTAATGGGCATACTATCTGTATCAGAAGGTTGCTTTGAGGATTTTAAAAAAGAGAATGCATATTAAATTTCTGGTACAGGTAGGGAATGCAATAAACACAACTGTTTATGATTGTTAGAAGCCAAATTTTAATAAGAGGATAGAAGGTTGGTATATTCAGTAGCTCCCTCCTAAAGATTTCTATTACTCCATGCTATGAAAATTTGATCTTACCTGTTCTTTCAGTGTTAATGAGGCTCTGAGGAACTGATCATACTTAATATAAACTCAGATTATTATGTAAACAAGAATATTAATTTATTAGTTTATAATTGGAGAAAAGGGATCATCAGAGCAATACTATTAATAACTTCTTGTCATTGAGTCATGGAGAGATCTTAATTCATCTTCAAATAACTTCAAAGTTTATTAAATTAAGAGATACCAGTCCCCAGTGATGTATAAAATGTATAATTCATTACCCTTGTTTTTAGGATATTAATTTGCTCCCTGAGAAATTTGTTTGGTTTAGCTGTGTTCAATTATACATTTAAAAATAAGCTAGTACTGAAAGCAAATATTAAATGAGACAGCTATTTTGAGGCCTCCATTTAAGAAACTGTTCAGAATTCTTGTAAAAAGTTTTGTTCTTTAATCAGTAGTAGTAAGAATTCTGGCTGTTAGCCAGCCCATGGGAAACAAGGGGGAAATCCATATGGAAAGCTTAAACAATGAACATTGACTCAAATTGTACTCCATGAAACAGAATAGATTTTACACAATAGGATGCAAGCTCAAGCAAATTAATGAAGAAATGACCAATAAACACTGCAGTAGAGGATATTGGTTGCTACATGTCGGATGGTTAATGAGAGATGAATTGCACAGAAAGGAAGATTAGCCAGGGAAACGAATGCTCAAGCAAGGTTACAGGAAGAATTATCCATAGAAGTAGACTAGAACATTTGATCTGCAAAGACTCAGTAAAAACAGTTCAGTTTGTGGGCAAAGGTAAGGAAGAATAAATACTAAAAAACTTAAAATGACTCCAACAATTTATTGGCTTTCCCAATTTCATTGTCTTTTTAAAGAAGCATGTATTAACAGCTTGCTATCCAATTCAGCCAGCCAGAATGCAGAGCTGAATGTGTGGGTTTCCCAATTTTGGTATCAGATGTTGTTCCTTAATGGCCACATTCTGCTAACATTGCAGAATAGTAGAAATTTTGGGGTTTCTTCTTTGTGGATGCTCTTTGAGAACCAAGAGCAGCTATGATAACAATTCTATGAAATAAAAAAGAGTATATTTCTCAGTCTTGTTAACTTGCTGATTCAAGGGACAACACCTACAGTCTTGACAGACATGACATAAACTGCCAGGAGAGATACCACAGTCAATTTCGACAAACTCTAGAATCCCGGGACCAGAAAGGACTTTGGAGGTAATCTAATCCAGACTTTCAAGATTGTAGATGAGGGAACACCATTTATCTGGCTTGTATTTTTAATGTTGACTTCAGAGATACTAAAATTCTGTGATGGATATCTGAAAACTGAAGGTCTGGGATCAAATCCAGCTTATTCTTGTTAATAAAGTTTTATTGGAAAACAGTCAAATTAATCCCTTCAACATGTTGTTTATTGCTGCTTTTATGATACAGTAGCAGAGCTGCAACAGAGACTGTATTGCCTGCAAAGCTAAACCATCTACTACCTGGCCCTTTACAGAAAAGTTTGTTGACCATTATTTTGAAGTGTTGCAGTTCCTTTTGTTGAAATGATTCTTATGTTTGCTTTATCTACAAACAATATTTTACTTTTACTCTTTGCTTTCTTCACGAGGGCTCAATATTTCTTTATTTTGATTCTCCAAAGGTAGTTTCACCAATTTTTTGTTCTAATATATACTTTCATAGACAAATATACACATACCTTGAGACCACAGATCTGGCACTCCCTCATCCACAACCTATTGTTTGCTATCAAGGCCAAGAATTTTGACTCTTGCCCTTCTATCTAAACTATCTATCCATCCATCCATCCTAATTAGTTATACATGACAGAGAATGCATTTTGATTCATAGTACACAAATGAAGCAAAACTTTTTAATTTCTGTGATTGTACATCTTGCCCTACTTTGATGCCAAATTACTCACTTTTGTATTTTGTGTCTTCTTATTCTCCCTCAAGGCTGCTTTTGATATAAAAGTTATAAAGACAGAAATGGATAAGAAAATCAAGTATATACTTCAATGGAACATTCATTTTGATATCTATCGGCTATAAGAAAACCTACAGAGAAGGGAAAAGTATCAATTCAAGCTTCCTTAGATATATAAAGAGATAGGTAATGAAAAGACATCCAAAGTTATATTTAAATTTAATATGGGAAAAATGATTATAAAAGCAATATTTTCAGAATTTTAAAAACTGAATTCATCATAGGCTACATATTTCAGGGACATTAAGATCCCCATACCACTGACATCACTGACCACTTTATGAAGAGATGTTACATAATCTTATTTTTTAAAATAATTAGAAACCTACAATTACATCTTTACACTTATGCAGTTTTATAGGTCATAGTCAGAATTTACATCACCAGAAATATAAAACTGATTGTTTAAAAATATTACCTACTTAAATATATTTGTAATGGACACATGGAACAGAGTCAGAAATATCTGCATTAAGGAAAAGTCTGAATAAACAGGGAGCTCCTTTCTCATTTTTCTACATTATAATAAAAAATATGCAACAGTTATTCTAATTTTAAGCATACATTTCAATATTGTTAACAATACACACCTCTTTTTAACCGTGCATGACTTAAATTCTATGTTCACTGAACAACTAACTCCCTGTTATGCCTCCTCCCAGTCCCTGGTAACTACCATCCTATTTTGTGTTTCTGCAAATTTGATTACTTTAAATACCTCATATAAGTGAACAAGTACTGTTTGTCTTTCCATAACTGGCTATTTTACTTAGTGTAATATCCTCAAGTTTTGTTCATGTTGTGGCATGATAAATTTTTTTTCTCTAAGGCTGAATGATATTCTATGTGTGTATCCATATTTTATCAATTCATCTGTCCATATACATTAAGGTTGCTTCCACATCTTGACTATTATAAACAGGTGGAATTCAAACATAATTGTAAAATTATCTATCCAAAATTCTGTTTTTAATTATTGACTAGCTACCCAGAAGTGGGATGGCTAGATCACATGGTAGTTTTACTTGTATTTTTTTGAAGGAAGATTCATACTATTTTACATTGTAGTTTTTTTTTTTAAACAATTCTACCAACAGTGCCTTGCACAAGTGTTCTATTTTTCCCACTTCCTCATTGATACTTATATTCTTCATTTTTTTTTGGTAGAGGCCATTGTAAAGTAACATTATAATTTTAATTTGTTATTTATTGATTAGTTATGTTGAGTGTCACCATGTTTACCTTCTTATCCATTTGTATATCTTCTTGGAGAAATCTATTCAAGTCCTTTGCTCAGTTTTCAGTTTTTAATTGGGTATAGTTTATTGTTGAGTTGAAGGAATTGTTTTCATTATAGATTTTAATCACTTATAATATGTATGGCTTTCAAACTTTTCATTTCATAGGTTGTTTTTGTACTCTATTATTTTGATTGCTGGGCAGGAGTTATTAAGTTTGATACAGAAACCATTAGTCTGGTTTTTTTTTTTTTTTTTAAAGGTACCTATGATTTTGGTGTTCCATCAAGAAGTCATTGTTTAATAACATGCCATGAAGCTTTTTCTCTGTTTTCTTCTATAAAGTTTTATAGTGTAGGTCTTACATTTAGGTCTTGTTTTGCTCTGTTGGTGACACTATAACCATATATGTAAGACCAGGTAATTTATAAAAAACAAACTTATTTCTCACAGTTTTAGAAGCTGAAGGTCTAAAAAAAGATACTGACAGGATCAGATACAGTATCTGATTGGTGAAGGCCTGGCCTCTCTTTCCTAGATAGTGCCCTGAATGCTGTGTTCTTTGAAGAGAATGAACACTGTGTACGCACACAATGGATGGGACAGAGGAAAAACAAGGCACCTAGCTACTATCATCCAACCTTTTCATAAAGTCACTAATCGTAATCATGAGGGCTTTACCCTCTTGTCAGTAAAGGTCCTGCTTCTTAGTAGTACCACATTTGGTCTTGGGTTCCTACACATGAATTTTGGGAAAATACACATGTTCAAACCATAGCATTCCATCCCTGGCTTCCCCCACTTCTTATTTTTCACAAACAGAACACATTAATTTTATCCCAATAGTCCCTGAAGTCTTAATTCATTCCAATATTAATTTAGGTGAAAGCCCAAAGTCTCTCTAAATATTGTATAAATTATATATGAATGAAAATCAAAGTATGATTCATCCAGATGCAAATTCCTCTCTAGCTGTGAAACTGCAAATTTAAACAAGTGATGCTCTTCCAAAAGACACTGGTGGGACTAAGGATAGATATTCTTCCAAAAGGGGGAACAAACCAAGAAAAAAGGGGTAACAGGTCCCAAGTAAGTCTACAACTCAACAATGAAAACAACATTGAATCTTGAGGATGAAGAATAATCTTTGATTCTGTTCTACCTCTGGACACACTGGAGTGGGGTCTGTCTTAAGACCCTGGGAAGCCTTGTATCCTTGACTGGGCAGGCTTTAGAGCACATAACAGATCTCAGGGGTTGGAGTAGTACCTGAGGCTCTTCCAGGCTCATGTTACATGTTGAATGCACTACAGTTCTGGGATTCTAGGGTGCCCCTGACTCATCTCTCTGCTGGGCAATGTTCTAGTAGCAACTTTCGATGGTGGCCCTCTTCTTTTGGCAGTTGTTTGGCTATACCCTGAGGTTCTCCATGGTATTCTTTTCTGCACAGCACATGTACTCTGTCTTTAGAATCTTCACTTTCTGTATTCCTGTAAGATTAATTTTAATGGGATTTTACTACATAAATTTACAGACTGTCATCTTTTCTCACTCCATTTTGTCAGTAATTAGTGGTAGGAGATTGGACAAGATGCTTTACCCAGACTTCATTCATTATATAAAGAAACTGAGCTAGAATGATGAACCATTCTAGACATAGAAGCAATAGAAAGTGAGAAAGTGGGGATTTAATCACCATCTTTGAGTTTCCAGTTTTGATATGATATACTTTGAGGACTCTGCATGAATCATTTTAATAACTGTGCAAGTCTTATATCCTTACCACCCATCACTATCTCACTCTGCACCAGGATTATACTGCTGTTATCTCTTGCTTTGTGATATGTTGATAAAAGTAGAGATCCTGCAACTTCCTATTCCTAACTCTTAACCTCATCCTAATAATATATGCTATAATTTCTCTTATTCCAACAATCCAAGAATAATATTTTGTTGATTAGTATACTTTATTCTGCATATGCATTTATAATTTTCCTTCTTGCCCCTATAATTTTATCTTTAGTATCACTGTTTTGGGATTAGTAAGAATTTTCTTTTTAGACTTCAAACACTAGCAGATAAGAGGAATAATCTTGCCTTACACATAACCACCTAATTATACTCCCATTATTCAGATTTCAAATTATTAAGCATCACTTCCTTCTTGATTCATCTTAGTATAGCTTTTGGGTCAGGGATATGGCTCAGCGTTAGAGCACTTACCTAGTAGGTCCTGAATTGATCTTCAGTACCAGGATGGCAGTTAAAAAAAAAAAAAAAAGGAGCTTTAACCAATCCCTAAACTCTAAATGAGTAATTTCTCATTTACCCCCTTTACAACTCCAATAACCTTTTTACAGAAAAGTAAATACTGTGATCTTGAGAGGTGGCAGCCCCCATCTTGGGACACCAGCCAGGGCCTGAAAGTCCATTATCAAGGTGCCTGAAGGATTGCTTACACCTGAGGTCTTCCTGCTGGGTGTGAAGAAGCTGCAGCATGGTAGAGTCTACAGAAACTGAAACCCAGATATGTGAGTTTTCAGCTAGGTCTATGTGGGCCTGTCTGAGCCTAGCAATCCTGTGGAAAGTCAGAAACTGGGAGCATTTCACCCAGGGGAACACAGGTTACTCTGGAGACAGCCAGGCTCTCCCTAGCTCCTTGAGTCTTGAAGTGCTTGGGAATGGATAGGGCTTGCTACTGTGGGTTGGAAGGTTGGAAGAGGGTGGGAGGGCATATGGCTGTCAGCTCACCCAGACAGCCAGTTTAGCATCCATGAGGTTCCCAGGGGCCCCTCAGACCAGCACTGACTGACCAGCACTAGCTTTGTCCCCGACTCCCTCCCCAGCTCAGCATTCACTGATCTCTTGGCCCACCAGGTCTGGCACCCAACAGGGTGGTCTGGCTCCCCAATCTCCAGTTTCCCAAACCCTTCCTAGCTCCCAACCCACCCCAGTGGCCTGGTGCTCACATCTATGTGGTCAGCCTGCAGCTCTCAGTGTTAGCCTATTAATATAACTGTGGGTTAATTTAGAAGTCAAGTTGACCCCATTTCTGCCCAGACACCTCACCCTGATACCCCTTGTCCTTCCCCCTTCCTGCAAGAGCCTACTCACCCAGAGGCTGACACTTCTACCCACCTGCACCCTGACCACAGTGTCACAGACATTAGCCTACTTTCTGAGTATGTACAGGGGCCACCAGTTCCAGGAGCCAGTGGCAATGTGCCTACTCCTCCTGCCCCTCTCCCCTTTGTGGTTCTTGAGGTTTTGAAGCTTGCTGTCCACCTGCAATAGCAAGGGCTAAACCCACCCCCAAAGCATAATCCAGGCTGTGACTTATTAAAGTTTGCTTCAGAGAAAGTCTGCTGCTGTTCTCTCTGTGCAGAAGCAGATTTCCTGACAATAAACTTGCTTCTGCTTTGTTTTGGTGTGTTTTGAGCGATTCAGTCCTGCACCACTTTCCTAACACTCTGCATGGTCTCCCAACTGTTACAGAACAGCTCTCCAAGACGTGCACACCAGTCCTGACACTTAACCCTCATTCAGGACTGCCTGGGACAGAAGTGCCTGACCAGCAACTTAAAAGGGTAGGGGTGGGAAAGATCTAGTTTGGAGACTACTAAATGAGACCAGGAATTGTGGGGTCCATAGGCAACATAAGGGGCTAAGATCAGGCTCCTACATCACACGAGTGGAACCCAAAAGAGATTCATGGGGTGCAGGCTTCCAAGATGGACTGGCAATGCTATTCACTGCCTCCAGAACTAACCCTAGCAACTCTCACCACCCTGAAGGTGGAGCTACCATCAAACTCCAGACAACACCACATACTGCTGAGTAGGGAAGCTGAGATACTTCTGAACTCCAACAGAAATAATTATTCAATTTTCCATTGAGATTTTTATTCTTTTTTCTTTTCTCTCTCACATATCTCTATCATTTTTGAAACCACATATCTTTCATGCATCAGTTTATTGAGGACTGGAGTGTCTGAATAGTATATTACAGTTTTGTTGTGTATTCTATTTTTACTTTTTTTCTTTATATTTTTAACTATTTTTCTTTTCTTACTTTATACATATTTTTTCCTCTCATTTATCTGATTCCCTGGATTCTCTCTCTCTTTTATCCTGCTAACAGTCAACCTCTATTGATTCTCTTTCACTCTTCCTATAATCTTTTTTAATCTTCTGTCTTCCTTCCTCAGACATCACATCCGACACTACTTCTGTTCTCTTTGCCCACCGTTAGAAATTGTAAACCCTCTGCAAACTTATTGTTGCTATTGTAGAAATGTGTTCAAGTATTGTCTATTTATCATGACAAAACTGTAGATGTCATAATAGGAGTTATTTGGTTTGAGGTTGTATATTGTTTGCATTGGGTGCTGTTAATATTAGTCTTCCCCTTAAAGGAGAGATACTGGAATCCTTCAGGGACATTGTTAAGACTACAGGGTAGAAACTGTACTGCCTCAAAATCCACACTGCTTGGTGGGAAGACAAAAAAACAAAAAACAAACAAACAAGAAAACAAGGGAACAAAGCACCAAACAAACAAATCAAGTTGCTCCAATTATAGAATTCATTGACAACACAGTAGCAGAAATAGAGAAATAGTTTAGAATGTCCATAATTAAACTGATGTAAAGAGTGAAGTCAGAAATAAATTTCAGGAGATGAAAGATCACTGCAATAGAGATGGGGATTCTGAAAAGGAGTTAAGTAGAAATGCATGAAATGAAGTAATCGACAGACCAAATTAAAAATTCAATGGAAAGTACCACCAACAGACTAGACCACCTAGAGGACAGAACCTCAGGCAATGAAGACAAAATATATAATCCTGAAAATTAAGTGAACCGTGAAGAAAAGATGGTAAGAAACCATGAACAGAACTTCCAAGAATTATAGGATAATATGAAAAGACCAAATTTAAGATTTATCTGGATAGATGAAGGCGCAGAGATACAAACCAAAGGAATGTGCAATCTTTTCAATGAAAAAATCAGAAAATTTCCCAAACCTAAGGAATGAAATGCAAAATCAAATACAAGAGACTTACAGGACCCCAAATGTACAAAATTACAACAGACTCACACCCAGGCACATTATGATGAGAATAACTAACATACAGAATAAGGATAGAATTTTAAAGGCCAAGAGAGAAAAAATTGAAATTACGTATAGGGGGAAACCAATTTAGATCCCAGCTGATTTCCAATCCAGACCTTCAAAGGTAGGAAGGAGGTCCTGGAATAACCTATATCAAGCTCTGAAAGAAAATGGATGCCAATCAAGAATTTTATATCCAGCAAAACTTCAGATTTGAAGATGAAATACCAACTTTCCATGATAAGTAAAAGTTAAAAGAATTCACAACTAGAAAGCCTGCACTACAGAATATTCAACAAAATAGTCTGAGGATGATAGGGGGGAAAAAAGTGAAAACCAGCAAAGGGAAGAACTACACTAAAGGAATAGTCAATGAAAGGAGAAACTAAGTCAAATTAAAAACCAGAAATAAACCAAAATGACTGGGAATACAAATCATATCCCAATAATAACCTTGAATGATAATGGCCTATACTAATCAATCAAAAGACAGTTAGATTGGACTGAAAAACAAAACCCAACAATATGCTGTAAGATACTCACCTCATAGGCAAAGATATCCACAGCCTGAAGGTGAATGGATGGGAAAAACATATCATTCCTATGGATCATGTAAACAAGCAGGGATTTCCCTCCTCATATCAGATAAAGTGGACTTCAAGACAAAGCTAATCAGAAGGGACAAAGAAGGACATTTCATACTGCTTAAGGGAATGATACATCAACAAGATGTAACAATTGTAAATATTTATGCCCCAAACAATGGAGCATCTATATACAAATAACCCCTTCCAATTTCAAGAATCAAATAGATAACAACACAATAATATTGGATGACTTTAACAGGCTTCTGTCCTCACTGCATAGATTCTCCAAACAAAAACTAAATAAAGAAGATAGAGAATTGAAGAGTACAATTGATAATTTAGACTCAGACATATATAGAATATTTTATCCATCAATGACTAAATATATTTTATTTTCAGCACCACATGGATCCTATTCTAAAATAAACCATATCATATCACAAAGCAACTCTTTGCAAACACAAAAAAATACAGGTACTATCTTGCATTCTGTCAGATCATACTAGAAGGAAATGAGAAATCAATGATAAAATAAGAAAAATAGCAGCTACTCTAACACCTGAGTGACAGATAGCAGAAGAAATCAGGGATGAAATAAAAAATACTTAGAGGTAAATGAGAACACTAATACAACATATCAAAATATATGGGACATTATGAAGGCGTGCTAAGAGGAAACTTCATTGCATTGAGCTCAATCATTAAAAGACTTGAAAGTCAACAAATAAATAACCAAACATTATATCTCAAAGCCCTAGAAAAAGAACATAACACCAAAAACAGAAGAAGACAGGAACTGATTAAAATCAGAGCTGAAATCAATGACATTTTAACAAAAGAAACAATTTTAAAAAATGACAAAACAAAATGTTGGTTCTTAGAAAAAATAAAATTGATAAACCCTTAGCCATGCTAAGAAAAAGAAAACTCAAATTACTAAAATTCATGAAAAACTAAATATATTGACATAAAGTACTGAAATACAGAAGATAATTAGAAACTATTTTGAAAATTTATATGCCAATAAAATAGAAAACTTTGAAGACATCAATTTTTAGAAACATGATGTATCCTAACTGAATCAGGAGGACATATACAATTGGAACATATCAATTTCAAACAATGAAATAGAAGATGCCATCAAAAGCCTACCAATCAAGAAAAGTGTAGAATCAAAAGATTCTCAGCTGAATTCTACAGGATCTTACAAGAAGAATTAAAACTAATATTCCTCAAATTATTCCATAGAATAGAAAAGGAGGGAACCCTTTCAAACAAATTCTAGTATCAATCTAACACCCAAACCAGTTAAAGACACATCAATGAAGAAAAACTTCAGACCAATATCCCTGATGATCATATATGCAAAAATTCTCAATGAAATTCTGGCAGATTGCATTTAAAAACACATTAAGGAGTAGAGCCTGATCAATTGGGGTTCAACCCAGAGATGCAAGGATGGTTCAACACATAAAATTCAATAAACATAATTTATCACATCAACAGTCTTAAAGTGAATATCACATGATCATCTCAATAAATGCAGAAAAAGCATTTGACAAAATACAGCACCTCTATGTTCAAAACACTAGAAAAAGTAGGGATAGTAGAAATATACCTCAACACTGTAAAAGCTATATAAGCTTAACCGAAGGCCAACATCATTCTAAATAGATAAAAAATGAAAGCATTCACTCTAAAAACTGAAACAAGACAATTTGCCCTCTTTTAGTACTTCTACTCAACATCATCCTGGAAACTCTAGCCAGAGCAAGTAGACAGACAAGAAATTAAAGGGATATGAATAGGAAAATAACTCAAATCATCATTATTTGCTGATGACACAATTCTTTATTTAAAAGATGCAAAAAAAAAAAAACTCCATCAGAAAACTTCTAGAATTAATTAAGTCATAAGATATAAAGTCAACACCCATAAATCAAATGTATTCCTATACATTAGTGATAAATCTACCAAAAGAGAAATTAGAAAAACTCTTTCAAAATAGCTTAAAAATAAATAAAACATAAAAACACCTCAAGAATCAATTTAATAAAAGAGGTAAAAGACCTCTACAATGAAAACTACAGAACACTAAAGAAAGAAATTAAAGAAGACCTTAGAAGATGGAAAGATCTACCTTGTTTTTGAATAGGCAGAATTAATACTGTCAAACTGGCCATACTACCAAAAGCATTATACAGATTTAATGCAATTTCTATTAAAATCTCAATGAAATTCTTCATAGAACCAGAAAAAGCCATCATGAAATTCATTTGGAAAAATAAGAGACCCAGAATAGTCAAAGCCATCCTTAGCAAAAAGAGTGAAACAGGAGGTATCACAATACCAGATGTTAAACTACACTACAGAGCCATAGTAATAAAAAACACATGGTATTGGCACCAAAACAGACATGTAGACCAATGGTACAGAAGAGAGGACACAGAGACAAATCCACTTAAATACAGTTGTCTCATACTAGACAAAGGAACCAAAAACATTCATTGAAGAAAGGATAGCCTCTTTAACAAATGGTGCTGGTGAAACTGGAAATCCATACATAGCAAAATGAAATTGAATACCATCTCTCACCCTGCACAGAACACAACTAGAAGTGGATCAAAGACTTAGGCAAAGAGACTTTGTACTTAATAGAAGAAAAAGTAGGCCCAAATCTTCACCATGTCAGCTTAGTAACTGATATCCTTAACAAGACTCATAAAGCACAAAAAGTAAAAATCAAGAAGCAATAAATGGAATTGACTCAAACTAAAAAGCTTCTTTTCAGCAAAGGAAACAATAAATAATGTGAACAGAGAGCCTACTCCCACATGCACTTCAGATAGAGCATTAATCTCCAGGATATATAAAGAACTTACACACACACACACACACACACACACACACACACAATAACAACAAAAAATAACCCAATCAATAAATGGGCTAAGGAACTGAACAGAAACTTCAAAGAAATAGTTGATCAAATATATGAAAAAATGTTCAACATCACTAGCAATTATAGAAATGCAAATCAGACTACACTGATATTCTGACTAAGGTGAGATGAAATGACAATTACCAAGAACACAAGCAACAATAAATGTTAATGAAGATGTGAGAAAAAAGGTACATTCACACATTCCAGCTATGACTGCAAATTGGTGCAACCACTCTGGAAAGCAGTATGGAGATTCCTCAGAAAACTTGGAATGGAACCACTATTTGACCCAGCTATCTCACTCCTTGGTCTATACCCAAAGGACTTAAAATCAGCATAATAGAGTGACACAGCCAGATCAACGTTTACAACAGCTTAACTCACAATAGCTAAACTATTAAACCAACCTAGATGCTGTTCAACAGATGAATGGATAAAGAAAATGTGGTATATACACACAATGGAACATAACTCAGCCTTAAAGAAGAATGAAATTATGGCCTTTGCCAGGAAATGGATAGAGCCTGAGAATATCATGCTAAGTGTAATAAGCCAATCCCCCCCAAACCAAAGGCTGAAAGTTTTCTCTGATATGAGGATTCTAATTTACAATAAGTGGGGGGACACTTAGTGAAGACAGAGGTGCTTTGGAATAGGCAGAGGAGAGTGAAGTGAGGGGAGGGGATCTGGGGGTAAGAAAAATAGAAGAATGAATTGGACATTAATACCCTATGTGCATGTAGGACTACAAAACTGGTGTGATTCCACATCATGTACAGCTAGAAAAATGAGAAGTAATACTCAATGTATATATGATGTGTCAGAATGCATTCTATTACCATGTATAACTAATTAGAATTTTAAAAAACTTTAAAAGGTAAATTTTTGTTAACTCTTTATATATTTTATTACCTATGTGACCTTTCCATAGTCAGATTTTCCATTCCAGGTTTCTCATCAACAGTCCCCAGAAAGCCCAGACTAAAAAGTCACTTTGTACAACACCATGTACAAATTAGCAGTTAAAATTGTTTACATTAAAATGATAGGTTAAATGCCAGAGAGAGATCATTAAAAAATTTAGATTGCATTGACATTACTTTCAATTTATTGTAGGTTATTTCTTATTGGGCTTTATTTTTGTTTTGACAAATACAAATTTAATGAGCAAGCAGATAGAAAAATGACACGTATGAGTGGGGAAAAAAATTTTCACTTTAGATACACTTTGTTCATTTAAGGAAAAAATAATTGTGTTTATCAAGAAGGTTAGCAGTTTTATTAAAATACCTAAGCAGGAACTTTAAATGTAGAGCATGGTAAGGTCTTGGTCCACAGAAACAATGTGAACAGGCTGGCAAAAGGAAATGATTCTCTTCAAGTAGTTCATAAAGAGCCACAGAGTGCTCCAAAAGTACATTAGTAACAAGTCTAGAAATCGGGTCCACATTAGGTGAGAGCTATGGGGTTGCCATAGCTTGGCTATAGTCTACAGCCAAACTGCAGGGCAGTTCATGCAGGAGATGATCTACTCTAAAAAATGTGCAGAATCTAATATGATACGATACCTTCTGCCTTGAATAGATTTATCTGAGATAATAATAACCTTTCTTGAGCATCATTTCTTTATCTGGCTATGATGCTCTCAAGCCAGAATTTTGCCGTAGTGGTTCTGAAATCTGCACTGATGTTTTCCTTCCACAACGAGAACAAGACTTAGGTGACTTCAACTGTGCATACAGGGGAATGTGTTTTGTTGATGCCAGGAAAAGATGGGAAAAAACTAAAATATCTACTGTTCTATTTTGGAATTCATTTATACAGTAAATATGGTATAATATTTTACCATAAGACACTCAAGTGAGGGTTAGGATGAAGGAGTAAATGCTTCACTCTACACTCTAGAGTACTGATCCAAAGTTACATATGCCAAAAAAGCCTCTGACAACTTCCCAGTATCTTTCCACTTTCTTCAACACAGGAAGGCATGTTTTATAAACATCACATTTGTAAAAGCTGCCCTTTACCTTTATGCACCTTCTCCCTAGGTGCAGCAGTGGTTAGGACACTTTCATAATCACAGTCTCTGATTGAGTTGATGTTAATAGGTCTTTATTATCTGATCTAATCAGATAAAATAGGTCTCCTAAATACTGTTCTCTATCTTGGAACACTACAACTGAAAATAGATAAGAAATATTTACAAAAATGTATCCTTTAAGTCTCCATTCATTCAATCTGGTATCCAACTGGGTATAGCAAAACTTAGGATCTCAGATATAGTTTGCAAATACATAGGAATAGGAAAAACAATGAAAACATGTATTCTTAACCCTTCCATTCAGAGACCATGTAAGAATATTAGCAAAAAGGTTTACCTAGTAGCTGTATTTTAAAACCTAATTCCAAATGATCTGCTCTCGTGAACTTCATAAATTATAAGGAGACCTTTGATGGTATTCAAATGTGATAAAATAATGTAAATCTTTATATATCTGTGATAAAATTTTTCTAGATTAAACTAATACAGAGCAGTAAACTTTAGGAAGGCAACACCTAAGAGGTAGAGTTATTTTTTGCATTTTTGTATTCCTTATGTTTGACTATTTTCATCATGAATGACTTGGGAAATACTGCATGCAAAACTAGTTTTTATGACAGCTGTATATCTTAGCTTTGCACTGCCATTACCAACATATCTGAGAAGAAAAACTAAGAGGACAAAAAGTTTATCCTGGCTCACAGTTTCTGAGGTTCAGTCAGTTGTCAGATGATACTCCATTGTTCTGGGCCCATGATAAGGCAGAATATGATAGCAGAAGGGTGTGGCAGAGGAAAATTGCTCAATTCATGGTATTCAGAAAGCAGAGAGTTCTGCTTGCCAGGAAAAAAATATAAAACCCCGAAAGGCATGCCTCCAGTGACCTAAGCTTTCTTCCCAATAAAGAGAAATTTGGGGATTTTTTTTTTGTGTGTGTGATTTTGTGTGTGTGTGTGTGTGTGTGTGTGTGTGCGTGCGCTGGGGATATAGCTCAATTGTGCATGCACTCTACCAATTGAGCTATATCCCCAGCACAGAGTAAGAAATTTTAAAAAGATGTTCTTTTTAGTAATGAACTAATAAAACACCTAGTTGTCCACAAACATTTTCAAGATTAATACTGCTCTAATAGTTTAAAAATTCCATGGACATACCCCTGAGACCTTAATTGCCTATATAGGGTGGTAAGAGGGATATCACTAGGTGTATGTATCTTTAATTTTTCTCCTTTTGTATTCTTATACAAGAAGTGTTCTTTACACAATAAAGTACTCCTGGTTACTTCTTGGACCCAGCCTTGGATTTTTATAACCTCTGTGAATACCCGTGAGAGCTAAGACCAGTGGTAGATACTTTATTTCAGAATTATTTTATTTATACATTTATACTAAATAATCTCTTTGATCTATAGTTTTTCCTTTATAAAATGGAAATTATAAAAATAATTAACTTTAATTATGTAGAATTAAGTGTATTTGAAAATTCCTTATTTAAAAAGCCCTTTCATTTGTCAAATTCAAAAAAAATTTTTTTAGGAAAACACAGTAATGATGTTAGTGGTGGGATGCCTGTTCTATTGTCATTGTTCTATTTTTTGCTGGACTGTTTTTTAGCAAGCCAATGGTATGTATAGTGATCACTGGCTAAAAAGTCAAGTATATTAAAGACAAGCCAATGAAACTTATGGGAGGATAGGCATTTATATACTACAAGTGGGTTCTTGGGCTGTCTGGAAAAGGCCAGGAAGTCAGGGCTATTACCCCAATGGGTGGCCTAGAGTAAGTCATCTGCTTCTGTTAAGTTTCAGAATTTACTAAGGCCCCCGATGTCATTGGACCATAAAAAAAAACTGATATTATCTTTTTAGATGAGTGGTAAAGACAAAAAAGAAAAATTCACCTATCCATATTCGAGTAATTTCCATTAGTAAGATATGCATGAGTGTACACACACACGCATATACATACACATCTTATTTTAAAAGGTTATCTGAATGTCATATTTGTTTATTTAAGTTAGGTATTTTTAGAAAATATTTTTAGTTAAGTGACCAGATTAGACTGATTTTAGAGTTAATTTATGGAGTAAGGAAAAATCAAGATGGTATAAAAATCTATGCAAACTTCATTACAATGACTCATGTGCTCTAAATATGACTTCTCTTGGAATAGCTCCCTGTGACTCGACACAATCTGATAGGAGTGATTCACTACCATTTTGTCCCACAACGCCTCAACATTTTTCATTTTAGAACTATTGTTAAAATCTAGCACTATGTAGTTTCATTATTGCTTTTAATAACCTAATTGATATTAAAGATGGTACATAAAAATCAGACAAGGTAGCTGACATTTAGGACAATGTATTAAAGGCAGACACATTTAAGATATGTGAACAAGGCTGGCTTGTCCCATTCAGAGGCTCACTCTAATAAATGATTCTGAGTCTGAAGATCTGAGATTGTGTACTAGCTCTGGACAGTGGCCTTGGGAAAGCTCTAACCTCTCTTGGCCTTAGGCTCATTGTCCCTAATAGTGGCATTATAATAACCACTTCACAGGGCAGTAGTGAAGATTTGAAAGCATTTATCACAGTGTTTGACACAGAAAGCTTAAAAATAGAAACAATACTTGCTCTTATTGTTGCTGTTATTACTAATATTGTTATTGCTATTGTATGAAATTAACCCAGACTTGCAGCTGGAAAATTGTCACCACAGATTATGAGTCCATTTGTTTTAAGTAGACAGAAAGAAGACAGTCATTCAGAATGACCACTATAATTATCACAGAAAGCTGATGCTGTGAAACTAATAAGATAAAATTTACCTTAATTAGAGCACACTAAAAAATTTGTCCTTTAGTCAAATAGAGATTTTGGTAATGGTATTACAAAATAGGCCTTTGGCTCTTCTAATACATGATAGAAGATAACTGAATGTCTAGTTTCTGAAATTTTAGCGATTTCTTGTTTTGAGCTGTTTTCTGCTGCTTTTCTTGGCTATCATCCTCATATACAATCTGGATTTTATAATATAAATTATTAGAAAAATACTCAAAATAATGTTCCCCAAAATTTAAAAACTTAGGTGGCATTATAAAGTTCCAACTGAAAAACTTAATTTTGGAAAAATATAGACTGATAAAAATTGATATTGATATTGAAGAGTTTACTTTTTCATGTTTAAGATATATACTTTATTTTTATAATGTAATTTATTATGTTTATAGATATAAATGCTACTCAAATATAGACTGCCTCCAGTTATTATTATTTAGAAGTGAAGCATTTCAAACTGGAAAAACAATTTTCTTCCTTATAACAAATAAGCAAATTTATAGCAAGCTCTAACTATGATTGGTTTCCAACTGTGATTAATTTTGATATGTTTTTAGGTGGTGGGCAGGTACATAGTAGAAGTATAAGAAAATGCCATTTCTAAGGTATTTTTAGAAGAAAAATACAGAAATATTCAAAAGTTATGTGATTTACAATTCAGTTTTACAGCAAGGTTAAATAACATTATTAATATATTATAAAATAATTAGTATACTATGCTTTCATAAAAATACAAAGGTACCAAGGTGTTAGTGGGAGATTATATATATTAGTTTTATTTTTTCTAAATCTTAATAAGTAATTCATAGATTCTGGTCAAGAAAGACCAAGGAAAGACAGATGAGAGTAGAGAGACAGCCTGAAGCACTTGGTAGGGGGACTGTACAGAAGAAACGTGGGTAAGTTAGGAAACTAATCATATATAGAAGTTTGATGCTTAGAACCTTATTTTAGCCAAATTAACAGCTAGTTCAGGCATAACTTCAATTAGACATATATATTTTATATTTCTTTTATATATCTTATAAGATACATAAATATTAAGAACTTCCAATTAATTTTTTGGAAATATAAATAAAAACAATATCTTTTAATCTAGTATATGAATATTAGTGAATACTTGATATAGCAAATTAAAATCTTTTAAACTTTTTTATTAGTTCTAATCAGTTATACATGACAATAGAAAGCTCTTCTATTCATTGTACACAAAAATTTTTTTTTACTTCTCTGGCTGTACATTAATAAGTAGAGTCGCACCATTCATGAAATCATATATGTACCAAGGGTAATGATGTTAATTTCATTCCACCATCTTTCCTTACCCCTACCCTCCACCTTTGCCCCATCCAAAATTCCTCCACTCACACCATGCCGCCCCCCAGTCAATTATGGATTAATATCCACTTATCAGAGAAAACATTAGGCCTTTGGTTTTGGGGATTAGCTTACTTCACTTAGCATGATATTCTCCAACTCCATCAATTTTACCTGCAAATGCCATGATTTTATTCTCTTTTAATGGTGAATAATATTCCGTTGTGTTTGTGTATATATATATGTGTGTATATATGTATATACACACATCAGGTTTTTTTTTTTTATCGTCTATTGAAGGGCATCTAGGTTATGCAAATGTGATTTGTGCTGCTATATGCATTGAAGTGGCTGTGTCCTTGTAGTATGCTTTTTAAAAGTCCTTTGGGTATAGAAGGTCGAGTGGGATATCTGGATAACATGATAGTTCCATTCCAAATTTTCTACAGAATCTCCATTCTGCTTTCCAGATTGGTTGCACCAATTTGCATTCCCACCTGCAACGTATGAGTGTGCCTTTTCCCCCACATCCTCGCCAACATTTATTGTTTTCTGTATTCTTGATAACTGCCATTCTGACTGGTGCGAGATGAAATCTTAGAGTAGTTTTGATTTGAATTTCTCTAATTACTAGAGATGTTGAACATTTTTTCATATATTTGTTGATTAAATGTATATCTTCTTCTGAGAAGTGTCTGTTCAGCTCCTTAGCCCATTTATTGATTGGGTTGTTTTTTGGAGTTAAGATTTTTTTTAGTTCTTTATATATCCTCGAGATTAGTGTTCTGACACGTGTGTAGCAAAAATTTGCGCCCAAGATGTAGGCTCTCTTCACCTGTTTCTTTTACAGCAAATTAA
Organism: Marmota marmota marmota; assembly: GCF_001458135.2. Taxonomy (NCBI): domain Eukaryota; kingdom Metazoa; phylum Chordata; class Mammalia; order Rodentia; family Sciuridae; genus Marmota; species Marmota marmota. The sequence goes on along the minus strand of NW_026000026.1, from coordinate 66,000,861 downwards.
ATTTATTCATATTTCATATCATCTCATCTACATTACATCTGAAATAGTTCATACCAAGGATTATGACACCAAATTCAGCTTTCAAGTGTAAGCAAAACCTTGGTTCCATTTCCTATAAAAACTCTAATAGTATTTTGATGCTTTTATGAAATCAGATTTCATGACTTCCCACTGTATTTCAACATATACTCAGTGAGGTAGCTGTAAAATTCATCACTGTTTTAAGTGTACTGCAGAATGGAACTCCATATTCAGTGTTGGATGCTGTAGAGCCAAGTGTAGCCCTGGGTCCCAGGCAATAGGTTATGTTTTAATTTTGTGGCCACTGTGAATCTGATAGAGTTAATTGGACTTCTACCATTGATTTAATAGGAATTTCAGAAATTGAATAGTGGCCCAAATCTTACAACTCTACTGGATATAATAGGATATCTTTTAATGGGTCACCTTGACTCCTGGTTTTAGTATAATATTTTGATTAAGAATATTGGCACTGGATTCTGGCTAGATTTGAATCCTGACTTAAGGCAATTACAAAATGTGTGATCTTGGACAGCTAATTTCTTAACCTCTGCATGACTTAGTTTCCATCTATAAAATGAAAGTTTTTATGACTGTATTAGCATCAAAAGAATTCCACACATTAAGGCTTCAAACAGTATTTAGCATACAATACACGCTCCAATATTAAATATTATCTTGTTCTGCTAGATTATGTTTAGTTTGGCATGATTTATTTCCTTTGTATTTTAGCTAACTTCAAGTTACAAATATAGTTTTGAGTAGTTAGTCTTTTTGAAAAGTTGTAAAATATAAAGTGTTTGTGAAACTTGCATGAAATGATCCTTTTACTCAATCTTTAAAAATTTATCCAAACAATGACAAGTTAATATCTTTATGTCACTAAGGGCTCAACAATTTGTTATTTCCTCTGGCTAAGTGTAATAAACATTATTTGAATATAAAAAACAATAAGTTTCTAAAGGGTATGTGTTAAAAACTGAGTCCTTAAGTCCACAAGTTCCTAAAAATATAGAATTTCCTCATTAAACATTTATACAATGTTGAGATAAATAGAGCAAGAGAGCTAGGTTATCAATATTGGCCCCTTGGCTAGACTCACTCTATAAATAATTCACCCCCCCAAAACCAGATTCATAATTGCTTCTTTTTTCCTGATTTTATGTATGTTTTATTTTAATTAATAATAAGTGTACATAATATGGGATACAGTGTGATAATTCAATACATGTATACAATGTATAATGAGCAATTAGCAATTCCATTTCCTTAAACATTCGTCATTTCTTTGTGTTGGCCACATTTGAATTCCTGTCTTCTAATTCTCTATGAAATACACAGTAAATCATTACAAACTATATTCACCTTATTGTTCTATAGGACACTAGAACTTACTCATGTGTTCTGGTACTTGTTATCCAAACTTCTTCTATCCCCTTTCCTCTCCTGAACTCTAGAGACCATTATTATATTCTTCTAAGAAATCAATTTCCTCAGCTTCTACATTTGAGTGAATAGCATTATGAAGGACTGCACAGGCCTCAATGATGAAAATGGTCCTTAGTGCTCTGATCAACAACCAAATTCAAGGTGTTTCACTCTTGCTGAAAGCCGAGTTGGATAGTATAATTTCTAAAGTATCATGGGTCTACCAGAATATAAATACCTATTTTACAATTATTTTCCAATGTAACACAATAAACTATATTTTCTATTATAATGTCATAAATAGAAGATAAATCAATTTATACAAACATGCTATGTCTTATGATGTCCCCCCAGTTCCATCCACTTCCACAGTATTTCACCCTTCCTATAGCACAATAATATTCCATTATATATAGAATATTTCATGTGTTATATATGGTATATTGTATAATTATATAATACATGAAATATTCTATATATAATGGAATATTATATGGATAGTATGTGTATATATGTATATACATATATACACATACATCTGTTGGCCATTTGTATTTTTAAAATTTTAATTTGTTACATATAACAGAATGCATTATCATTCATATTACACATATAGAGCACAATTTTTCAATCTCTGGTTGTACAAAGTAGAGTCACATCCTTCATGTCCTCATACATGTACTTGGCGGAATGGGATGGTCATCATTACCCTATCTTTCCTACCCCTATGCCCCCTCCCTTTTCTTCCCTTTTTCCCCTTTGCCCTATCTAGAGTTCATTTACTTCCCCTCCCCCCACCCTACCACAGCATATTATGGATCAGCATCCTTAAATAAGAAAATCATTGGGCATTTGTTTTTGGGGGGATTGGCTAATTTCACTTAGCATTATATTCTCCAGCTCCACCCATTTACCTACAAATGCCATGATTTTATTCTTTTAATTCTGAATAATATTCCATTGTGTATGTATACATTTTATTTATCCATTCATCTACTGAAGAGTATCTAGATTGGTTCCACAGTTTAGCTATTGTGAATTATGCTGCTATAAACATTGATGTGGCCGTGTCCCTGTAATATGCTGATTTTAAGTCCTTTGGGTATAGACCAAGGAGAGAGATAGCTGGGTAAAATGGTGGTTCCATTCCCGGTTTTCTAAGGATTCTCCATACTGCTTCCCATATTGGCTGCACCAATTTGCAGTCCCACCAGCAATGTGTAAGCGTGCCTCCCGCCCCCCACATCCTCGCCAACACTTATTGTTGTTTGTATTCTTAATTGCTGGCATTCTGACTGGAGTGAGATGAAATCTCAGTGTAGTTTTGGTCTGCATTTCTCTAACGGCTAGAGATATTGAACATTTTTTCATATATTTATTGATTGTATATCACCTTCTGAGAAATGTCTGTTCAGTTATTTGGCCCATTTATTGATTAGGTGTTAAGATTTTTTTTTGGTGTTAAGATTTTTGAGTCCTTTATATATTCTAGACATTAGTGCTGACATGCATGTTGTAGTTTTTCTTTCTAGAAATGTTTATTCAGATCATTTGCCCATTCCTTATATATTCTGGATCCTTTTCTGGATGATTAGTTTGCAAATATTTTTTCCCACTATAGGTTCTTCACTGTTTTTTTTTTTTTTTTGGGGGGGGGGCAGTCATATTCTTATCCTTAAGTACATTATGAAGAACTATATGGCATGAGCCTCAATGATGGAAACAGTCATTAGTGCTCTGAGCAACAGCCAAATTCAAGGTACTTAGCTCTTGCTGAAAGCTGAGTTGGATAGTATAATTTCTAAAGTATCATATGAACCAAAATATAAATGCTTCTTTTATAATTATTCTCCCATGTAATATAACACAATAAATTATTATACATAATAATGTCATAAACCAATTTATACAAAACAGTTATGAGTATCTATTAGGTTAAATAGTGTCATTCAAAAATTCATGTCCACTTAGGACTTCAAAATATCACCTTCTTGGAAATATCCTCTTTGCAGATTAAGATGTGTTCACACTGGATTAGCGTGGGTCTACTAAATCCTACGACTGGAATCTTTACAATAAAGATATTTGGATACAGGAAGGAAGAAAGTCATGTGACTAGAGAAGCAGAGGCTGAAGTGACACAGCTGCAAAACAGAAATGCCAAGGATTGCTGGCAACCACCTAAAGCTAGGAAGAGGCAATAAAGGAGTCCTCTCTAGAGCCTTTGGAGAGTATGCGACCCTGTTGACACCTTGATTTTGAATTTCTAATCTCCAGAACTGTGAGAACATATTTCTGTTGCTTTAAGCCACATAGTTTGTGGTAGTTTGCTTCAGCAGCATAGTAAACTAACCTGGGGTATATTGTGCCCGTCTCCTTGGAGACTTCATTATAGACTTTTTTTTTTTTCCCCCTGAACCTGAAAGCTGGAGTATGAAGATGGAAACAGCTCTAACTCATAACCACTAAAAGAATTGAAGGAAAAACAACACCCTGGCTTATTACTTCTGTCATCTTTTCATAAACACATAGCAATTTCACATACATGACATTGTATATCAGAAAACACCACACAATCTGAGGGTTCAGTCATGTGAACAAATACAGAGAGATTAATTACTGAAAAACATTTTAGCTAGACTAACTTCTGAAACATATTTCAACTCACTTATTTTACAGTTTTCATTCTCTAGCACAAAAGAGAAAGGTGTTTTGCCCCTTTTGTTCCTATTGTTTTTGATGATATTCAGGTAGCAGAATAAAAATTAAGCTTGCCTGAAACAGAAAATTTCATAAGGGTAAACAAATTTCCTAAAATATATCTAAATTATTTACATTGAAAACTAGTATGATGTGTATGTAATCTTGGTCTTAATTATATGAGAAAAATGTGAACCTCATCTTTCTCCTTTAAACCACTGTAGAAAAATTAGATTTATAACATTAACTCAAAACACTCAAAACAAGGTTCCCACTTAGATCATGGATGCTCAAAAGGATGCCAGATCACTAGCATATATTTGGAATGGAAAATAATCCTCTAAGGACAGAATCATATCAGCATTGCTATGTAAAAGTTTCCACAGTTAATGGCTTCAGGTTTTGAATTCAAAAGATAATTTTCAGCTTAATGAATACATTAAAAATCTGGGGCATATCATGTCTAGGCTGTCAATTTTATATGCTCTCTAGAATTATTATAAATTACCAGAGGAACATACACACACAAAAAAAATTCCCTGGTTTCGTTTCTCAAATACTTTTTTTTTTTTTTAAACTGAAAGGAGAAAGTTAAAAAAATGTTTGTTAGCTTTTTAGAGTCTATATCCTGGTACAGATTTTGATCTGAAACCACAGTATATTTTAAAGGAATTCTTATTCTAGGATCTTTATATTTTCTCAGGCCCAAGAGAAGCTATGTATGAAAAACATGACCTGTGTAGAGATAAAACCACAGAGGCATCTGACAAAATGGTTTATTCATTCGAGGAAGGTTATCGCTATCAGTAATGCCATCTGGTATCATATACTCCCTGAGAGTATGTGATGAGAAGGGAATTTCATCTGATTTTTTTTCTCTAAAAACCCCCAAGTACTGTCTGAAGATGGAGGAAAAAAAATAGAGAAGTCGTGGTTAGGGAAACAGTTAAAGTATCTAGCCAATTCCTCAGAACTGTCAAGATCATGAAAAACAAAGAATGAGAAACTCAGACTAGATGAGAATGAGGGCACATGACAATTAAATGTAATATGGTACCCTGTTTTGTAATCTGGAATAGAAGGGGCATTAATCAAAAAATTAATGAATCATGATTAAAAGATGAAGTTTGGTTTAAAAAAATGGTTTTACTAATATTTTCTTTAGTAGGACAGAAATATACAAATTAAAACAGCATCTATAGAAAATGCAATTTAGACAAATTATACCCCATTTGATTCAAATGTATGAATTGTCAAGATCATTGTATTGTCATGTGTAATAAAAAAACAGAATTATCAAAAAGGAAAATGCAATTTAGAAGTTATTGTAACTATTTATTTAGAGTAAAGCTATCATATAGGTACTTGATGTGTTATTTGTTGATCAATGTATGGATGAATGACAAATATTATAAAATGTTACTGTTTATTCTTTTATGGGGATTCATATTAGGGGTTGAACCTGGGGTGCTTTACTACTGAGGTATATTCCTAGCCCTTTTTACTTTGAGACAGGGTCTATGTTGCTGAGGCTGGCCTCAGACTTGCAATCTTCCTGCCTCAGCCTCCCCAGTCGATAGGCATATAGGCAGGCACCCTGCAGTTAATATTTGTTCTAAATTACATTAAAAATTCATGAAATAAAGTATACTTAGCTTTCTTTCTGCAGGTTTCAAATCCATGCATTCAACTATGGATTGAAAATTTTTAAAACTTGTATCTATATTGAATAGTCCAGATTTTTTTCACATCATTATTCCCTTGCATAAGTATTTATATAACATTTGCATTGTATCAGATTTATGTAATCTAGAGATGATTTAAAGTAATCTAGAAGATATATATAGGTTACATGTAAACACTACACCATTTTACATAGGCATTTGGGGGTCTGTTATGGTTTGCATGGGATGTGTCTCCCAAAAGCTTATGTGTGAGACAATGCAAGAAGGTTTAGAGGAGAAATGATGGGGATATGAAAATTAACTGAGTGGTGACTGAAGGTGGGTAGGATGTGGCTGGAGGAAGTGGGTCACTGGGAATGTCGCCTTTGGGGTATATATTTTGTATCTGGCAAGTGGAGTTTCTGCTTCCTGATAATCATGTAAGCTACTTCCCTCTGCCACATTCTTCTGCCATGATGTTCTGCCTCACCTTGAGCCCCAAGTAATGGAGCCAGCTGTCTGTGGACTGAGACCTCTGAAGTCGTAAGGCCCCAATTAAAGTTTTCCTCCTTTAATTATTCTTGTTAGGTCTTTTAGTCACAGCAGCAAAAAGCTGACTAAAACAGGATTCTTGGATTTGATTTCCCCATTGGGTCCTATAAACAATCACCTATGGATACAGAGGGAGAACTGTAATCATGTATATTTTAAAGGAACTCCAATAACAAAAATGTCCCCAATTCATTACAAGTAATACTAAAATTGTCTGAATTATTTGTTCTTCCTATCTGCCCTCCTATCTGCCATTTTCTCTAACTACAGAAAAACTTTCTCTATATAGTGAATTTTTTGTTTGTTCTAATCAATCATACTTGACAGTAGAATGCATTCTGACACATCATACATAAATGAAGTATAACTTCTCATTCTTCTGGCTATACATGATATAGAATCACACCAGTCATATAATCATATATGCATATAGGGAAATAAGGTCCGATTCATTTTACTATCCTTCCTATCCCCATACTCCCTACCTTCACTCCCCTCTGCCGAATCCACAGTACCTCTTTTTCCCCAGCCTCCCACCCCCATTGTGAATTAGCATCTGCTTATCAGAGAAATCATACAGCCTTTGTTTTTTTGGTAGTGGCTTATTTCACTTAGCAAGATATTTTTCAGTTCTACCCATTTAACTGCAAATGCCACCACTTCATTCTTCTTTAAAGCTGAGTAATATTCCATTGTGTATATATACCACATTTTCTTTATCCATTCATCTATTTGAAGGGTATCTAGGTTGGTTCAATAGTTTAGCTATTGTGACTTAAACTGCTGTCAACATTGATCTGGCTGTGTCACTCTATTATGCTAATTTTAAGTCTTTGGGGCATAGACCAAGGAGTGGGATAGCTGGGTCAAATAGTGGTTCCATTCCAAGTTTTCTGAGGAATCTCCATACTGCTTTCCATAGTACCAATCTGCAGTCCCATCAGCAATGTATGATTGTACCTTTTTCCCCACTGTTGCTTATATTCTTGATAACTGCCATTCTGCCTGGAGTGGGATGGAATCTCAGGGTAGTTTTGATTTGAATTTCTCTAATTGCTAGAGATGTTGACCATTTTTTCATATATTTTATCGACTGTATTTCTTCTTCTGTGAAGTGTCTGTTCAGTTCCTTAGCCCATTTATTGATTAGGTTATTTGGTTTTTTTTGGCATTTAGTTTGAGTTCTTTGTATATACCCAGGAAATTAATGTTCTGAGGTGCATGTGGTAAAGATATTCTCCCATTCCGTAGGCTCTCCCTTCATGTTATTGTTTCCTTTTCTCAGAAAAGGCTTTTTAGTTTGAATTTATCTATATTGTGATTTTAAATAATTTTTTCTTTACTGTCTGTCTTTTTCTAAATATTGAGGCTGAATCACAGTATTAAGAACCTAGAGCCACATTCCTTTTTTAAAAAAAAAAAAAAAAAAACAGCTCACCAACAGGGTGACTTCAATTCATTCAACATCTGTTTTTTATCCCCTGAATTAATAAAATGTGTGACAACAAAAGTGATATATAATTAATAGTTATCATCATTATCTTGCTCATTATAGGGAATCCCTGAATTTCATAAATTTTCTCTTTCATTTGTATTTCCAAATTTAAGTGTCTTCTAAGGGTGATATGCACCAAACACATTTGGTACAGCTCTCCAGCAAGTTAGACTGAAGTGGATAGGGCTTACATATGAAGAAGCATGTCTTTTGTTCTTAAATTTATATGACCTTAGTAAAATGTCTTCTATATTCTTCCCCTCGCCCCCATAACCTTTCCCCAGTTTTACTTAAAAAATCCATTTCTTCTTGAAGAGTTATATGCTTGGGGAAATTAAAAACTGTACCTTTATTATCAAAAAGGCTCAGCTAGCATTTACAAAGAACATATAGACTGACTGACAATGAGTTCACTTTACACTGAAAAAGGAGAATATGCAAATATCAAGGTTTAACATCATCTTCTGTGAAAAATTACAGAAGCAGTCTTACAATTGCTCAAAAGCCTAAATTTGTGCTTGCCAGTGGATTAGATAAAATAACTTTAAAGTCCATTCTACACTTAAAATTATAGATGTCTAAAAAATGAAGTAGAACAGATCAAACCTTTCTCCTATTTAAAAATATTATTCTCTTCACTATTTTTTCAAAAGGAAATGAGAAAAAAAACCCTCTGGCTGATCTTTTTGGAAAAAGATAACATGCATACCTCTCTTAATATTGTCTTGGAAATAAAAAGACATTTTGAAACATCACTGACATTCACACCTTCCTTCTTTTTGGCAACAACCTTATAATTTTCCCTGGAATACTGCCAGAACTCATCCCAATTTGGACTCAAAAACTACGCTTCAGAGTTTAATCATTTCCCACCTCAACTGTTAAAATTAAACTGTTCATAAATTTATCTTTGGTATACTCAGAGGGTGAAGACATTCAGTCAAATAATTTTATCATTTAACCCCGTGTTACATACTCTGGTTTCCTACACATCCCAGCACATTTCAGAAATTGTTATTTTCCTCATTCCTATCTGATGCTGACATTTTTTTTTAATAGCTCTCTAAAGATCTTTTGTCCTCCAAATCACCTTCTTAGTATCCATTGGTCCTCTAACCTTGATTTGTCCATTTCCTGCTATGAATTTCTGACTTTGAGCTGTGATTTTGAATGGACTACTTCCTTTCTAAACCTACTCCTATTACAAAAGGCTATTTTTTATATCTCAGCTCAGAAACATTCTCTTGTATATATGGCTGATGTTTGATAAAATATTTGGTCTTTTTAAAGCTGCTATTTATAATTCTACTGTGTTTATTTTTTTCCCTTAGGATTTAGAGGTTTTATATATATCAAGGAAAAATCTACTGGTCTACAAATTAATAGCACCCATTCTATTAAATTAAAATTTAACCATTTTGTATTGTTCTAACAGGAAGAACAAAGTCTTTAGATTCATTTTTAGTTATGTGGCAGTTTGACTAAATAATATAAGCCAAAATGAGCAACTACTAGTGCTTTGAAGACAGCAACAGTTTTTAAAAGATTAGATATAATTTACTTTGAATTATCTGGGCACTATAAGGATCTAATACCTCAATGAACTGAAAATTTACTTTATACTTAATGTTACTTTCCAGTTCAGATTAATTTAGTAGCAGCTAATATTTGTGAAGAACTTAAAATGAGTTAAGAATGATGCAACACTGCTTGCATATATTATTTCATTTAACCCTCTACCCATTTTATAAGTAAATATGTTGATATTTAAATAGATTAAGTGACATGCCTACAGTCATAACTTGAAGTAGAAGGATGGGAACTTAAACTCATATGGATCCAAAGCCAAAGTAGTTATGTTTACACTCATGAAAATGACTCTTAAGTACACTGCCTTCCAAATAAGAACCGCAGGGCATGTGAATTTCACTGAGCATTTCTTTAGAAAAGTGTTAATGTGGTTAACAGAGCATCTCAGTGACAACCAAATAGACTCAAAAGCCCACCAGACTTTTCTCAACTTTCTTAAAAAAAATCCTGACTCAATTATCAGATCTTCTGGGATGAAATAAATTGATTCAAACAGAAAACTACATAGAGGTAAAAAAGAATATTTTCTGATATTCATAAAGAACTACATCTCTATTATGTTCATGACTAGATATGAAGTTTGCTTGGTCATTTATGACCTGATCTCTCATATATTCCTACTTTTATACAAAACATTGTAAAGGGTTCAGAAGGCACAGGCACCATAGGTTCTCATTGTCATTTCTAGAAATGTCTCCAGTCAGGATCTTTTACTACCTAAACTGTTGTTCTATAGGTATGAACTATGTGGAATATTCACAATTCTTTTCTAAAACATTTATATATGCATAATAGAATTTAACCTAAAATGGTATCTCAACATAAAAGCAAATATAGATGTACAAAAACCTTTACTAAAGCACAAGAGTTATAGCAGATGACTACAAAAATAATTGTCAAGCAAGACATAAGCAGGTACTATGCAACTGTTAAGAAAATAAATTAAATATAAATACACTGATGAAAAAGATCTCCAAGGTAATTTGTCAAGTAAAAATGCATACAAGGGGCAGATTAGTATATGGTAAGCTATGATTTGTGTTAAAAAGTAAAAAGATGGTGGCACATGCCCATAATCAAGCAACTGGGAAGCTGAGGCAGGAGGATCTCAAAGTCAAAGCCAGCTTAGCAGCTTAGTGAGACCCTCTCTCTCTCTCTCTCCCCCTCTCTCTCTCTCTCTCTCTCTCACACACACACACACACACACACACAAAAGTAAGAATATATGTTTCTATTTACATAGTAAAGCTCTGGAATGGTAAAACCAAAATTAAACAATGTAAACAACAATAAAATCCTATAAAAAGGAAGTAAGAGCAACTGTTTCCAAAAAGAGAAATCAAGGGGCATGGGATAAGAGAGGGAAAGATGGCTATTCATTGCGTTTCCTACATAACTTTGAAAATTAAAATAAATCCTTCAATTGCATAAAACACAACTGCACTGGGAATAAAACCCAATTGATTACCCTAATCTATAAGGTGCTGCATCACTCTGTCCCTCTTAACCTCTTCAACCTTATCTTATGCCAGTCACTCTACCCTTTTTCCTGCTCCTTAAACACTTTTCCCCACCTCAGAACTTCTGCATGTGCCATGCTATGCACTTTTCACAGTCCTTTGCAAAAATGGGTTGTCTTTAAGATATTAATGCAAATGGCACTTTTTCCTAGACATTCTTTCCTAAGGCCCTAAAATAAATTAGGTATCACGTGTCACCATCTCTCTGAGCAGTGCTTTTTCTTTTCATAGCCAACTGTAAATGATAAATTGCAATAATTAAATCATTACAAAAAATAAGATATTACATGTTAATTTTCTCCATTATAATTCTTTAAAGAAAAAATAGAGATGTATTTTTCATCAATGTATGTAGTATGGGACATGGCTAGCATTTGTTAAGTAGTTAACAAATAAGTCATTAATTCAAATCTCAAGGATAGAATTATAAAGAATGACAAGTCTTAAAAACAGGCACTTCTGAGTTTCAAGGTTAAACACAGGGATATGTTTCCAATAAAATGTAATCATTGCATTAAAATACAAATCACTGTATTTTCTGGGTTTATATTTAAATCAAACTGGCAGATTTAGAATTTTAAAAAAATTATAGCCAAGCTCATGAAATTACAACCTAATTCAGAAATTCTATTTAATTTAACAAGAACTTAAGGATATAAATTTCACTTTCAAAAGTAAATACTTTTAATAAAAAGTTTTTTATGTAGTGAATTTATGTTTTTAAAAAGCGCTTTTAAAGATGTAAAAAAGTTCAAAAACAGGTCTGAGTATTTTATCTTTTTCAACAGATGAAATGAAATCAAGATTACTGTCAACTATGAGAAGGGTTTCTCCCTTAATTTATAGGAACTAAGATAGAAAATAGATTAAACCACTCACTGGTAACAAATATTTTGCAAGATAAATTCATCTGGAACTCTTATCAGTGATCTGGAAAATAATCCCTATAATAACACAAATGAGCACGTTAGAGAGGGGAAAAGGTCTTTAAAAACAGTTGCTAGCCTGAAAATATTTAATATATGTCATCTATTACGGTATAAAATCCCTGAAGATGTTAATAGAAAGTCACTTTAATCATTTCCACTTTACTGCATGAAACCTTTCATTTTGAATATAAATATTGTTTCTCAAGTTTGACACAGAATTTGGGTAAATTTACTCATTTAGACAAAGGTCACATTTTCTTGGTGTATTTATTAGGCACTCAGTCTCAGGCACAGCTGTGTCAGATATTGAATCATATCCTGTCTGGAATTGAAATGCAGGCCTATAAATAGTACCAATGACAATCTACTTCAGTTTCATAGAAAAGGCAAATGAAGTCCAATAAAGAAAAGGAAAGTTCCACATACACAAAATCTTGTTATGATGACAGTTTCTAATATTATTTTCATATTTTCAGTGACAAGAGGCTATACAATGCTTAATACAAAGTATGATCCATCAAGATGAATTTGTGAAGATGTTTTATGTTATATAGCATCTGAAAGCCTATAAAGGGAAAAAGGAGTACCTAAATGGGAAGAGAAAGATTAAATATGACTAGAAAACTGGTGAAGAAATGAGAAAAGAAAAACGCATAATGGATTTTCAGAAGTAATTAATTTTGCTGGTCATAAAATGAACATTTAGTAAGTAGAAGATTGATTTCAACCTTAAAAGTTCATTCAAATTTATGAAGGGGAAGAAAGAGAAGGCAAAATCACACACTTTCCTGTTTACGTGATACAACAAAACATACTCCTTGGCCTGGAGGGCCAAAAAGACATGCAGTATTTTTCATTAAATTTGTTGTAAATCTAAGGTTCTATCATCTACATTATTTATCCTTGGAAGTTGATCAGGACAGTTGAAATCTAGCATGTTCACTTCAGAGTTATCACCATAAGATAACTCCAAGTGAAATAAATCATTACTATCATCTATAAGGCATTGCTTTATTTGAACCTCATTCCCCCTCTTATCTTAACTCCTGATACTCTCCCTTCAGCCACTCCCCCCTTTCTGCTATTCCAGAAGCCTGAAATGCTTGGCCTCCTGATATCCACACAGCTAGATCCCTGTCAGCAGGCATTTACTCCAATGCCTCACCCTTACTGAAGCCTCCATTGGTCTAACTCAACCTCTACTTATTCCAACAACTACCCCCCTTCTATGCTTTAATTTTTAACTTCCACCTATTTACCTAGCACATTTCTTCTGTAAGTTGCTTACTTATGTAAGCAACCTGAGAATGGGTTCTATTTTAACATTTTGTTAAAACAAAATGGCATATATTGTAGGCATTCAATAAATAGTTGTTGGACAAGTTAATGAATAACCCAGTAGAATCCCTAGTCTTAAGTAATGTTGAAGTAAAATTCTATTAAAAGAATGATGGTATTTATGAATAGAGTGATTTACCTTTAAATATCTAATGCACAAGTATCATTCCTTTCACAAATACAGAAGCTACCTGATGATTAGAAAGGGATAATTTAAAAAAAAAATAAATAAAAGGAGCTATCACTTCCTCTACCAGCCCAGCCTGAGTCCAGCTCACTGCCCCAGAGTCAGCTTCAGGCTGGAAAGAATGGCTGTATGTTTTGAGTCTACACTCACAACTTCATGCAGACAGGACCTATCAGGATGCAGCAATCATGAACTATAAGGACTTGCATCCTAATGTCCCTGGGAAGACTTTGGTCAACATCATGCCATCTGAAATTGAGACTGGGTTGACAAAGACTGGTCACGTTTTGTCATGAATGGAATGACACTTGGGATCCAGAAACGTTAATCTGTGACTGAGACTAATTGCTGCAGGATGGATCTTTGTATCAAAATGTAATGCTTAGGGACTGGGGTTGTGTCTCAGTGGTACAGTGCTTGCCTGGCATGCATGAGGCCCTGGGTTTGAATCTCAGCAACACATTTAAATAAATGAGATAAAGGTCCATTGACAACTTAAAAAAGATGTAATGGTTAATTTGAATTGTCAACTTGATTGGATTAAGATAGGCTGATAATTAAGAGGCTCATGGGAATGTCAATGAAGGTGTGTCTAGGAATGATTGGCATGTGGGATAGCCAACTGAAATAGAGACCCTCCCTAAGCCTGGGCAGCAGGTTCCAACAGGAGGATGGATTGGTTGGATTAAAAGTTGTAACAACAAGGAAGCAACAGGAGTTGCAAACTCAATTCTTCAATGGGTTTTTGATTACTACTGAGATCATTGGAGGACATATGACTCTAACTTCTTTATTCTTCCATTGTGAACTCTGCTAGTGATTCTCCAGAAGTCTGGTATCAACTAAGGTAGTACTGTTGATTACTCTTATTCTGGGGCTTCAGCCTCAGACTGTGCAGCAACTGGTTCTTCCAGCTCTCCAACCTACAGACACCTATTGTGTACTATCCAGCTTCTGGTCCCATAAGCCAACCTGATATATACCCTTTTTATAATTATACTTCCTGTTGATTCTGTTCCTTTAGAGAACCCTATACATAAGGGCACCAGTAAAGCTCTTACTGTCCATGTTGTTGTCACCATGACTACCAAGATGGTGCCCATGATGGTTTAAGAACGTTATAAAATGGCCTCCCACCTGCAGTATGCCTAGTAGTGACTTATCTGTCATTTTCCTCTATCACTTCCCCCCATCTTTTGCATCTATTCCTCTATACATAAACCATTTTTGTTTTACTTGGACCATTACCCCTGCCCCTTTTGCTGCCAAAATTACATAAGCATGGTCAGGGCTAGATGGACAGAGGTAGCTACCTCTTCCTACCCATCTCCCTCCTGTTGTATTGTTGGAAAGCTTTTTCATTTCTTTTTTTCTGAACAAAAGTTACTTCCCCCCAAAAAAAAATTTAAAGGAATAGTATTACAAACTTGTTTTTTTTTTTTTTTTAGTAAAGTCCAATACTTATAGTACTTCAATGCAAACAGAAAATATAAAACAGTGTATATGTATTCACTTTTACCTTCATCATGAATGTAATAAACATTTTTTAAAAACTGATTCAAATGATTTTCAGTTGTTTTGTAATTGTGGAAAAACAATCTGAATTCCCAACTGTTTTAACAAAGTAACCGTCTTCTAGTAAAATGAAGCTTTGATAGGTCCTTTTAGGTTCATACATACTGGTAGATTATTGGAAAAGTTGATTTGTTGGTAAAAATAAGCCATTTTATATAAAATACAATTTTACTTTAGTTGAATTCACCATAGTTTGACTACTCTTGCCCCCCTTACATACACATCAAATATGAGTAGAATGAAAAAGTTCAATATTTTAAATGGTAAGAAAATTATCTCCGGAATTAAACTTTTCCACGTCTAGTAACAAAACTAAAATGACCAAAAAAGCAACAGTGAAACTCATCAGTACCTTTAAAGAAATGCTCATCATGTGGAAGGATGCATATGGATACACAAATCTACACTCTTTCAATCATTAAGATACTGAAATACCATAAATTCATTTTTAAAACAGGACCTAAGAGCAAGAGGATGATTCAGAATATGTTCATCACTTCATCTGCTATTTGTAGGAGAATTTTACTCATAAGTCCAAGTGCCATCAGAAACTCAGAACACAAGGGATAGGGATTTAGCTAGTGACAAAAGGGCTAGCTAGCACATATGCAAAGCTCTGGGTTGGATCCTCAGTGGAAAAAAAAAAAACTCAGAACACAAAAAGTATGTGAGAAATGTTCACATATGTAAGATTCGTTCATGATTCAAATGCACTACAACAACTTAACGTCCATTGTAATAAATGAACATTTGTTCACTTATGGGGAAGGAAAACAACCCTAAGCACTTCTTTAAAACCACTTGTCACAGAGGGAATTCAGTAATAGTGATATTTTGGGTTTAATTCCTCTTCTCTCTTAAAATCTAACTCAACTTTTGGGAAAGATGTATGCTAGAAGAGGGTGGCCTGCTAGAAGGGAGTAGTCTAACTAAAGAGAATAGGAAAAAGGTCAATACCACACATGTAGAATATTAACAGTTATCAATTTATGCCACACTTGTTTCTTTGCAGTGTTTGGGATTGATTCATGGCCTCTCACAAGCTAGGCAAGAGGCCTACCATGGAGCTATGCCTACAGCCCAATTTATGTCATAATTAAATAAAGTAATTCCAATGTTACAGGATATTAGTGTCTCATTTTTTCTTTTTGTACCGGGGACTGAACTCAGGGGGTACTTACCCACTGAGCCATATCCCCAACCTTTAAAAAAATCTTTTACTTAGAGACAGTCTTAATGAGTTGCTCAGAGCCTCGCTAAGTTGCTGAGGCTGACTTTGAACTTACAATCCTCTTGCCTCAGCCTCTCAAGCTGCTGGAATTACAGGTGTGAGCCACCACACCCAGTTTATCAGTACTTTTAATGTCTGGAAAGATGGCCAGTTTAAACTGTTTCATTTGTATTTGCTTTGGGATATCAAGGAGCAAATAGGGTACAAAAAGAAAAAATCAATTTAAAGATATTATCTTCTAAATGTTGTTTTGGAAACATTTTATATCACATCAAAAGTGTTATCTGTGGGGGCCAGGGTTGTGGCTCAGTGGTAGAGCACCTGCCTAGTATGCATGAGGCACTGGGTTCATTTCCTGGCACCACATAAAAATAAACAAAATAAAGGTATTGTGTCCAACTAAAAAATATATATATATTAAAAAAAGTATTATCTGTGATATAAATGGCAACTGAAAACACTTATTTTAATTGTTATTAATATGCTTGAATTATAAAGAAAAATGTGTAAGTTCAGATATCATGTCAGTTAACATAAAAGTCACTCATTCTTCAAATTGAAATTTGAAATACACTGAATTATACTCATTTATATTATGCAAAAATAGTTTTAAAAAATATTCTATGATCTCCAAACATAAAAAAATCAAATTCCACAGAATTCGGGTTTTCTTTAGTAACTCACTTGTTACATTAAAAAATTCACCCAGAGGAGTACAATATTAACTTCCTTGTATAAAATATTAATTTGAGAATTATTTTGTTGTTCTTCCTGTTGACCCCCAAATTTACTACTGTGAAGTGATATTGGCAATGGGTTAAATTTATGTATGGGAAGGTGCCAGTTCAGATTTGGAGAGCACACTTTTAGTGAGTGCCAGAAGTCACATCCCTTAATCCTTTCTTGGCTGGATTCATCCTTTCTACATTCATCAGGGTGATAGAAACAAATGGCAAGTATCCAGAGCCCAAATGCTGAAACTTTCTTACCAAGGGAGCTAGAACTGTCATCTCCAGTGACTACCAATAATCTATAGTTGTGATGTCACATAGTTAAAACTAATTGCTGAAAATTTTTAAAAATCACATAAAACCCAAATTTCCCAACGAATAAAAGGAGTAAAATATTCATTATTTAAAAGAACTTAATGTTCTGGCAAAAATTAATGGAGCTGACTATAGAAATTACAAATGGAAATCAATATTTAAAAGAAAGGAATTTTGCCAATTGAAGGATTTTTACTGAAAGCTTAAAGACATTTATGAAAATAATATTGTACCTGAATTTCTAAGCCTCATATCTCTAAACAATATAAACTGGATGAACTCAATTTCCTTTGTTTTCATAAATAAGATGTCATGTTATAAAGGTGAGATATATTTTGACAATGTCTAAAATTCAGTGAAAACTCCATGGTTTTAAGTTTCAAAGCTGTAACTCATTTTAAAATTAAGATTAGGTTAGGATTGACAAGAGCCATGCACCTATGTGAGCTGAAAGTGCATCACACAATATAACATTCAGTTAGTTCCAGGAAGTTCTGAACTAAAAAGAACATCGAGGTCAAAAAGAAGGGGAGCCACAAATCTTCAGTGAAGGACAGAGTGGAAACTGCCTGCTAAAATTAATGAACTAGGGTCCACACAGACATTGCTGAACCTGGAGGTTAAGGTGGTTAGTCTCCTATCCAGTGGGGCAGCTCTGATTTAACTAGATTTGTAAAACAAATGACAGTTCCTTGGACCACAGCTATTCCTTTAAGTCCCAGTTTTTCACTTAAAAACCACCTCTCTTGATCTGAATTCCTAAATAATTTGTTTACAAATTAAGGGGTCATCTTACAGAATATTCATGTGCTTGTTTTTGTTTAATATTCCCATTACCATTTAGAAATGACTTTTGTTTGATTTTACTTACCCAACAAACAGTAAGCAAATAAACTATCAAGAATTCATAGCATTCATAATTGAAGAGATGATTCAAATGAAGACAGGATCATCTCAGAGTATTCTAAACTTCAATTCTCAATGCTTATAATCTCCTCAAACATTACTCTGGTTAAAATATAGTTTGGATTTATGATTCCAAGGGGCTCAGTTATCTGACAAGAACAGAAACATTAAATCTTTGCATAATACATTTTAGAAATGGTTTGCACATTAGACAGTAAGCAGTTATTAAATCCTGCTTTTAACCTGCAGGTTTTCTTAATCTTCCCTCCACTACAGCTTGATTCCCAGTAGAGAGAAAAATAAGTCAAACAAAATTTTTTCTATTTACTGAAAAGAGCTATTTACTTATCTGTGCAAAAGGTTGAGAAATTATGGAATGGGGTATTTACCCACATAGTCTTTTATATAGGCATTTTGCTTAAATTTTCATTTCATAAAAGGATTATATATTTTGACCTACTTATATACCTAATGACATAATCTAGAAACAAAGTACTATTTTTCCCACTTTCTATTTAAGTGATGTGGCCAAATTCCTGTAAGAAATAAGCTATGTGAGGTTCAGAGAATGCTAAGTTGAGATATTAAAATGTGGTAGAACAAATGACAATGTTAACTGAAGTCTTTGACAGATGTAATATATTACGTAAGAGATAGTGTTCTCATTATATAAAAATAAAGACTATGGTTATTTTTCTAGTATGACAGTTATAAAAAGAAAGGGTAAAAAGATACTATATTCTGAAGTACAGTTTATTGTGAGAAGGTTCAAATTTTCAAGAAAATTTTTCATAAAAAATATGGGTTACAGCTAAAACCTAGAGACAATCAAGTCACTTTAATTTTACATATTAGGAAAGTGACTCCCTGATGGCTTAAAAAAAAAAAATCAACATATACAAAGCCATCACAAGCAATGGTGGACAGAAAAGCACAAATCTTGTGCTTTCCAATTTGTTCTCAAATTATTCTTGGCTACGTAAGTCTCAGGTTAAAGGCAGGGACAGAGGCACATTCAGAGTCTGGGGTAAAGTTCTCACTGGATTATGGCAGTTATTTTAACTAGTCACTTTTTCTCCCTCAGCTAATTAAAAACAATAATTATTGTGATGAAAACAAAGTGGTGCTTTCGTGCCACACATTCTCATGTCTATGTATTTGTATACATATGTATACGTATGGTAAATACAATCACAATACATTAATCCTTATAACCATCATATTAGTATTTTACAAATAAAGGAAAGTGAGGTACAGGAAGGTTAAAAGTAATTTAGGAAAGTCACATAATTTATAAGTGACCATGCCAAGCTTTTAATCAACACTGCACAACTTTTGAGTTTGTATTTTTCTTTAGAGATATGTTAAAGTTTACATTAAATTACCTAGTTTAATGTAAAATTCAGTTAGTGTTTATTTTCATCACTTCAAAACAATCCTCATGGCTGCCTATTGTCAATCTTTATCTGCACCTACGAAACCACAAT
Organism: Marmota marmota marmota; assembly: GCF_001458135.2. NCBI lineage: Eukaryota > Metazoa > Chordata > Mammalia > Rodentia > Sciuridae > Marmota > Marmota marmota. The sequence goes on along the minus strand of NW_026000026.1, from coordinate 65,981,192 downwards.
CTTTCTATAGATGTGTATTTTGGGGGGTATTTCATGTAACTGGAGTTGTATTACATGTAGTCTTTCGCATCTGACTTCTCTTAGCATGAAGTTTTTAAGGTTCATCTATATGTAGTATATGTTAGTAGTTCATGACTATTGCTTAGTGTCTTTTGTGTGAATATACTATATTTTGACTATCAGTTGATGGATATTGGGGTCGTTCCTACTTTGTCTATTATAAATAATGCTGTGAACATTCGCATTCAAGGTTTTGCATGGAACATGTATTTTCATTTCTCTTGAATAGATACCTCGGAATAGAATTATAAGGTCATTGAAAAATTGATGTTTAGTTGGCTCAAGAAACTGAAATTCTTCTAGGAGTGGCTGTATAATTTTACATTCTACCAGCCATGTACGAGTGTTTTGGTTTCTCCATGTCCTCACCAATGTTCACTGGGCTTGAGCTCCTCACCATTACCTTTTTCAGCACCACTTTTCAATTACCATATGCATTTATGACCATATGCTGGAAAAGAAAGGAGTAAAGAATGGAGGGGAAGGAGACAAAGTTCCTATGCTTATTCAAACTAGACCAAGTCTATTTAATTTCTCCTGTGCTTTTCGTAATGAGAAAAGACTTTCACCTTGTAGTAGAAGTATCTTATTTTCCCCTAAAAGGACATCATGCTTTCTCATAAATTCATTTATTAATTCAGAGATATACATTGGTTCTTTGATGACAAAGGCGGATACAGTAGGAGTTAAATAGCAATATATTAAGAGCAGGGAGTAGAGGCTAGGAAAGATGGTTACAAAGGATTAATTTGAAGTTGGCATAAAGTTGTAAGAACATAATTTTCAGAACTTTCTATTGTTTGGCCCAATTTCCACAACATTAGACTTAACAGATTAAAACCTAAAGGATTCAAAAGCCATGTCTGATGAGATACTCCCTGAAGACAAACATTACTAGTTATTGGACTTAAATTACCCAAAATTCCCCAAACAAAAAAAAAAAACAAAACATAAGTTTTATAGTGTTTATACTACATACTGTCATTTTGTCCTATTTTAGTATAACAATTAGTATGGTATCAACTAGAAAATCCGGTAAGGGGTTACTGCTCTATGGGCATACTACAAATACTGAGATGCTATGTTTTCATTCAGTTCAAGTTACTTTCTAACTTCTTGACTTAACTCATCGATTAGTCAGCTGCACATTTAGTTCCCAAATTTTTTTTTAGATTGATCAGAGAACTTACGTTTTCATAAAATTACTAAAATTTCTTGTATGGACAATAATATTGTCACTTTGGTAAAAATTCAATGTAATGTACAGTGGTAATGTACACTCTGGTGACATCGTATAAGTGTCCTATAAAATTTAAGTAGATAAAGTTGACTGATGGTGTTGTTCAAATATCCTGTGACTTTCCTAGTCGGTAAATTTTTTTTAAGAGAATTTTTTAATATTTATTATTTTTTAGTTTTCGGCAGACACAACATTTTTGTTTGTGGTGCTGAGGATCGAACCCGGGCCGCACGCATGCCAGGCGAGTGCACTACCGCTTGAGCCACATCCCCAGCCCCATAGTGGGTAAATGTTTAAGAAGTTAAGACCATAACAAAAAATGAAATGCTTAGTGATAAGTCTGACAAAAGAAGGAAACTGCTGTATGCTAAACTCGATAGAACTTTACTGAGAAAAAAAATCTAAGACTTATATAACTAGAATGTCCTTGGTCAGAAAACCAATACAAGGATGTTTATTTTCCCCCAAGTGACCTATAAATTCAATGTAATCCCAATCTAAATTCCAGAAAGCACTTAGAAACTAATATTAAATTGATATGGGTATGCAAAGAAACTCATTAGAGGTGAGAACTTTTTGAAAAAGAGCAAAGACTAACATTAACTGATTGTATTTTAAAATCATTTTTGTGCATGTTTTAAGTAGACAGTATGTTATGAGACACAGCAGAAAGGTGACTATATTGAAGTAAATCAACATGCATCATTTCACAGCCCCCCTCCCTTTTTTTTTTTTTTGCCTTTGTTTTACAAGAGTAGCTAAAAGCTACTCAGTTAGCATAAAAACCAGGGACGGTATAATTATATAACCTACAGTCATCCTTAAATCTGTAGTCTTGTTGACTCTTCCTGTTACTTTGTATCCTCTGATGTACATTTCCCCAAATCATTCCTTGTAACTGCTGTTTTTTCTAGAGTTCACATACAAGTGAGATCTCCCAACATTTTTCTTGCTGTGTTTCACTTAGCATAATTTTCTCCTGACCAGTTCATGATGTTCCAAATGGTAAGATCTTGTTCTTTTTAGTATTGAATGGTCCATTATACATATATACCACATTTTCTTCATCCATAAAGGCATAGTCCATCAGTTTGTCTCCATATCTTGGTTATTGTGAATAATGCTGTAACCACATGGAATGCAGATATCTTTATGTGGTGGAATTTCATTTCTTTTGGGCATATGCCCCAAAGTGAAACTGCTGGGCCATAATATAGTCCTACTTTTGTTTAATTTCTTAAGAAACCCCCATACCATTTTCCATAATTTTTGTACCAAACTACATTTCCACCACCAGAGTTCTGTTTCATCTCTTCATAATAGCCATCCTAAAGGGTATGAGGGAGGTATCTTAGCGTTTTGATTTGCATACCGTGCCTGATTAATGATCTTGAGCATCTTTTCATATATTTATTGGTCTTTTTAATGTCTAATCAAATGCCTATTCAGGTTTTTGCCCACTTTTAACCAGACCATGTTTCTACTGTTGAGTTATATGAGTTCTTTAAAAACTTTGTGTATTGGGCTGGGGTTGTAGCTCAGCAGTAGAGCGCCTGCCTTGCATGTGTGACACCGGGTTCAATCATCAGTACCACATAAAAATACATAAAGATATTGTGTCCATCTATAACTAAAAATTTTTCTTCAAGGGTTAATATCCAAAGGCATTTTTTTAAAAATCAGGTATATAGTTTGCAAGTATTTCTCATTCTACAGGTTCCTTTTAATTGTGAAGATAGTTTCTATATAGTCCATTTAATTTTGCTTTTGTGGTCTGAACTTTGGTGTGATTAAAAAAAAAAATTCCTGCCAAGGTAAATATGTAGGAGTCTTTCCTCTATGTTCTCTTCTGTTTTATAGTTTGACTCATTCAGTATTTTATCTATTTTGAATTGACTTTTGTGTAGAATATAAGCTAAGGATCCAATTTCATTCTTTTGCACATGGAAACCCAATTTTCCCAGAACTATTTACTATACAGACCATTTTACCCCCGTTATGTCTTCTTGTAGCCCTTGTCAAAAAATAGTTCACTGCATATTGTTTATTTTAGGGTGAAGACTATAGAGCTATAGTCATGAAGAAAGATTAATATTGGCAGAAAGACAAGCAATAGAATTGACAGAAAAGAATGAGTCTAAAAAGAGACCTAAAATATAGACCCCCCCCCAAAAAAGATTTTATATTAAGATTAGAACTTAGGAAAGAGAAGATAGTCATTGAAATAAGTGATGTTGAAACAAGTGAATATCCATCTGCGAAAAACAGACTTCAAACCATTCCTTATAACATATGCAAAAATTATCTCAAAATTGGTCATAAATATAAATTCTAAAATTATTTAATTTTTTTCTAAAAGCATATTTAAAAAAGGTTTTTAAAGTGAAAAATCTTTGTGATCTTGGGTTCAACAAAGGTTTCTTAGATGTACCATCAAAACCCCTAAGAAAAAAATGATAAATTGGACTTCACCAAAATAAAAAACTTCTGCTTTTAAAGACTGTTAACAGTAGAGCAGGATATAGACTGAGAAAACACTCTTGTATCCAGAAGGTGTTTTCTTGTAACTGGGTCTTGGTTCTTTACAAACACCCCAATTTAAAAGGGAAATGATTTGAACAGACAATTGAACAAAGAATTTCAAGTGGAAAAAAATATGGAAAGATGCTCAACATTAGTGGAGAAAGGCAAATTAAAAACATAAAATACATCTGCATAAGTATTATAAAAACTAAAGACTGAGTAGATAAAAAAGGGGAATACACACACATACAATGGAATACTACTCAGCAAGAATAAAATCATGGCATTTGCAGGTAAATGAATGGATTTGAAGATAACGCTAAGCGAAGTTAGCGAATCCCATAAAAACAAATGCTTAATGTTTTCTGATATAAGGAGGCTGATTCATACTGGGGTAGGAAGGGGTAGTATGGGATGAATAGATAAACTCTAGATAGGGCAGAGGGTTAGGAGGGAAAGGGAGCAGGTAGGGGGTTAGAAATAATGGAATGTGATGGACATCATTATCCAAAGTACATGTATGAGGACACAAATTGGTGTGAATATACTTTGTATACAACCAGAGGATATGAAAAATGTGCTCTATGTGTAATAAAAATTGTAATGCATTCTGCTGTCATATATAGATATATAAAATCAAAAAAAGACCAGACCAAGTGTTAATGAGGATATGGAAGATCTGGGTCTGTAATGGACTGCTACTGGGAATATAACTGTACCTGTCATTTTGGAAAGCAATTTGATAGTTTCTTAAAAATTTAAATGCAATGTTGAGGTATGTTCCTACTATCCCTAGTTTTTCTAATGTTTCGAACATGAATGGGTGCTGAATTTGGCAAAGGTTTTCTTCGCACCTATTGAAGTGATCATATCTTTATGTCTATTGATGTGATGGATTACATTCATTGATTTCTGTATGGTGAACCAAACCTGCATCTCTGGAATGAACCCCACTTGATCATGGTGCACTATATTTTTAATAGATTTTTGTATGTGATTTGCCAGAACTGAGAATTTTTGCATATATGTTTATCAGGAATATTGGTCTGAAGTTTTCTTTCCTTGATGTGTCTTTGTCTGGTTTTGGTATCGGGGTGATAGCAGCTTCATAGATCGAGTTTGGAAGAGTTCCCTCCTTTTCTATTTCATTGTATAATCTTAGAAGTATCAGTTAATTCTTCTTTGAAGGTCTTATGTAGCAAAATATTAAACCCTCATCTCACCCTGCACCACGAAAAAAAATAATAATCAAATGAAAGTGGACAAAGACTTAAGCACAGAGCCTCTGTTGTAGTGCCCAATAGAAAAAGTAGGCCCAAATCTCTACCATGTCAGCTTAATAACTGGCTTCCTTAGTAAGACTCCTAACATGCAAAAAGTAAAAAATCAAGAATCAATAAATGAAATGGAATCAAACTAAAAGTCTTCACAGCAAAGACAACAAGGTGAAGAGACTTTACAGAATAGGCAAAGAATCTTTACCACCAGCACCTCAGATAAAGTATTAATCTCCAGGATTTATAAAGAACTCAAAAAATATAAGTTAAAAAAAAAAAAACCCAAAGAACCCAATCAATAAATGAGCCAAGGAACTGAACAGACACTATACAGAAGTAATATGATCAGTCAACAAGTATATGAAAAATGTTCAACATCTCTACCAATTGGAGAAATGCAAATCAAAACTACACCAAGATTCCATCTCACTCCAGTCAGAATGGCAATTATCAAGAAAACAAACAACAAAAAATGTTGGTGAGGATGTGGGGGAAAAGGTTCACTCATACATAGCTGGTGGGACTGCAAATTGCTGCAACCACTATGGAAAGCAGTATGGAGATTCCTCAGAAAACGTAGAATGGAACCACCATTTGATCCAGCTGTCCCATTCCTTGGTTTATACCCAAAGGACTTACTGTAGTGTTGCAACCACTTCAATGTTTATAGCAGCTCCATTCACAATAGCTAAACAATGGATCCAACCTAGGTGTCCTTAAACAAATAGATAAAGAAAATGTGCCATATATGTATATAAACACACACACACACACACAATACAATAGTACTCTGTCTTACAGAATTAAGTTGTGACATTTGCTGGTAAAAGGATGGAACAGGAGAATATTTTATGAAGGAAAATAAACTAATCCCAAAGAACTAAATGCTGAATGTTTTCTGATACGAGAATGCTAATTCGCCGTAAGACAGGTGAGGAGAATAATGGTGTTTTGGACTAAACAGAGGGAAGTGAAGGGAGAGAAGGGAGTATGGAGGTAGGAATGATAGTAAAATAAATCTGACATCATTACATATGCCTATATGACAACACGACCTGTGTAACTCTACATCATGTACAACCAGAAGAGAAGTTATGCTCCATTTATGCATGTGTCAAAATGCATTCTACTGCCATGTATAACTAGTTAGAATAAAAAAATTTAGATGGAAATACAATATGATCCATTCATTCCACTCTTAGTTTCCTAAGAAAAATCAAAGTGCATGTCCATACAAAGATGTGTATATCAATGTTCACATCAACTTCAGTGTAATAGCCCCAAACTGGAAACTCAAAAGTCCATTCAAGAGCTGAATGAATAAACCATGGTTTATTTGTAGAATAGAAAGCTTTTTAACAAAAAAATGAGTTACTGATATGTATTACAAAATGGACTAATCAATTATGTTAAGTGGAAGAATCTAGACAAAGAGAGCACTTATTATTCCACTTACATAAAGTTTGAAGAAAAGCCAACATATAGTTGGTAACTACAGTGGTTAACTACAATGAGCACAGAAAGAATTAGAGGAAGGACTTACAAAGTATGAGAAAATGTAGGGACAATTGATGTGTTCATTTCCTTGATTGTGGTAATGTTTCAAAGATATAAAGAAATGTTAATACATATATACTACATGCATATTATGGATAATTGACATACAATTAAGCATAAGGCTGTTTTTAAAAAGGAACCAAAATTTAGAGTTATGAGAAATTAAGGTATTTGACAGATGTTTTCTCAAAAATGGACACTGAACATTAAAAGGAAAAACAATGACAGTTTTTGTTGCCAGTGATAAAACTTAAGCTTTCCAATAGAAATTCAAAGTTAAGGATGCATTTATTTGCTACCAAGAACAGGTCAATGCCGAGACAACTTTCTGATGTTGGTTGTGACATTAATGAATAGGATCTTTTGATACTGTATAATGAGTTGTGTCATTATTTGAAAGGTCTAAATTGCCTTATAACCTGATATTTTCCCAATGATCAAAGCATGATGCTATAAAATCATGCATGGGTAAAAGATATATTTAAATTTCATAATCAACCAATGAACTCAGGGAGTATGAAAAGTTCACTGATGTGTTTCAGATTCTACAATGCAGCTAGCCTTTAAGAAAATTTAGCAAAATCTGTGGTTGGCAGAATTGGAGAATGGCTCCCAAACAGTCCCCACCCCTATACCTGGATCCTGTGATTATGAAAACATGCCACTCTCAGTTATGTTCTGTCACATGTCACAGTTGTACTTAAATCAGGCTTATCTGGGTAGATGTGATCTAACTATATGAGCCCTTTTAAGAGCAGAGAATATTGTCCAGATGGCAACAGAAGTTGAAGTCACAAAAATCAAAAACATTTGAGGGATTTGATATGCCAGTGCTGGCTTTGAAGATGCAGAGACCATGTGAAAAGAAATGTAGGCAATCTTATGAAGCTAAGAGATACCCCAGCTGACAAGAAGTAAAGAAATGGGAACCCCAGACTGACAGCTGCAAGGCATAGGATTATGCCAACAATTGAAGGAGAATGGCAATGGGTTTTTTTTTTTTCCCCAGAGTCTCCAGATAAGAGCTTCATCTGACACTTTGATTTTGGCTTTCTGAGGCACTGGGAATTCAGTCAAGGCTGCCTTCACTTTTTTTGGGAG
>NW_026000026.1:65863091-65973409 GCF_001458135.2 Marmota marmota marmota | reverse complement strand
GGTCTGGCCTTACGATCTCTTTTTGGGAGGCTTTGGGGGGAGGGGAGCAGGGGGAGGGGGTGGATGAGAGGTACTAGGAATTAAACCCAACCTACCACTGAGCTATATCCCCAACCCCTTTTGAAACAGTCTAAGTGGTTAAGAGCCTCATTTCCTTCCTGAGGCTGGCCTTGATCTTGCAATTTTCCTGACTCAGCCACCTGAATTGCTGGGATTACCGTGTGAGCCACTGCATTCAGCTCTGCCTTGACTTCTAACCCACACTACTGTGAAGTAAAAAATTGGTGTTGTTTTAATCTTCTAGACAGTGATAATTTGTCATCAAGCAATAAATGGCTAATACATTTACTTTAAATCAAAACAAGCTCGGATCCAACTTTTCCACTATTTTTACCCTCCTTCAAATGATTCTTACAATGAGTCCAGAGTCATTTATTCATCAATGTTTGTTAAAAATAAAACCACCTAATCCTTACATAAGTGATTATGATGTAAAGTATGTAAATATACAAAATGGAATACACTATAGCCAGTCAAATGAAGGTAAAAGTAGTTTATGCCTAACAAAACATTAAAACTGATCCAAATTGTATTTATGAGAGAAAAAAGCAAGATCTAATAGTGTTAGAATGATTTCTTCTTATGATTTAACTTAAAGGATTATCTAAAGGATTGCATAAAAGTCAAGGTACCTATATTAAACATCATTCTGTAAAAATAATTAAAAATCTATAAATGGCCAACAAGTTTTTGGGATATAAGTAGGTTTTTCAGTGAAAAGCTTTAATTTAGAATTTTTTTACTTTTCATTACATTTTAAAATAAATTTAAGAAGTATTAACACAAGTTACTTGTCTGTGTCTGAATAAACATTTGCCTGGGTTTCATACAAAACTTTCTTCTTCAATTTACTTAACTTAAAAGTAGCAAGGATGCAAATTCATGATGGCAAGTTTAAGTATCCATGATAAGGTCATTTGCCTTTCCTCATTAAGTCCCCCCGCCTCACTTCTCATAAGGCATTTCTTATTCACCAGGGGCTTCATTTGCACCTATATGAATGTTAATGTGTACGTATAACATTCATGTCCTAATTTAATTATACACTATCCACTGTTCTTCAATTTTTATACTGTATCTTTTCATCTTTTCACAGTACTGAAATTTGTATTAAGATCATAAGTAGTACAAATCATTCCAACATACAATGGACCTGAAACAATACCATGCTGATTAGGATACAGATGATGATTTTTGTGTTCATAGTTATATAGTAACATTGTGAATATTCCAATAGCAGGTAAAGTAGTATGATAAAATGGGACCAATAAGCTTAAAGAGTAGAACAATTATGTAGACAATAATGTAACTTGCCCATTAAATACTAAATACTAAATGTATTTTAATGGAAATAATAGTTTCACATTCCTTTAAATGTCTTCTTTTAAAATTAGTAATTGTTACAAGTAAAACTTAAAAAGGCAAATACTTTTCATGATTAAATATCGTACTTATAAATCTTATCAAGATCAAATTTTACCTCTGATTGGATTATCAGAAAGATGGATAATGAGAAAAACTTAAAAACACACCATCAGTTTGAGACTTTTCTTGTCCCAAGTTGTTAACCAGAAGACCAGGAGGCATTGAAAGTCACCAGAAAGAAATACAAGAAGTTACTAAATAGTGCACATTTTTGTTTGTCCACATGTGAAAGAAGTTCACGGTTCATAAGTGATCCAAAGATCAAAGAGGATATGTGGAGATGCACTTGGAAAACGATACACAAGAAGATATATAAGAAGTGCTATCCTTGCTATAAAGTCACACTAAGGAGACGTTTTTCTACACAGCTTTCTACACATAAACATACTACTGAATTCCATACTACACTGTTGTAAATCTGTCTCAAAAAAAAAATTTGGCTGACATTTTCAAAAAACAGCAAAGTGTAATAGCCTATAAAACGTTCAGTATATGTACAAGTTCTTTGTTATAGGGAAAATGTTTCACAAAATCCTTGGAAACATTACAAGGAGAAATTAAAGAGACTGCACATAAAAAAAGTAATAAAACATAACATTAAAATGTCATTGTGCAAATTTCTCAAATCATTACCTGGAACCAGTTCCATAATGATGTAGACAGGTTGTCTTTGTGTGCAAACTCCTATGAGTTTGACAATATTGGGATGATCATATTGCTTGAGAATTCTGGATTAGAGAAAATTATTATTGTCATTTAAATATAAGTGAATGCTTTAGTCATTAATACTTTATTTTTAAATTGTGTGCACAAAATTGTTTAATCACAATTCAATTTTAAAATGTCAATATAACCTCTAATTATAAATAAGATGTAATAAACAAGTATTCATAAATATTAACAAAATATAGAGGCAAGTGGGTCAATTCACCTTAATTGAATTAAATAGCAACTTAAATATTATCTCCTCTGAATGAGTAAAATTATGCTAAATAGGAATAATCTAGTTTAAAAGATGTAGAATTCCTTCTATGTATCTGATTTTAGTACCATCACCAAAAAAACCACACACACACACACACACACACACACACACACACCCCTAATTTGTAAATGCTACAGAGATCATTACACTTAAATTTAAATACTTAGAATCATGATCAATTAAAAAATGGTAGGACACAAAAACATTGATAAATTTGGCAAGATGTTAAAAAATCATTCAGTAACATACTAAAGCTGAAGCAGAATAGAGTTAATTTGGTAAAGAGAAAATTTCATCAAAGTCTATAGGAATAACATAGGCTCATCCATAGGATTCAAAGTATGAGCTAAAAATGGATTACATATCTTTAGAACCTTGTCTGCCCCAATTATGTCTTTTACATCCAGATTTTATCCACTGATAATTTTAAATTTGCTCCTATTTGAAAATTGCAGTATTCTTTCCTAGGATGAAAGAACTTTGGGGGGAAAAAGTGCTTCGTGTGTATACTGCTAAAGCAGGATATATTATATATTTTAGACTTAAAATATATAATTTACAAATAAAAAACAGACTACAAAGAATTCTAGAGATCAATAAAAAATATTACCATTAACTTTGAGATTATAATTTATACTAGAAATTAAAAAGGAAATTTCAACAATATTCAATTTCAAAATATTGTTTCTTAAGTTAGAAGCTGCTTGGTAAAGAAATTGCAAACAATAGCTACTATGAACTCTGTAGTATTAGATAACTAAATAGATTTAGAACCCATTAAAGTACACTAAAAAGTTTGAATGAATAAACTTTTTCATTTTTAAAACTTTCTAATTTTACTTTAAAAGAAGAAATTAAGGGGCTGGGGCTCAGTGATAGCACACTTGCCAGCCATGTGTGAGGCACTGGGTTCGATTCTTAGCACCGAATATACATAAAATAAAGGTCTATCAACAACTAAAAATTAAAAAAAAAAAAAAAGAAATCAAGCTCTTCACTGTGCAACAAAACAATTATGCTAGAATGAAATTTAAGTTTTTTGAAAATGTTAAAACAGCCTTTTTACCTTAAGAATACCTATGAACAGCCATAAAATAATGAGGCTATGAATTTCAATTTTAAGAGCACAGAGTTTAACTTTTATTAGAAATTCAGACAAAAGGCTCTCCAAATTTTTCTATGGATAATATTTAACAAATGTATCCAACTATTTTTATCCATTGCCAAGACCATTCATTTTTAGATGATGAATGAAAAAATGTACATCAAAATGATCCATGTCATGGGACAGTTTTCTCCTTGCCATCTATTCTCTATTCATATACCACAAAAAAAATTTATGGATCTATGTATTCTTTCCCATCATCCATTCACCATTCATTCATCTTCCATCCATATCTCCATCTAGTTTATTCTGTCCAAGTTACCTATTTGTCTTTTATTGTATATGCTGAATTTAACCATTAATAGAATAGTTTTAACTATTTGTTATACAGGGATAGTAAGGTAGAACATTAAATTTTAGCTCATAGGAAAAAAAAATAAAAACAATGTGTACACTTTTAACAAATGCCAGACACTAAACTGAAAAATTTCAGGTTCTCAGAAAGGAAAGCTAGTAACTAGTAAAAGAGAATCAACTCAATATCCAAGGAGAGTAGGATATATAATTATATATCATAAGTATCTTAAGCATATGACACAGTAATATTTTTGTTCTAAAGATAATCACATTGCATGTAGACATATCTAGGTGAATGTATGATAAACACAAAAACATTGCTATATTTAAAAGAAGCACAGAATACCCACTGCTTTTAAATACCTGTCTTGTTATGATTGCCTATCAACATATAGTCTACCTTAAAAAACAAATTGTTTCCTCATTATAAAAGTGCTTACTTACGAGGGTTCTGAAAGTGCTTATTTCTACTTCAACAAATCACAATTTAAGATACCTTCAAACTTGCATTTTGATTATAAATGCACTATAATGAATAAGTACGTTACAGTGAATTAAAATGCACACTTATATTATTTTAGAGAACTCACTTGGCTTCTTGTAAAAATTTTATTTTCAATTCCTGAGGAAGATCTTCTTTACATGTTTTAACAGCAACATTAGTTTTATCCTTTAATGTGCCCTTATATACTTCACCAAAATTTCCCTGAAAATACAAATTGTTTGAGATGTATGACAGCATATAAATCTTTATTAAATGTAAGGAAAAGATGTTTAAATATAAGGAAAACATAAAATGGGGCAGTTTGAGTTAATCAATTTACTCTGCTAACTTTGTTATTCTCGCAAGTATTTTCACCACAACTATCAGATTAGTATATAGAAGACAGAACAGACAAGATATTAATATACATTATTCCTGCTGGGCCTTTACTTACCTGATTCTAAAGCACTTATCTTCAACTTGTCTTAAATTTATCATCCAAGACTCTTCCTGGCTAAACTACTTTCTTCAATTACTAGATCTTTCATTCTCCATGTAAGCACTCAGTTCCTGCCTCTACAATACCTTTGTCTTTCCCTTTCATCTCAGAAAGGTTACCCATAATCAGGATCTTGATCTTCTCATCTTAAATTGCTCACTCTTCCAAACCATCTACCTTAGCACAGCCAGGTTAACCTTTGCTAGAGAAAACTGATTGTACTACTACCTTGCTCGATATCCATCCTTCAATCACTATTACTTTCTTAGCCGCCAACTGCACAGTATAGCCTCTAAATGCTATAAATACTTAGTAATCAGAGAATATGTGCCATGGTTTTACTACATTCCTACCCTTTATGAAAACCCCCAACCTCCAATGAAAAAATGCTACCTAAGCTTAAGTCCACTTCCTACGCTCCCTCCTTCATGAAGGCTTTGTTATCTTTCCTCTGTTATGTCTCCTGTTCCTGAGCACTCATCATTCCATTGTCCCTTTGTATTTTCCTAATGGTTTCTGCTTTACATAACAGGTCTTGGTCCCCATTGAGCACTGGAAAAATTTTAAACATTCATTTGACAAATGCTACCCAGACAACTTCGTAGGACAGCCTTCACTCCCTACCATGAAATGAACAAAACTTCATGTCTGCTATTGGACTTACATCCATGGGACAGGTCTCACTATACTTCTTGTCTTTATGTCAATCATAAGATCATGGCCCAGGGTCAATCTTCATTTCCTCCTCTCGCATTTTACACACTTCCATTTAATCCTTGTTTCTCTCCTATAGCCAATTTCCACTGTGCCTTCTGAAATTCATAGGATATCATCAAAATATCCTCAACTTACCCTACAATCATTCCTTTTACCTTATTCTAATAGAAGCCTGTTTCTTACCTGAAAACTACCAAGTGATGAAGAGCTTGCCTTTTTCCTCTAAATAATACCTTCTCCACTACCCCCATATAATTCTACCACTGCCTCAATTTCACATTTTGCTCTGCAGAGAATCAAATCCAGGCCTAACAAATGCTAGGCAAGCACACTACTTACTGAGCTACTCTCCCAGGATAACCTGTTAATCCTAAACATCACCGACATAACAACTATGACATTTGTATCTCTGACACAGACATCTCTTTCAAACTGCAGACTTTATACCAATTGTCTTTTATTGTCTCCACGTGAAAGTCTGTAGACAAACTCAATATATTCAAAGTGGAACACCTCATGTTGTTCCCTCAACCTGGTACATTTACAGTTGACATCTTTTAAACCTCAGAGTCCATCAGCAATTCAATTATATAGATACATTCAATTATATCTAGAACTCACCACTTCTCATCACCTCTCAGCCACCACCCTGTTGTTGCGTCATCTCCTCCTAAACTGTGTACAACTGCCTTTCAACTTTGAAACTATTTTTAACAGTGACCCTTTTAAAAAAAAGATTATTCCACTTCTCCACACAAAATTGTTCACTATCTCATCATTTCATTCATGATCAGAGCCAAAGTAATTACAATGGCTTACAGGGTCCTAATGATCTGTACTCTCATCTCAGATTTTCCGTTCTATTACATTTCCCCTTCTTTACTCAGTTACACCCAAACTTCTTCCCTTCTCCCTCTCAAACCCCCTGTACTTTATTGGTCTCCCTTCTATTTTCAAGAGATCCCTTTTTAAATTTTTTTCCCCAGCAACCCTCTTTCTCTTCCATGTGAGCAGTCATTAGAGTTTTGACTTTATGTTTGGCTTATTTCATGTAGCATTATATTCACCAGTTCCATCCATTTACCAGAAAGTGACATGATTTCATTCTTTATGACTTAATAAAACTCCACTGTGATTGTACCATATATTGTTTATCCATTCTTTCATTGATGGATACATAGGCTGGTCCCATAACAGGGCTAATGTGAATTGCACTGCTATGAACACTGAAATGCATAATGAATTCCACTATTATATGTAATTACCATGAACCAATAGAAAATAATGAATAAATCAGCACATGAAGTGAATGCTTAAGTGACAAAACTCTTATGGGCAGTTGGGGATATAGTACAGGTCTTAGGTTTCAGAGCCACCACTGAGCGGTAAAGAAAAAAAAAAACCTTTTGAAGAAACTAAATCTTCATAAACTTAGTGTTATGGTTTGAATGTAAGTATTCCACCAAAATACATATGCTGGAACTTAACCCTGAAGGTTAAGAGATGAGGTTTTGGGAGATAACTTAGCCTTGAGGCATCTTTCACCACAGATGATATTCTTACTCAAATAAAAGTGCTTGAGGTGGGAAAGAAGGTAGTGTCAATAAATGAAAAGTTACGCTCTTATGTTAAAAAATATTAAATAAAGTGAAGCTATATAGAGTCTCTTCAAGTATTATTAAAATTGATTAAATTTGGCCAAGCATGGTGGCACATTCCTGTAATTCCAGTGGTTAGGAGGCTGAGGCAGGAGGATTATAAGTTCAAAGCCAGCCTCAGCAAAAGAAAGATGCTAAGCAACCCGCTGAGACCCTGTCTCTAAATAAAATACAAAACAGGGCTGGGGGTATGTCTGTGGTCAGGTACTTCTGTGCCAGAGTTCAATCCCTGGTAAGCCCCCCAACTTGCGCCCCCCCAACAATTGATCAAATTTATTGAGACTGACATGCCATTTTCTAGTCATCAAGAAAGTAACCTTAAAGTAGCTTTACTAAGAAGCTAAATTCTCCCTGATAAGCCAAATCTTATAACTTAAAAACAACTGAAATATTTTTCTTTAACTGAAAATATTTTTCCATAGTACTGAAAAATCTGTCCAACATAATCTATTTCATTAAGTACTTTAGTTTTAAAATTTAATTGAATTTTCATGGAAATTCATTTCTTGGTAATATTTTTGTCCTGATCACTACTATTGAGTATGGTAATAGAAAGAAGGAATGTTTCCTAAGGAATTAAGAGAGTGTCAGAGTAAATGAACATTATTTTAACTTGAGGTACTTTAGAATTTAAATAAGTTCATTAGCAGCTATACAAATATGATCTCTAACCACAATTTGATGCTTTCACATGGAAAAGGTTTTAAAATAAAAAACATTCTGTAAAGTAGGCTTTCAACAAGGAATTACTTTCTAAATATACAACAGACAAATAAATAGGGGGACCAGTTAGTTCATCAAGTTTACATGTGAATAAAATAATAAATGATTGCTTACTGCTTTTTTTATTTAAAATACTTAGTTTGAATTAAATCTAATACTAATCACTAATAAATCATGATAGTTTACCAAAATATCTGGATTTTATATTATTTTCATGGTACTCCATAAACAACTCAAACTTTCATATGGAGACATTCATAATTAAGATAGTGACAAATTAATCTTTATCCATCGGAAGTCAATTATAAATTAATAAAATTTCAGTCCATTTAATTATCAAATGTCCATTTTTATTTTTAGACATAATTTATCATGGCCTCCAAGTTAGGAAAGGCTTCCAACTAGTTTGGAAGAAAAGGAACTTCACTATATAAAACTGCCCTCTGACCACTACTAGAGCTAATTAAAAATGAATATGTTGAAACATGTGTCTTGTCTACATTACTTTTAGATTAAAAAAAACATGTCCAGTGTTCTAAACAAGTCCTGAAATCAAAGAAGCAGTACCTTACTTTTTCTGAACTATTATTACATACAGCCAGAAACAAAATAAGATTATTAGGCTTTTGTTTAAACTTTTATTCCCTAATAGTTTAATTCCCTAATTCTTTTCAAATCTCATCTCAGTAGTTTTGGTTTCATTATATGGTAATAAAATCATTATGGCTCAGTCTTTCCAGGGGAAAACATACTATTTTTAAAAGATAGGAATATTGTGGTTCGATCCCACCCAGGGACGTGCTTGCTCCTGGTTTTTAAATACTTTGATCCTTTCTTGAAATTGCATGGAAAGGGGAAATTGCATGGAAATGGAAGGAGACCCTCAGGGTTATACAAAATTACATACAAGAGGAAGTGAGGGGAAAGGGAAAACACAAGGGGGAGAAGTGAATGACAGTAGAGGGGGTAGAGAGAGAAAAGGGGAGGGGAGAGGAGGGGAGGTGGGATAGTAGAGGATAGGAAAGGCAGCAGAATACAACAGACACTAGTATGGCAATATGTAAATCAACGGACGTGTAACTGATGTGATTCTGCAATCTGTATACGGGGTAAAAATGGGAGTTCATAACCCACTTGAATCAAAGTGTGAAATATGATATATCAAGAACTATGTAATGTTTTGAACAACCAACAACAAAAATTTTAAAAAAAAGAAAAAAAAAGATAGGAATCATCCATAACCCTTTCAAATAGTTACATGTGTATTTCAGTGAAAATCATAGTCTTAACTACAGATGTTTCATTATTGTTCTTCAGGATTAAGGTACAAGAAAAACTTCGAAGGAAAAAAATCTGCAGTGTTCACTCTTAAGGGTTTTTTTTTTTTTTTTTTTTTTTGGGGGGGGTGGTATTTAGTTTAGTTGTTTACATACCTTGCCTAGTAATTCTCCCAATGTGACATCTTCATGATTGAGAATCCATTTCTTATCCTATGGGGGGGGAAAAAAAAGTCATTCTAGTCATTTAGTCCAAGCAAGAGTGTATTTCCTATAGGATGCATTTGAAGCAGTGGAAAATGTACCAAAAAGGATACTTTATTTATACCATTCAATCAACCTCACACTAAGAAGTTATAAGCTCAAGATGTTGTAAAACAGATTAAAGAAATGTTGCTACACAATACTATATTAAAATCTGCACTGTAGCTGACTTCCCTCAGAAATTTCTGGCTTCAAAAAGATAATATCCCTGTAACTATAAAAGCATGTACTTTCCACCTGCTATCAAGGGTTGGCTACGCTATTATTCTTTCCAAAAACAGTTGTGTTGTAAGTACATGAAGGAGTTCTATTTTACAATGTAAAATTTCCAATTCTTAGAGAATTATTTTTCTATACAATCCATATTAAGTGATTTAAAAAAAAAAAGACATAATTTAGAGTTCCACCTTTCGATGGCACTGCATGTAGTCCCCTATCTTTCCCAAGTAATTTCCTGTGGCATAATAAAGCAACCAACATCAACTGCAATATCACTAGGATACACAAGATCAGTGATGCAAGTATGCCATTATAAAAAAGCATCCCATTATCTGATCTGAAGAACCAATTACTACTTAGGGAATATTTCATCATGTAAAATGTCTTAGCTATTAAACCACACTCAGGGAGGAAGAAGATGGTGGCGAGGGGAGTGCATTGCCCCCGTGTGCCGCCTCACTGTGTGGGAGTATGACGAGTCAGGACGGCTAAAGGCTATCTTGTTAGGAATTTCCAGCAATAGTGGGGTGCTCCGGAACCTGGAGGAAGGATTTCCATCGCACGAGGATCGGCTACGGGGACTCAAACGCGAGAGATTTGTTGCACGGAGGGTAACACTGCTTATTCAGCAAATCGCCGCGCGGCTAGAGTCTGCAGCGCGCGCTGGGAAACGAGGAGATAGCGGCGCAGGGATACAGCGCTGCAGTTTCTGCCAGCCGTGCAAGCGCCGTACTCAGGGCTGAATTCTGGGTTCGAGACGGGGGAAGGAAGTGGTCCATTTCGGTTCTCCACACCGGTCAGACCACAGAGGAGGCCAGCGGCCACCATATTGGAGAGCTGACGTCACCATTCCTGTTTTCGACTGACCGCAGCTCATTCAGCCATAGAACAGGTAATTTCAGGATGCCATTCGCCTGCGGCTTGCAGACAGATTACTCAGGCTCAGTGCCTGAGTGCTGCTTGGAGCCTGCTCTCTTCAGAGCATACACCGAGCACGGAGCGGCCGAGTTCCAGCTCCCGGAACTGCCCTGGCCCAGGGCTAAGGAGCCCGCGGAAACTGCTTCTCGGTCCAGGTCCTGCTGAGGACCGGTCAGGAATCACCCGTTACTTTGGTTACCCGGCAAAGGGAACGAAATGCTGCCATTCGCATAGGATACGAACATGGCAGAGATCTGATGTCATCAGAAAGCGGAGGAGGAGAGAACTTCATCAATACCAGCGGAGACAGAAACAGTTGGTCTCCTGGTAGGGAGGGTGAGGCACAGACACCCGAGTCTCTCTCGATTTGTCGTCGAGCCAGAGGGGAGGAGCCGGGCCGCCGCCAGCGCCCGGAGCAGGCCCAGCGGCTCGCCAGCGTGGTGACCGCGTGACCCCAATTGGAGAGGGGGCGGAGCGGAGCCGCCACTCGCACCCGCAAGGTGGGCAGACCCGCGACCCAGTGGTACATGGGCGTGGTAGGAGGGGCAGGGCAGAGCCGCCGTTCGCGCTTGCAAGGTAAACAGACCTGTGACAGCCGGGCGGGTCAGGCCCAGTGGCCTGCCAGTGTGGTACACATGTCACCCCAACTGGAGTAGGGGCAGAGCAGATCCTTCTCCCACGCCCGGATCAGGCCCTGCCGGTGTGGTGGTCACGTGACCCCAATTGGAGTGGGGGCGGAGCGGAACCGCCACCCGTGCCCGCAGGGTGAGCAGACCAGTGATCAAACTGCAGATCAGACCCAGGGGTCCGCAGGCGTGGTAGGAGGGGCAGGGCAGATCCGCCGCCCGCGCCTCCAAGGTAGGCAGACCTACAACAGACCGGCGGATCAGGCCCAGGAGCCTGCCGGCGTGGTACAAACACCACCCTAATTGGAGTAGTGGCAGAGCAGAGTCGCCGCCCGTGCCAGGAACAGGCCCAGCGTCCTGCAGGCGGGGTAGTCACGACACCCCAATTGGAGTAGGGGCAGAGCAGAGCCTCCACCCGTGCCCGAAAGGTGGGCAGATCTGCGACCGACCAGCGGGACAGGCCCAGTGGCCTGCCGGTACGACAGACACGTCACCCCATTTGGAGTAGGGGCAGAGTAGAGCCGCCGCCCGCGCCTGCAGGGTAGGCAAACCTGCAACCGACCGGCGGATCAGGCCCGGTGGCCTGCCGGCGTGGTACACTCGTCACCCCAATTGGAGTAGGGGCAGAACAGAGCCGCCGCCAGCGCCCAGAACAGGCCCAGTGACCTGCCGGCGTGGTAGCCACGACACCCCAATTGGAATAAGGAGAGAGCAGAGCCGCCGCCCGCACCTGCAGGAAAGATACGCAAGCAGTATGAAAAGACAAGGAAAGAAAGGACCACAAGCAATGCAGGTCAACGCAACTTTAGAAGAGGTAACAGCTGCAGCAGATGGAATGTCAGATAAAGAATTCAGGATATACATGCTTCAGATGATCTGGAGTATCAAGGAAGACATTAAACAGCAAAATCAGACAATGAAAGATCACTTCGACAATGAATTACGCAAACAAATCCAGGAAGCAAAGGATCAACTATACAGGGAGATAGAGGTTATAAAAAACAAACAAACAGAAATCCTAGAAATGCAGGAAGCAATAAACCAACTTAAAAACTCAATGGAGAATACTACCAGCAGAGTAGAACACTTAGAAGATAGAACATCAGACAATGAAGACAAAGTATTTCAACTGGAAAAGAACATAGACAGCTCAGCAAGACTGTTAAGAAACCATGAGCAGAACATCCAAGAAATATGGGATAACATTAAGAGACCAAACTTAAGAGTCATTGGGATACAGGAAGGTACAGAGCTCCAAACCAAAGGAATGAGCAATCTATTCAATGAAATAATACGAGAAAACTTCCCAGACTTGAAGAATGAGACAGAATCCCAAATCCTAGAAGCCTACAGGACGCCGAATGTGCAAAATCATAAGAGATCCACACCTAGACACATTATAATGAAGATGCCCAACATACAGAATAAGGAGAGAATTTTAAAAGCTACAAGAGAAAGGAAGCAGATTACATTTAGGGGTAAGCCAATCAGGATAACAGCTGATCTTTCAACACAGACTCTGAAAGCTAGAAGATCCTGGAATAACATATTTCAAACACTGAAAGAAAATGGGTTCCAACCAAGAATTGTGTATCCAGCGAAATTAAGCTTCAGGATGGAAGATGAAATTAAAACCTTCCACGATAAACAAAAGTTAAAAGAATTTGCAGCTAGAAAACCATCTCTTCAAAACATCCTCGGCAAAACATTACAGGAAGAGGAAATGGAAAATAACAATGAAAACCAACAGTGGGAGGTAGGACAGTAAAGGGGGGGGAAATAATCAAAGAGGAAAACAAACCATGTTTAGTAACAGAAATAAACAAATATGGCTGGAAGAACAACCCATA
The DNA here is from genome assembly GCF_001458135.2 of Marmota marmota marmota. Lineage (NCBI taxonomy): Eukaryota > Metazoa > Chordata > Mammalia > Rodentia > Sciuridae > Marmota > Marmota marmota. The sequence goes on along the minus strand of NW_026000026.1, from coordinate 65,960,242 downwards.
TCTCAATAATAACCCTAAATGTTAATGGCTTAAACTCACCAATTAAGAGACACAGGCTAGTAGAATGGATCACAAAACAAGACCCAACAATATGCTGCCTACAGGAGACGCATTTGATAGGAAAAGACATACATAGGCTGAAGGTGAAAGGTTGGGAAAAATCATATCACTCATATGGACTTCGGAAACAAGCAGGAGTGTCCATACTCATATCAAATAAAATAGATTTCAAGCCAAAGTTAATCAAAAGGGATAAAGAGGGACACTACATACTGCTTAAGGGAACCATACACCAACAAGACATAACAATCATAAATATTTATGCCCCAAACAATGGTGCAGCTATGTTCGTCAAACAAACTCTTCTCAAGTTCAAGAGTCTAATAGACCACCATACCATAATCATGGGAGACTTCAACACACCTCTCTCGCCACTGGACAGATCTTCCAAACAAAAGTTGAATAAGGAAACTATAGAACTCAATAACACTATTAATAACCTAGACCTAATTGACATATATAGAGTATACCACCCAACATCAAGCAGTTACACTTTTTTCTCAGCAGCACATGGATCCTTCTCAAAAATAGATCATATATTATGTCACAGGGCAACTCTTAGACAATATAAAGGAGTAGAGATAATACCATGCATCTTATCTGATCATAATGGAATGAAACTGAAAATCAACGATAAAAGAAGGAAGGAAAAAGCATACATCACTTGGAGAATGAACAATAGGTTACTGAATGATCAATGGGTTATAGAAGACATCAAGGAGGAAATTAAAAAATTCTTAGAGATAAATGAAAACACAGACACAACATATCGGAATCTATGGGACACATTGAAAGCAGTTCTAAGAGGAAAATTCATTGCTTGGAGTTCATTCCTTAAAAAAAGAAAAAACCAACAAATAAATGATCTCATACTTCATCTCAAAATCCTAGAAAAAGAAGAGCAAAACAACAGCAAAAGAAGTAGAAGGCAAGAAATAATTAAAATCAGAGCTGAAATTAATGAAATCGAAACAAAAGAAACAATTGAAAAAATTGACAAAACTAAAAGTTGGTTCTTTGAAAAAATAAACAAAATCGACAGACCCTTAGCCATGCTAGCGAAGAGAAGAAGAGAGAGAACTCAAATTACTAGCATACGGGATGAAAAAGGCAATATCACAACAGACACTTCAGAAATACAGAAGATAATCAAAAACTATTTTGAATCCTTATACTCCAATAAATTAGAAGATAGTGAAGGCATAGATAAATTTCTTAAGTCATATGATCTGCCCAGATTGAGTCAGGAGGATATAGACAACCTAAACAGACCAATATCAATTGAGGAAATAGAAGAAACCATCAAAAGACTACCAACTAAGAAAAGCCCAGGACCGGATGGGTATACAGCAGAATTTTACAAAACCTTTAAAGAAGAACTAATACCAATACTTTTCAAGCTACTTCAGGAAATAGAAAAGGAGGGAGAACTTCCAAATTCATTCTATGAGGCCAACATCACCCTGATACCTAAACCAGACAAAGACACTTCAAAGAAAGAAAACTACAGACCAATATCTCTAATGAACCTAGATGCAAAAATCCTCAATAAAATTCTGGCGAATCGGATACAAAAACATATCAAAAAAATTGTGCACCATGATCAAGTAGGATTCATCCCTGGGATGCAAGGCTGGTTCAATATACGGAAATCAATAAATGTTATTCACCACATCAATAGACTTAAAAATAAGAACCATATGATCATCTCGATAGATGCGGAAAAAGCATTCGACAAAGTACAGCATCCCTTTATGTTCAAAACTCTAGAAAAACTAGGGATAACAGGAACATACCTCAATATTGTAAAAGCAATCTATGCTAAGCCTCAGGCTAGCATCATTCTGAATGGAGAAAAACTGAAGGCATTCCCTCTAAAATCTGGAACAAGACAGGGATGCCCTCTCTCTCCACTTCTGTTCAACATAGTTCTCGAAACACTGGCCAGAGCAATTAGACAGACGAAAGAAATTAAAGGCATCAAAATAGGAAAAGAAGAACTTAAATTATCACTATTTGCAGATGATATGATTCTATACCTAGCAGACCCAAAAGGCTCTACAAAGAAACTATTAGAGCTAATAAATGAATTCAGCAAAGTGGCAGGATATAAAATCAACACGCATAAATCAAAGGCATTCCTGTATATCAGCGACAAATCCTCTGAAATGGAAATGAGGACAACCACTCCATTCACAATATCTTCAAAAAAAATAAAATACTTGGGAATCAACCTAACAAAAGAGGTGAAAGACTTATACAATGAAAACTACAGAACCCTAAAGAGAGAAATAGAAGAAGATCTTAGAAGATGGAAAAATATACCCTGTTCATGGATAGGCAGAACTAACATCATCAAAATGGCGATATTACCAAAAGTTCTCTATAGGTTTAATGCAATGCCAATCAAAATCCCAACGGCATTTCTTGTAGAAATAGAGAAAGCAATCATGAAATTCATATGGAAAAATAAAAGACCCAGAATAGCAAAAACAATGCTAAGCAGGAAGTGTGAATCAGGCGGTATAGCGATACCAGACTTCAAACTATACTACAGAGCAATAGTAACAAAAACAGCATGGTACTGGTACCAAAACAGGCGGGTGGACCAATGGTACAGAATAGAGGACACAGAAACCAATCCACAAAACTACAACTATCTTATATTTGATAAAGGGGCTAAAAGCATGCAATGGAGGAAGGATAGCATCTTCAACAAATGGTGCTGGGAAAACTGGAAATCCATATGCAACAAAATGAAACTGAATCCCTTTCTCTCGCCATGCACAAAAGTTAATTCAAAATGGATCAAGGAGCTTGATATCAAATCAGAGACACGCCGTCTGATAGAAGAAAAAGTTGGCTACGATCTACATACTGTGGGGTCGGGCTCCAAATTCCTCAATAGGACACCCATAGCACAAAAGTTAATAACTAGAATCAACAAATGGGACTTACTCAAACTAAAAAGTTTTTTCTCAGCAAAAGAAACAATAAGAGAGGTAAATAGGGAGCCTACACCCTGGGAACAAATCTTTACTCCTCACACTTCAGATAGAGCCCTAATATCCAGAGTATACAAAGAACTCAAAAAATTAGACAATAAGAGAACAAACAACCCAATCAACAAATGGGCCAAGGACCTGAACAGACACTTCTCAGAGGAGGACATACAATCAATCAACAAGTACATGAAAAAATGCTCACCATCTCTAGCAGTCAGAGAAATGCAAATCAAAACCACCCTAAGATACCATCTCACTCCAGTAAGATTGGCAGCCATTATGAAGTCAAACAACAACAAGTGCTGGCGAGGATGTGGGGAAAAGGGTACACTTGTACATTGCTGGTGGGACTGCAAATTGGTGCAGCCAATTTGGAAAGCAGTATGGAGATTTCTTGGAAAGCTGGGAATGGAGCCACCATTTGACCCAGCTATTCCCCTTCTCGGTCTATTCCCTAAAGACCTAAAAAGAGCATGCTACAGGGACACTGCTACATCGATGTTCATAGCAGCACAATTCACAATAGCAAGACTGTGGAACCAACCTAGATGCCCTTCAATAGACGAATGGATAAAAAAAATGTGGCATTTATACACAATGGAGTATTACTCTGCATTAAAAAATGACAAAATCATAGAATTTACAGGGAAATGGATGGCATTAGAGCAGATTATGCTAAGTGAAGCTAGCCAATCCCTAAAAAACAAATGCCAAATGTCTTCTTTGATATAAGGAGAGTAACTAAGAACAGAGTAGGGTCGAAGAGCATGAGAAGAAGATTAACATTAAACAGGGATGAGAGGTGGGAGGGAAAGGGAGAGAGAAGGGAAATTGCATGGAAATGGAAGGAGACCCTCAGAGTTATACAAAAGTACATACAAGAGGAAGTGAGGGGAAAGGGAAAAATAATACAAGGGAGAGAAATGAATGACAGTAGAGGGGGTAGAGAGAGAAGAGGGGAGGGGAGGGGAGGGGAGGGGGGATAGTAGAGGATAGGAAAGGCAGCAGAACACAACAGACACTAGTATGGCAATATGTAAATCAATGAATGTGTAACTGATGTGATTCTGCAATCTGTATATGGGGTAAAAATGGGAGTTCATAACCCACTTGAATCAAAGTGTGAAATATGATATATCAAGAAATTTGTAATGTTTTGAACAACCAACAATAACAAATTTAAAAAAAATAAACCACACTATACCTTAATGTTTAAAAAAAAACAACTATTTTTCTAAAGGAGGAATTAAAAAAAAACACACAAGTAGGAAGAAGGAAGACAAGGAGGAAGCCAAAGTGAAATAAACAATGAAATAATTATGATCTATGCTATGAGTTATAACAAGTAATCAAAGATTTATCATAACTATGGTTTAAAATGTCCTGGACACCATGTGATATTCAACTACCATCCTCTGAAAGACAGATCAACAAAAGAGACAACACAGGGTTTAAAATGCAATCGTCTTTCAATCTAAATGTTAAATTGAACCTATAAAGGTCTTAGGAAAAACATGGCAGAATATCCTTACAACCAAGGGAGTAAGAAAAGATTTCTTAGGCATATAAAGCACCCACTATAAAAAAATGCAAATTACATTTAAATCAAAATTACAAACATTTGTTATTTCAAAGGCATCATTTAAAAAATAAAAATGTCTGCCTATAATTCTAGTGGTTGGAGAGGCTGAGACGGGAGGATCTCAACTCCAAGCCTGGCATCAGCAACTTAGCAAAACTGTCTGAAAAAAAGGCTGGGTATGTGGCTCAGTGGTAGAGTGCCCCTGGTTTCCATTCCCAGCACCAAAAAAAGAAAATCTACAGTTGAGAATATTTTTGCAATATTCATATCTAACAAATCTGTATACAGAATATATAGAAACCTGTATCAGTAACATAACCTATTTTTAAGAAGTAGTATGGAAAAAAAACTAACAAAAGATGGATAAATACCCAGTAGGCACACCAAAACATTCTTAACATTGCTAGTCATCAGAAACAAATATAAACAGCAGTGGAAGCATTTCACACCTATTAATACACTAAAATTAATAAAATGTGCATTTGTTGTGCTGGGTAATCAATCCCAGGGCCTCATGCATGCCATACAAAGTGTTATACCACTGAGCTACTTACCAGCCCAGAATACTAAAATTGAAAAAAATTATTTACACTAGGTAATTGTGAGGATGTGGAGCAACTGGAGTGGTCATATGTTGTTGGTGAGAATGCAAAAATGATACCAACACTTGAAAACTATTTGAAGATTTCTTTTAGAGTTTAACATACACCTACCTTATATAGACTAAATACTATTGGATGACAATAAAGGAACTTACCACAGATCTGAACAATGGAGTATTTGGAAAACATTTTGCTGGGCTAATAAATCCAGGCATATTCTACATAATTATTTCATTTATATAAAATTTTAGAGGAGGATAACTATAATGTTAGAAATCAAAGCAATAGTCATCTGGGTTAGGGGTTGGACCATTTATCAAAGGGAAAGAAAGACACTTTGGGAGGTTACGGAAATGGTAATTTTGGGGTGTACTCTACCAATGAGCTAGCCTCCACCCCTTCATTTCTTGATATTTTATTGACCTATACACCTAAAATTCTGTGAAGCATTACTGTGTGGAAATTATATGTACCTCATGTTTTTAATGAAAAATAAATCCTTCTGTTTTCAGCAGCACTTTTTGTTTACTCTTGCCGCACCCCATATATTGTCCAATGCTATTTGAAGAGGTATTTTGAGTTGAGAGCTTTTTTACTTTTGTCAATGGAACTAAGTTGTTTAGACCCATCTTTCCACTGTAAGCCACTGAAGAAAGCAGGCTGAAATGTTAACAGAAATAAACCCCTCAAATATCTGATGGTACTAAAGAGCCAAGGAACAACTATTGAACAAAAGCTACTGAACAACAACTGGGAGGTTTAGCTTAAGAAAAGAATCCAAGTTATCAAGGGATAATCAGGAAGGTAGATGTCATATGCATGTATGAAAATGTCACAAAGAAACACATTTGTAAAATCAACATATGCTAATGATTGTTTTTTAAAGATCCTATGATGTATAGATGACTTTCACCTTTAAGTAAATATGCAGGGGCAGCCATTTTCATATTAGACAAGGGGACTTCAAGCCAAAATTAACCAGATACAAGGTCACTTCATACTGGTTAAGGGACTCAAACAACAAGATGATATGATTTTAACTATTTATGGCACAAACATGGCTACACCTATATACATAGAACAAATCCTTTTCAATATAAAAAACCAAATAGACCATAATACAATAAATAATGCTGGGTGATTTCAACACACCTTTCTCACCATTTGATAGGTCATCCTGACATAAATAAAGACTCCTCAAAACTAAAAACACTATATTTATCAAATGGACCTAACAGCCATCTATAGAATATTTTATCCACTGATAAGTGAATTTACCTTCTTTTCAGTGGCACATGGAACTTTCTCTACAGTAGATCTATTTTAGGACACAAAACATATTAGAATACAAGGAATTTTTTTTTCCTATCAGATTATAATAGAATGAAATTAGAAATCAACAAACCATTTTAACACCTGGAGATGAAATATGCTTTTGTATGTAGAATGGATCACAGAAGAAATCAGGAGATAAAAGTCTTAGGAACAAAAGAAAACAGATGCAAGTTATCAAAATCTCTGTACAGTGATAAGGCAGCTATAAGAGGAAAGTTTACTGAGTTCCTCGATTTAATAGGGAGATACCAAATAAAATACCTAATGGTATACTTTAGGCTTCAGAAAAAGAAAAACAAAAAAAATTCCAAAATAGAAGACAGAAACTCAAAGCCAAAAATAGTAAAATTTAGAATTTAAAATACAAAGAGTCAATGCAACAGAATGTTAGTTCTTTGGAATGATAAATAAGAATGATAGAGCTGGGCACAGTGGTGTACAACTATAATCCCAGCAACTAAGGAGGCTGAAACAGGAGGATCTTGAGTTCAAAGCCAGCCTCAGCAACTTAGTGAAGACCAAAGCAACTCAGTAAGAACCATCTCTAAATAAAACTGAAAACAAGGCTGGGGATGTGGCTCAGTGTTCGAATGTTCCTGAGTTCGAACACTGATCACCCCCTCCCCCGAAAAAAGATTGACAGAACCTTAGCCAAACTACACAAAAAAAGAAGACCCAAATTAAGAAAGGAAATAATACCACGAATTTCTGAAATCCAGAGAATTAGAAATTCTTTCATAAATTTATACTCAAATAAACTGGAACATATAGAAGATACTGACAAAATTTTGACGCACATGACCTATTTAAATTGAACCAGGAAAATATAGAAAACTTTAACAGACCAGTTTCAAGTAATGCAATTGAACAATTAAAAGCCCTCCAATAAAGAAAAGCTCAGGACCAGATGAATTTTCAGTCAAGTTCTACCAGACCTTTAAATAGACTAATACCAATCCAAATTATTCTATGAAATAGAAAGGGAGGAACCAAATTATTAAGCTAGTATCCTCCTGATAATAAAACCAAGATATCAAGGAAAGCAAACTTCAGACCAATATCCATAATGAAAAAATGATACAAAAATCCTTAATAAAATATTGGCAAACTGCACTCAAAAAACACATCAAGAAAATAGTACAACATGATAAATCCAGGATAAAGCCCAGGGATGCAAGGCTGGTTCACTAAATGCCAATCAACATAAAATTTGCTATGTAAACAGAGTTAAGGAAGTAACCACATCAACAGATGCAGAAAAATCATCTGACGTAATCAAGCACACATTTGTGTTAAAAACACTGGAGAAACTAGGAGTAGAAGGAACTTACATTAATATTGTAAAAGGTACATATGACAAATGCAAGGCCAATATCATTGAATGGAGAAAACTTGAAAGCATTTCTTCTAGGATCAGGAACAAGATTTCTACTCTCACCACTCTTAATCATCATAATTATTGAAACTCTAGCCAGAATTATCAGGGAAGAGAAAGCAATTAAAGGAACATGAATGGGAAAAGTAATCAAATTTCTGTTTGCTGATGTTATAATCACTAACAAAAAAAGTTCTCTACCAGAAGACTTCTACAGCTCATAAGTTCAAAGTTAAGGGATACAATCAATCACATTATTATACTACATAATGAATCTGCTAAGAATAAAATCAGAAAAACAATGCCATTTATAATAATCTCAAAAAAAAATAATACTTGGGAATAAATTTAACCAAAAAGGTGAAAGCCCTTTACAATGAAAACTACACATCACTGAAGAAAGCAATTGAAAAAGGCCAAAGATAGAGAGACCTCCCAGATTCTTGAATAGGCAGAATTAACATTGCAAAACTAAACATACTACCACAAGCATTACACAGATTGAATGCAATCCCCATCAAAATACCAATGACATTCTTTACAGAACTTAAAAAAAAAAAAAAAGTCCTAAAATCCATTTGGAAGAGTAAGAGACCCAGAATAGCCAAAGCCATCCTCAGCAATGTTAGAGGCATCATAACCAGATCTTAAATTACACTACAGAGTTACAGTAAGAAAAATAGCATGGCATTAATATTAAAGCAGACATGAAGACCAATGGAAAAGAGTAAAAAGATAGTCAAATGCACATAGAGATGGGCATCTGATTTGACTAAAATGTCAAAAACATATTGAGAAAAGACATACTTTTGAACAATGGTTGAGGGAAAATTGGATATCCATATGTAGAAGAATAAAACTAGATCCCAATATGTCACCCTGCACAAAAGTCAACTCCAAGTAAAATAAAGACCTAGGAATTACATAAGAAATGTTGCAACTCTTAGAAAAAAAAAAAATCAACACTCCAACATATTGGACAGGCACTGACTTCCTTAATAGGACATCTAAAGCTCAAAAAATAAAAGCATGAATCAATGAGTAGGATATCAAATTTAAAAACTTTTGCACAATAAAAGAAACAGTATGAAGGGAGAGCATACAGGATGGGATAAGATCTTTGCCACCCGCACCTCAGACAGGTGCAGAATAATATCCAGAATAAAGAACTCAATTAACACCAAAAACAAAACCCCAAATAACCCAATTAATAAATAGGCAAATGAATTACACTTCTCAAAAGAAATACAAATGGACAAATATATGAAAAAAATGTTTAAAATCCTGAGCAATCAGAGAAATGCAAATAAAAATTACAATGCGATTTTATTTCACTTCTGTTAGAATGACAATCATCAGGAATACAAATAAAAATAAATGCACTGGAGGATGTGGGGGGGAAGGTACATTCATACATTGTCAATGGGACTGAAAATAAGCTGGAAAACAGTATGGAGGTTCCTTAAAAAAATAGAAATGGAACTATCATAACACCCTGCTATCCCATTCTTTGGTATTTATACTTAAGAACTAAAATCAGCATACTATAGTGATACGGGTACATCAATGTTTTAAGGGTGCAATTCACAATAGCAAAATTATGGAACTACCCAAGTACCTATCAATAGATGATTAGAAAAAGAAAATAAGGTGTGTACCATATACACTCAATGGAATTTTACTCATCCATAAAGAATGAAATTATGTCATTTGCTAGTAAATAGACGGAACTGGAAAACATCATGCTAAGTGAAATAAGTCAGACCCCAAACATCAAGGGTTTAATGTTTACTCTGATAGGTCAAAGCTAGACCAGAGTAAGGGGTAAAAGCAGGGGAATCCCATCAAATGAGAAAGAGGGACTGAAGGGTAGGCAGGAGGGACAGGAAAAGAGGAATGATGGGATAAAATTATGCTATATACATGTATGAATATACCACAGTGGGAGTGGAAATTGGTCCCATCACCCTGGTAAGCACTATGGAGATTCCTCAGAAAAAAAAAATGGAGTGAAACTACCACTTGACCTGGTTATACCACTGCCTTGGTATATATCCAAAGGTGTTTAAATCTGCATACTTCAGTGGCACAGCAACATCAATGTTTATAACAGCTCTATTCACAGTAGTTATAAAACCAACCTTTAACAAATGAATGGATAAAGAAAATGGGATATATACACACAATGAAATATTACTCAGCTGTAAAAAAAGGATGAATTTATAATATTTGCCCATAAACAGATCATCTGGAGACTATCATGCTAAGGGACATAAGTCAGTCCCCCAAAAACAAAGGTCAAATGTTCTTTCTGATATGTGGATACTAAACACATAAAAAAGAGGGGAGGAGGGGAAGAACAGAAGTTCATTAGATTAGACAAAGGGGAGTGAAGGGAGGAGGGGACAGGAATAGGAAAGACAGTAGAATGAATCAGACACAACTTTCCTATGTATATATATGAATACACCACAATGAATCTCCACATCATGTACAACCATAAGACTGAGATCCAAATTAGAATTAGATAGCATATTTATATCAATATGGAGTATAAATATACTATACTGTCATGTATATCTAAAAAGAATAATTAAAGGAAGAATATACCAAAGTGAATTTCACCTTATGTATATCTGTAAAGCACTTTTTAAAAAAGTATAAATACAAGGAAGACCAGTAGAGAAAAGGAAATAGTGGGAGGGAGGAGAGGAAAAGGGATTACTAGGGACTGAAATGGAACAAAATTAGATTTCATGCTTGCATGATTATGTCATAATTATCCCCAATATTATGTATAACTACAGTGTGCTAATAAAAAAATCATTACATTAAATAAATTGTCTAAATGTACCATTTAAAATGCAAATATTTTAAGAGTAAATTTTAAAATGAGCCAACTATATGTCGTCTAAAGAAACTAACTTCATAAAATTTTTTCTAGAAGGGATGAATTTTTTTAAAAGATGAAATAAAATGCAAAGATAAATCATAAGAAAGTTGGAACAAGCATAGCAATGTTATACAAGATAGACAACAGAGCCAAGAAAATTATTATAGATAAAGAGGAAATAAACAGGGTTCACACCAAGAAAGTTTAATAATCCTAAACACCTATTCTTTCAGTCAGATACTTTAGAATAAAGTAAACAGAATTAAAAAGAAAATTTCAATTACAGTTAGAGACCTCAATACTTCCTTCTCTGTAAATCACAGAATGAAATTCATGAAGGACATAAAAAGGCTGAGTAATAACACTGACCAAGAGGGTCAAACTGCCAAAGAACACTTCATGCAACAAAAGCATAACATACACTTTTTTGAAGTGTACAAGGTAAAAATCACCAAGGTAAACCATATCCTGGGTCATAAAACAAGATATCTTTCCTGACTAAATGCCAAGTGGAAACCTCTAACAAAGCGAGAGAGAAACTTCCAACCAAAGGTACTTGGAAATTAAGAAATATACTTAAAAAAAAAAAAAAAATCCATGGAAATCTGAAAAAATCATGGAAATTAGAAAAATTCTTTCATTGAACAAAAATGAAAATATGTCAGAATCTGTTGGATATAGGAAAAATAATGTTTAAAGGGAATTCCAGTAAGTTTCATAGGCATCAAAAGAGGTCTCAAATTAATAATCCCAAACTTTTACCTTCAGAATCTATGAAAAATAAGATCAAAGTAAATTCAAAATTAGTGGAAGTAAATAATGACAATAGCAAACATCAATAAAATATAAATTCAGAAACAATAGAGAACTCAACTAGAGATAATTATCACTAGCTGTACTAGAAAGACTTCTGTTGACATCTCTGGGAATGTCCAATATATTTTTGGTTCTTAAGATAAAAAGCAGTTGACTTTATTAGTTAAGGTCTGAAAGAATCTTAGGCTCAGTTTCGTTACTTTTTAAAAATATTTTTCATTATACATGGACACAATCTTTATTTTGTTTATTTTTATGTGGTGCTGAGGATAGAACCCAGTGCCTCCCATGTACAAGATAAGCGCTCTGCCACTGAGCTACAACCCCAGCCCTTAGTTTCTTTTTTAATTGGTACATTATAATTATACATAGCAGATTCATTATGCCATATTCATACATGCATATAACTTGATCAATCTCATTCCCTAGTACCTTGCCAGCCAATAAAGAAAAATACATAATTATTAAAAATATGTAACTATAAATATGTACATAATAAACAGAAATACACCAAATAGAATATAGGAAAATAAAAGGCATGCTATTAAGCCATCAACCTGGATGTGACAAACTCTGGAAAATGAGACCAGCCCTGTGCCTCAGAATTAGCCAACCTAAGGGATATGTGGGTGCTCCTGGATATCATTAGTTGATGGCGGTAGGAGGAGTGTTCACCTCCAGCAGCCTCTCCCTAGCTCCACCAATGTTATGTGATTTATAAACCCAAAGAGTTATCACAATCATAAATATAATTTATATGCTAGGCAAGTCCTCTACTAACTGAGCTACATTCCCAAGAACCTACTCCCACCCTGGTCCATCAGTGCTTAGGGCAGACATGAGTCGCCTTCTGTGGCTTTAGTGGAATAACAGTCAAAGATGATACCTGCAATTGAAAGTTGATCAGAATACAGGGAAAGACTGAAGAATGTGAGCAGTGCACAGACAGCATCTGCTGCAGCCATTTATCCTTCATATATAAGGTCTTCCTGAATTGCTGAATCCTAGTGGATCCCCCTTTTCCAGACCTTTGTCCTCACCAAATCCTATCTTTACCAAAGTACAAATCTGTCCTCTCTCCACATACATATGTATGTAGAGTAAACTATTCACTGAGTATAGGGACAAATTTGTTGAATTTCAAAGGTAATACCAGTTATATCTTCTTTAATTAGGAAAGAAGCAATGGAAAATTCTACAGGTAAATTAAAGAATAGCCACATAAGTTAGGTAAGCTAAACAAATATCTAGTATGATTTGTTTATAGTAACATTTGGATATGAAAATTTTAATTAGTGTGAGGTTTTTTAAACCGACCTCACCTAGAACTAATGTATTATTTTGCAATATGTATGCTTCTGTTACCTTTAATTATGAAGTTTCTGACATGTAAGTGTGCATCTAGAACTTTAACTTAGAAGTTTATTCAAAGGATTCATCATTCTTCAAATTGCTTCCATTCTATCCCCAGTATTGCAAATAATCTAGAACTTAACCTCTTTATTAACAGAGGTTTGTCATTGAAAGATGCAAGTACTCCAATATACTCTAGCAGTAATACTATTTTCATAGAGTTCATGTTCTTTAAAATAAAGTTAATATTATCAGCATAAAATGATGTCAATTCACCCTAAAACAGTTTCTATAGAACTGACATATTTGAGTTTTTAAAATTAGATTAAGGAATTTTGTTAGAAAACCATTTCAATATTTCATTAAAAATCATTTAATAATTGTTTAAAATTTTTTGCCACTTAAAAGTTGCCAATAAAGTAAAATTTGTCAGATAATATTCAATATTCTACATTCATTTTCTTAGAAATGATGGAATTTAGCCATAAGATAAAAAACTATATTGATGAATGATAAATCTTTGGATTTGTAAGTTACACACTTTTAGAAAAAAGTGATAGTTATAAAAGAAAATATGAATTATTTTCACTCAGAGTCAGTGAAGAAATTAGGATTTTCTTATGTTTTACATAAGAATTTAAAAATAAGATTTAAAGAAAGCAATATAGAGAATAAGAAGGTCCTTTAACAGGCAATTCAATCTTAGCACCATTTTCTATAGCAGAACACCATGAAATTTTCAATAGGTAACTTAAATCTTGTTTCTATTCCTCAGAGAAACTCTTGGCTTTCAAAAACTAACTAGTTAATTTAAACAAGAGTTAAAATAAAATACTGAGATAAAAACAGTGGTATTGATTAAAATGCTTTCTAAGTAAATTACAGGGAATATTTCTCAAACAACAGATAACTAAAATTCACAACTAAGACATCTGGTTATTTCCAAATGAATTCTTTATATTAGGGTGAATTTTTATATATCAATCTTCCTTATAGTCACACAATGACACCACAAACAAATCACAATGAATATTAATCGTTGAGAGAACATAGTTTACAGAAACTGACTTCATAAACTTAAAGTTTATTCAAAAGATTCACCAAACTTTACAACTTCAAACTCCTTCCATTTTAGCCCCAGCATTGCAAATAAAACTAGTTGATTTGATACCTGCCTCTATTCTTTTTAAAAAGAATGCAAATGAGAAATGGTGTGGCTAACTGGTGAAGAGTGAAAACTGGAAATATGCATCTGAAAGATACTTCAATAGCAATAGGACAGTGAATGTAATTTCGTGCTTTGGGGGGAAGGAGGACTCTTGAAGAGAGCAGTTAAGAGGGTGGGTTCAATCCAAATAATATGCATGAATTTCTATAAACAAGCTATCAAAAATTATTTTTCCAGGACCTATTTTAAGATGCAAATTAATATAAAAGATAAAGCATAGATTTTGCCAATTTACTAAAAAATGGTCAAACAGTGAAAAAGAATGGGGGTGGGGGGAGAAAACAGTTTAGAGCCTAGTTCCGAACAGACCTCACTGTATACACGTGTGCATACTCAAGTGTGCTAGAAGTTCAAAGATGTAAGAGTAATGTAAAGGAGCTCAGAGGAACACAAAGCTACATTATGCTAGAAAAATGAGAAAGTTTGAGAGAAGTAACATTTGAGACAAGCCTTAAATATGTATGTAGGATTCTGACAAGCTAAAACGAAAAAGTAATTTTGGTAAAGACATAAAAATAAGTGGGAATCTTCTTGGTAATGTAAATGTACCAATATGATAGAAGGGAAGAGCTCCAGGGGAGCAGTGTTGGGTAAGAATCTAGAAATGTAGTTTCTAACCCAACTGTGAAAAGCTTAGCCAAGTACTCAAACATTTACTTGCCCTTGCAGACCAGTGGTTACAAATTCTTTAATTTTTTAAAAAATCTGAGCCTTTGTTCAAGTATACCAATGCACATTATCCAGCATCTTAAAACAAAATGATATGGCCATTGGACAAGTTATGTAACAGGAATTCTCTCCATTCTACAGGAAAGAATTACAACTACAAATCCTAGAAATTCAAAAGGCAACCAATGAACTCTGAAAGGTGGTAAGAGAAAGGTAAACTGGTTTGGGACCTAAGGAATAAGGGACCAACACAGAAGCACAACAGAAGAAAGCTTCTGTCCAAGACAAGCAACAGAAGGCAGACCAGGCCCATTCTTCTCTGGGTTAATTGGAAGTCCTCAATACCAGGTAAACCCAGATTAATAGAATTTACCCCATCTGAACAAAGAGACAATATATTGGGGGTAGGAGAATAAAGAATCTTTGGAACTTATGAGAAAACAGAAGATTCACCGTTTCTATTATCAGTACTACAAAAAGAAAAAGAGTAGAGCCAGAGGGTATTTGGAGAATAATGGCTAAGAATTCCTAAATTGGGCAAAAAACATAAGATTTCAAATTCAAGAAGCTGCTAGAATCTTCAGTAAGTTAAGCGCAAATAAATTCAAGCAAAGATGCATAGAAATCAAACCTAGGAAAATTAAAGACAAAGAAAAGTCTTGAAAGCAGCCACAGAAAAATGACACATGGTATATAGCAAAACACCACTCCAAAAAGCAGAAATTATGAAGTTCAGAAGGAAGTAGCTCACTGTTTTTGTGTTTTAAAGAACTGTGAAGTGGAAGATAGCAGGGTAGGGGAAGGCTGCATTCCTAGTTGCTCCATGGTTTGAGATTCAAGCAGAAGGAGTAAGATTCTTTGTGAAGTGGGTACAAGTGGACTTCAGTAAATCTCAATTTTGGACAATGTCTTAAAGACTTAGAAATTTGGTACATTAAACAAAGAAGACAGACTACATTGGAGCCAAGCCAGTTGTTGCAACAGCAGCATTGGTTCAGAACAGGCGGAGGGAGAACACAGAATCAATGGATAGATTTCATATGGAAAAACCTGAAGTTTGATAATCAGCCTACATTTAGCTGATCCAGAGGATGCACTGTGCTCTTGCAGAGGCAAGAGCTTGAAGCAACCATCCAACAAGCTACTGCTGTGGGAGCTGGGAGATGTAAGCAATGCCTACATTATCCTGACAAAAACCTTCCATGTAGCCTAGGATAAACCTTGAATAGGAGCAAAACAGGCAAAGAGGATATTTTACCCAGGGGTAATTCAAGTCAGAAAAGCAAAGGGGATCCCAGCTTACTTTCCCCTTTGAGTCTGGTAGCTCACACCTGAAGTGGGTGGGGAATCTGAACAAGCAGGTGTGAATACGCTCAGACTAAGCCTGCGAAGTCTGGAAAGGCTGTGTTTATGGGCAACAGAGGGGGTAAAGAATTCGCTCCCTGACTCCATGAGTAGAATCCTTGAGAGGCTCCCAATATCCAGATTCCCAGCAGAGATGGGCAACTTCCAGGCCCTAAGGGTGCATTGATTGATCTGATCTTTCCAGATCAGACAACACCCAGCAAAACCTAATACCCACCAGCTAGAACTCCACTCATAAAACACTGCAGTAGCCCCACACTGGGAATGCATCAATCTGGTGGTCCACGAAGGTAGGTAAAACTCCAACTGACTATATTCCTCATCTCATCCTACCTCATACCGGCAAATAAAGAAGCCAAGAAGTATCCCAACCAGCTTCAGTCTTAGGCCACTCCAACTGGAAGGTTAGTGAGCAACACAAAAAGAGGAAGAGTTCAATGACTCTCAGCCCTTGCCCTCACCCTCTCTACAAAGCTCAAGCAGAAATGCAAAGAATGACAGTTGGGCATAGGTTACTACAATCTATTCTTGTTGACTATTTTGACCATCTCAGTGGAAATGATTTGCTCATCTTTCGTTAAGAATCTTTTTATCCTTTGTTTTTGGGTCCATTTTTGATGTGCCAATTGGTTCATGGACAGACCTATTTCTTTTTTCTTATTTTTAGCATTTTCTAAACGTACTTATTTTTCTGTGTCACGTCTTGAGGGTTGGGTATTATTTTAATTTTTTTTAGTTTTTCGTTTGTTTCTTTTCTTTAGCTAATAGCCAGATTCTATTGTTCTCTTTTACTCCTTTTAAAAATTATTTTTTATTCCAATTTGTTATGACAGTAGAATGCATTACAGTTCATATTACACATATAGAGCACAATTTTTCATTTCTCTGGTTGTAAACAAAGTATATTCACATCATTTATATCTTTATAAATGTACTCAGGGTAATGATGTCCATCTCATTCCACCATCTCTTTACTCCATCTTTTTATCTCCCTCCCTTCCCCTCCCATCCCTTTGCCCTATCTAGAGTTCATCTAATTGTCTGATGCTCCCCCTCCCAAGCCCACTATGAATCAGCCTCCTTGTATCAGAAAACATTCGGCATACTTTTTTTGGTATTGGCTAACTTCACTTAGCTTTATCTTTCCCAATTCCATCCATTTACTGCAAACACCATGATATTATTGTCTTTTATTGCTGAGTAATATTCCATTGTGTGTATGCACCACAGTTTCTTTATACATTCATCTACTGAAGGGCATTTAGGTTGGTTCCACAGTTTAGCTATTTTGAATTGTGCTGCTATAAACATTGATGTGCTGTGTCCCTGTAGTATGCTGTTTTTGAGTCCTTTGGGTGTAGTCCAAGGAGAGGGATAGTTGAGTCAAACTGTGGTTCCATTCCCAGTTTTCCAAGAGATCTCCATACTGTTTTCCATATTGGCTGTACCAACTTTCAGTCCCAACAGCAATATAGAGAAAACATAGCCTCTTCAACAAATGGTGCTGGGAAAACTGGAAATCCACATGTAACAAAATGAAATTAAACCCCTATCTCTCACCATGCACAAAACTAGATCAAGGAACTAGAAATTAAACCAGAGACCCTGAATCTAGAAGAAGAAAAAGTAGGCCCTAATCTCCATCATGTGGGATTAGGCCACAACTTCCTTAAAAAGACTCCTCTGTTGTTGTTTCACTTCATAATGGCTGCCAATCTTACTGGAGTGAGATGGTATCTTAGGGTGGTTTTGATTTGCATTTCTCTGACTGCTAGAGATGGTGAGCATTTTTTCATGTACTTGTTGATTGATTGTATGTCCTCCTCTGAAAAGTGTCTGTTCAGGTCCTTGGCCCATTTGTTGATTGGGTTATTTGTTATCTTATTGTCTAATTTTTTGAGTTCTTTGTATACTCTAGATATTAGGGCTCTATCTGAAGTGTGAGGAGTAAAGATTTGTTCCCAGGATGTAGGCTCCCTATTTACCTCTCTTATTGTTTCTTTTGCTAAGAAAAAACTTTTTAGTTAGAGTAAGTCCCATGTGGGGAAAAGGGTACACTTATACATTGCTGGTGGGACTGCAAATTGGTGCAGCCAATTTGGAAAGCAGTATGGAGATTTCTTGGAAAGCTGGGAATGGAGCCACCATTTGACCCAGCCATTCCCCTTCTTGGTCTATTCCCTAAAGACCTAAAAAGAGCATGCTACAGGGACACTGCTACATCGATGTTCATAGCAGCACAATTCAAAATAGCTAAACTTTGGAACCAACCTAGATGCCCTTCAATAGACGAATGGATAAAAAAAATGTGGCATTTATACACAATGGAGTATTACTCTGCATTAAAAAATGAGAAAATCATAGAATTTGCAGGGAAATGGATGGCATTAGAGCAGATTATGCTAAGTGAAGCTAGCCAATCCCTAAAAAATAAATGCCAAATGTCTTCTTTGATATAAGGAGAGTAACTAAGAACAGAGTAGGGACGAAGAGCATGAGAAGAAGATTAACATTAAACTGGGATGAGAGGTGGGAGGGAAAGGGAGAGAGAAGGGAAATTGCATGGAAATGGAAGGAGACCCTCAGGATTATACAAAATTTCATACAAGAGGAAGTGAGGGGAAAGGGGAAAATAATACAAGGGGGAGAAATGAATGACAGTAGAGAGGGTAGAGAGAGAAGAGGGGAGGGGAGGGGAGGGGGGATAGTAGAGGATAGGAAAGGCAGCAGAATACAACAGACACTAGTATGGCAATATGTAAATCAATGGATGTGTAACTGATGTGATTCTGCAATTTGTATACGGGGTAAAAATGGGAGTTCATAACCCACTTGAATCAATGTGTGAAATATGATATATCAAGAACTATGTAATGTTTTGAACAACCAACAATTTAAAAATTTTTTAAAAAGACTCCTCTGGCACAAGAATTAAAACCAAGAATCAATAAATGAGATGAATTCAAACTAAAAAGCTTCTTCTCAGCAAAAGAAGAAATCAGTGAGGTGAATAGGGAACCTACAGAATGGGAGCAAATCTATACCCCTCACACAGAGCACCAATTTGTAGGGTATATTAAAAACTCAGAAAGCTAAACACCAAAAACAAAAACAAAAACCCAAATAACCCAATCAATAACTAGGTCAAGGAACTTAACAGTCACTTCTCAGAAGGCGATATATAATCAACAAATATGAAAAAATGTTCAACATCTCTAGCCATTAGAGAAATGTACACCAAAACAGATTTCATCTCACTCCAGTCAGAATGGCAGCTATTAAGAATACAAACAATAAGTGTTGGCAAGGATATGGGGAAAAAGGCACACTCATATTTTACTCTTTTGTTACTTCTATTTTTTTCCTCCTTCCTTATAACCATCACATTACATCCTCTATTGCATCTCTCAGTTCATTTTTTGGAAATGCAAACTATTTTCTTACTGCTGATCACGTTTTCTAATCGATTAGTTAACTGATTTCTAAGCATTTTTTTCGCACTAGTTATATAAACTAACTCCTGCCCCTACCATTAATGCTGTTGCAACTACTACTGCTGTGGATGACAGTTGACAACTGTTGTTTGCTTTAATGCCAGATATACTTTGTGGTCATTCCCCCCACACACACTACTGTTGGTAATTGCTAGCCCTATTTTTTTTGTGGCAATTAACATTGTAGATGTCATAGTAGAAACTTATTTGTTTAATGCTGTATATTGTTTGCATTAGTTATTGCTATTGTTTCCTCCTATTCTGTGAGGTGCTGAGAACGTACAGGAACACTACAAGTTCACAGGATAGAAATTCTACTGCACACCTTGCTTCACACAAATTAATGATACTAAATCTCCAGTTATTCTTCATAGTTTCTTTCATTTTTTTTTTAAGTTGAGGAGGACACAATATCTTTATTTTTATGTGGTGCTGAGTATCTAACCTAGTGCCTCACACATGCTAGGCAAGAGCTCCACCACTGAGCCACATCCCCAGCCCCTTCAGCTATTCTTTAATACAAAGAGACAAAAACCTGAACTATCAACCAGGACCCAAACAGAAACAGCTAATTTTGGGGCCCCAGGTCCCATCTATGGACATTCATTGCTACAGCATAAACAGAATAACAAAGGCTGTAGACACAAAACCTGTGAGGGGATTTCAATCCTGACAACTCCAGAATATTTTGGAAGTAAAGACAGTGCCCTGCAATGGTCCACACATAATACAAGAGAAATCCTTTCCAGCAGATGCATAAAACCCAGCATACGAGTTTAAGAAATATGAAAATGCAATCTAATACAGGACCTCCTAAAAGTCATAATTCACCAAATTATCATCTAAATTTTGAAGTGGATGAAATATAAGTAATGCAAAAGCATCATTATTTAAAAAAATGAATTTCAACATGAAAAACAACTGAATGAATTAAGGAAGACAGTACACAATCTGAGTGAGAAATATTGAGAAAGAACCAAAACATCAAATAAAGTGTTCAGTTGGAAGTCTAAGAGTAGACCACACTGAAGACAAAAATCTCGGAGCTAGAAGACAAAGTGGCCAGCTTTGAAAATTCAGGCAGTATTAAAGAAAAAAGTAACAATGATCAGAATATACAGGAACTCTGGGACAACATGAAGAGACTAAATTTACAAATCATTAGAATTGAGGAGGGCTGTGAGATGCAGGATAATGGAACAGATAAACTTTTCAGGGAAGTAATAAAAAAATTCCAAACCTTCAGAATGTAATGGACATGCAGACAGAGGATGTATTCAGAACCTCAAAGAGACAACTTCAAAAATGAACCTCTCCACACACATTATAATTAAAATGCCTAAGTTACAGAAGAAGCCTCATTTTTTTTTTGAGTCTTTTAAAATTATCAGGTCACAATTAGGGGAAAGTCAGTCAGAATCACTTCCGATTTCTCAGCACATACTCTACAAGCCAGCAGGGCTTGGAATGATGTGTTCCAAGTACTGAAAGAAAATAACTGTCAACCATGACTGCTATATCCAGCAAAGCCATCATTCAAAATTGATACAAACCTTCCAAGATAAGCAGAAACTAAAAGAATTCATGACTACTAAACGGGCACTACAGGACTTAAATACTGCACAAAGAAATAAACCTAAGAGCTTATAAAAGAACAAAAGAATAGCTAAGCAATGAGACATAGGACCAAATTAAACACAATAAATCAAGATAGTAGGAATTAATAAACATTTATATAATAATACTGAATATAAATGGTGACAACTCTCCAATTAAAAGACATAAGCTGGCAGAATAGATTAAAAAACAAGATCCAACAATATACTGTTTACAAGAGATGTACCTTACAGGCAATGACAGCCATAGGCTGAAAATGAGAGGATGGAAATTGATATGTCATGTGAATGGAGCAGATAAGTACAAATAGCTGTTCTTGTATCTGACAAAGCAGATTTCACACCAAAATTAGTCAAAATAGACTAAATGATGTTACATCATATTGGCAAAGGAAACAATCCAACAAGAAGATATAACAATAAGGATTTGTGCAACTAACATAACAGTACTCAAATTGAAGCTTTCAATAGACCAATTACATAATACTGTGTGATTTCAACACACCTTTCTCATCATTAGATAGGTAATTTGGACATACTCAGTAAAGACTCTTTGAACCTGAAAAAAATATAAGTCATATGGAGCTAATAGACATCTATTGAACATTTCATCCAATTATGTACACATTCTTCTCTGTGGTTTATGGAATCTTCTCCAAAGTAGACCATATACAAAGCCAAAAAGCAACTCTTAGCAAATACAAAATAATAATAATAATTCCTTGCATCTTATCAGATTATAATGTAATGAAGTTAAAAATTAACACAACCAAACCCTACAGAAATTATATAAACACATGGAGACTGAACAAATCTCTTGAATGGTGAATGGGTGATAGAAGAAATCAAGGGAGAAATCACAAAATGCTTATTCTCAAATGAGATTAGTGATACAACATACCAGAACCTCTGGGACACTATGAAAGCAGTTCTAAGAGGAAAATTTATAGCTATTAGTGTCTACATGAGAAAAATCAGATCTCCAATAACAACCTGATTATGCATCTCAAGGTCCTTGAAAAAGAACAAACCAATTACAAAACCAGAAGGATGAAAACAATAGCAGAGCTAAAAATCAATTAATTTGAGAATTAAAAGAAGTACAAAGGGTCAGTGAAAGAAAGCTGGTTCTTTGAAAAGAAAAAAAAAAAAAAGGTTGCCAGGCTTGTGGCACACACCTAATCCCCACGGCTTGGGAGGCTGGGACAGGATAGTGGGTTCAAAGCCAGCCTCAGCAACCATGAGGTATTAGCAACTCAGTGAGACCCTATCTCCAAATAAGATAGAAAATAGGGCTGGGGATGTGGCTCAATGGTTGAGCATCCCCAAGTTCAACCCCAAGTACCAAAAACCTAAATAAACAAGGTTGATAAGCTTTAGTCAAACAAACCAAAAGAGGAGAAAGACCAAATAAATAAAATTAGAGATGAAAGAGGAGAAAGCACCACAGACATCTCAGATATCTAGCAGATCATTAGGGACTCTTAAAAAGTTCACTCCAATAAATTGGAGAACCTAGAAGAAATGGATACATTTATTGACAAATACAATCAAGAGGACATAGAAAACATGAATAATTTATGAGATATGAACAGTAATAAAAAGCCTACTAAAAAGAAAGGCCCAACACTGATGGATTCTCAGCTGAATTCTATTCCATTAAATAGAAAGAATGAATTTGGAAGTGTTCTATTCCTATGAAGCCAGTGTAACACTACCAATATCAGATAGGTGGTTTTCTTTCCTTGATGTGTCCCTGATAAACTTACATGCAAAAATACTTAATAAAATATTAGGAAATTATGTTACAACAAAAATTGTACACAAGTTGGTTTTATTCCAGAGATGTAAGGGTGGTTTAATATATGAAAATCAGATGTAATTTATCCCATTAACAGAATTAGGACAAAAAACCACTTAGTAATCAATAGATACAAAAAGAACTTCAACAAAAATCAGCACCCATTTGTGATAAGAACACTGAAGAAACTAGGGATAGAAGGAACATACCTCAACATCAAAAAGGGTATATATGAAAAATGGAAAGCCAACCTTATAGTAAATGGGGAAAAACTGAAAGCATTTCCTTTAAAATCTGGGCTAAGACAAAGATGTCCACTCTTACCACTCCTATTTGATTTAGTACTAGAAATTCTGGCCAGAGATATTAGGCAAGAGAAGGAAATAAAAGGGATTAAAATAGGAAAAGAAATGAAATTATCTGTTTGCAGATGATACCATTCTATATGAAGAAGATTTTTTAAAAAATGCCACTAACAGACTGCTAGAGCTAATAAAAAAATTGGCAAAGTAGCTGATTATAAATCTAAATATAAAAAAAATAGCTTTCCCATATACCAATAAAGAATCTGCTGATAAAGAAATCAGGAAAACAATGCTATTCATAATATCCTTTAAAAAAAAGGACCTTTGAATAAATTGAACCAAGGAGATGAAAGATGTCCACAATGAGAACTAGAGAACATTGAAAAAGAAATTAAAGACACAAGACAGAAAGACCTCCCATTTTCATGGATAGGTAGAATATTGTTAAAATGGCCATACTACCAAAAGCAATGTACAGATTCAATGCAATCCCCATCAAAATACCAATGACATTCTTCATAGAAGTAGAAAAAACAGTCCTAAAATTCATATGAAAGAATAAAAAGATCCAGAATATCCAAAGCTATTTTAAAAAAGCAATGCTGGAGGCATCACAATACCTAACTTTGAATTATACTACAGGGCTATAGTAACAAAAACTGATGATATTGGCATAAAAATGGATTCAGAGACCAATGGTACAGAATAGGAGACAGAGACAAACCCACACAGACGTAGTCATCTGGTCCTTGACAAAGGTGCCAAAAACATACATGGAAGAAAAGACAGTCTTTTAAAACAAATGGTACTGGGAAAACTGGTTATCCATATGTAGAAGAATGAAACTACACTCTCTCTCACCCTGCACAAAAATCAATTCAAAATGGATCAAAGATCTAGGAATTAGATAGAAACTATGCAACCCCTATGCAACCCCTAGAAGAAAACATAGGGTCAATACTCAACCATATAGGTACAGGAAATGACTTTCTCAGTAGGCCCTCTAAAGCTCAGGCAATAATGGCAAGAGTTAATAAATGGGATGGTATTGAATTAAAAAGCATGTGACAGCTATGGAAGCAATTAGGAATGTGAAGAAAGAACCTGTAGAATTGGAGAAAATCTTTGCTATTCTTCTAACAAAGGATTAATATATAGAATATATAAAGAGCTCAAGAAACTTTACACCAAAAACCCAAATAATCCAATTAAAGGGATAATAAGAGATTTCTCAGAAGAAAAAAAATACAAATGACCAACAAATATATGAAAAAATGCTCAACATCATTAGTTAGGGAAATGCAAATCAAGACAATAGTGATATTTCATCTCACAATCAAAGTGACACTCATCAAGAATACAAACAATAAATGCTGGAGAGGGTATGGAGGAAAGGAACATTTTTACACTGTTGGTGGGACTGTAAATTAGTACAACCACTATGGAAATCAGTATGGAGGTTCCTCAGAAGACTAGGTATGGAACTATGATATGACCCAGCTACACCACTCCTCAGTATTTATCCTAAAGAATATCTTCCGAGAGTGATTCATACATATTCATGTTTATAGCAGCACAAATCACAATAGCCAAACCATGGAACCAGCCTTGGAGTCCGTCGATTGATAAATGAATAAAGACAACATAGCATATGTACAC
This sequence comes from Marmota marmota marmota, assembly GCF_001458135.2. Taxonomy (NCBI): domain Eukaryota; kingdom Metazoa; phylum Chordata; class Mammalia; order Rodentia; family Sciuridae; genus Marmota; species Marmota marmota. Next base: position 65,935,084 of record NW_026000026.1, on the reverse strand, counting down.
AATGGATTTTTATTCATCCATGAAGAAAATGAAATTATGTCATTTGCAGGAAAAGGGATGGAACTAGAGACCATCATATTAAGCAAAATAAGTCAATCTCAGAAGGTTAAGTGGCCAGTTCTCTCATATGTGGAAGACAAGGAAAAGGAAAACCAAGGTGGGGGGGTGGATCTCCCTTAAAAAAAATAAATAAATAAAGGGAAATCAATAAAAGAAAAGGATGAAGGGGTGAGATTAGGAGGGAAGGAGGAAGTGCTGGTGAGTGATATTGGCTGAATTATAGTGATATATTGTGTGCATATATGAATATGCAACAACAAAGCCCATCAATATGTACACAAAATAAATTCAGGCTGGATTAAACAAAAAAACTGTCTACTGCAAAAGCCATGTGGTAAAATCATCTTTCAAGAATGAAGGGAAAATGAGGACATTCTCAAATGAAAAGCCTAGAAGGATGTGAGCAAAACCAAATCTCAGTTCTAATAATTTCCTTCCATGCCCCAGTGAATTGTTTCATGTACCCCAGATATAATACAGTAGATACTAGACACAGAAGGTTAAGTAGAATGCAAGAGACAAAAAAAATGATTTGTGGGATAATTCTACCTTAACTTTCACAATAACTATGTGACAAACATTTACATAGCAGGTCTGATACACTCAGTTTATGATTCTGCCTGCAGTTATGTTGATGATGACTCTTGATCAAACTGAGAATAAAACCACTATAACATTTGAAAGTTACCAAATAATTTCAGTCTATATGCCTGAAAAGTAGCAAGTCAAGATGAACAAGGTTGTGAGCATGTTCCAAGTGCACATGAAGATTTTGCTATGTACCTAGTGCTGGCTTGGGGTCCTCACCATAGTTGGTCATATACCAAGTATGTGATCAGCTCCCTTTAAGAATTCAAAGACTCAAGTGGGATATCCTGAACAATGACATCACATGTGTTCCCACATGCCCAAACAATTTCTGCATAAATAACGTAAGAAAACCTGTGTTCAGTCGGACCTTTACTGTTTCTATTGTCCTACATTAATTCTTTGATGTAATAAATCTTTGATGTAATAAATCTTGGCTTTACGCAAAATTTCATATTAAATTTTTTGAGTCTTTCCAGTAAATTGGAAGTTGGTCAAAGACCATCAAGACATTCTGTGAAGGCTTCAAGATTCTGGAGGAGATTGCTCTGTCAACAAATGGCACAAACAATGTTTGAACTTGCATCTGTCTGATTCAAAAACATGTGTCCTTTCTAAGAAATTATATTGCCTCCAAAAATAGAGTAATTTATTTGAAGCAATGCATATGACTCTTTCAAATTCAGAGATTATCATACAATCTATTTTAATTAACAGAAACAATGAGTTAAACATTCTATTTCAAGTTGAGTTCTGGTCCTAACAGATTTTTTGCTTCTAATGGTTTATACATTTGTGATTGGCAATAATTATAATTTGGTAAACCCAGTGAAAGAAGAGCAATTTATAACTTAAAGGTTTATATTATACACATTTATAATTTTTTGGTCAAAAATAAAATCACAGTAATTACTTTCAAGTTGTAATCAAGTAAAATATCTTTATATTGCTGGCAGAATTGAAAAATTTTTATAACCTTTATGTAGTCTGTAACCTGACAATAACTCATACTTCAGTCTTCATACCACTTATTTTTCATTAAATATGACAAATATTCCTTTTCCCAAAGCAACTCTGCCAAATTTTCTACAAAATGTAAGAATATCATTTTCAAACAAGTTAACTCCAAAATCAAACCAGTATTTTAGTATTTTTCACTTTTGTGGAAACATGGTGTTTTTGTAAATCCTTCATTTTTGCACATGAGTAGGTATGATCTATTTTTTTTTAAAAGGGGGAAATAAAACCTAATTATAGCTTTGAAATGTCAAAACCTATGTCTTAGAATTAATTTTGCCACACAAAACTAGCCATTTAAAATAACGTGAACAAAGTAGCAAATAAACAGCATCCCCTTTGTTCACCTGCTGAAGACACCTGGCCGGCCTGCCCAGGCTGCAGGGGACTAATAGGGCTTCTTGATGGACTGCCATGAGGTGCAGATGGTCATTATTTATTATGCCAATCAGTTGCTGCCAAATTTCTTTGGGATGCTGTATATTTCCTCGTAAAATGATTTTTTAAAGGACTTTACAGAGTAGAGGGACACATTTGAAGTTAGAGCTCAAAAAAATAAGGAGTATAATTTAAATTAACAGCTCACTTTTGATTCACATTCAGTTCTCCAGAAAAAACATTCAGATACAGAATCAAAAACGCTAAAGAACCTAATTTTATGCCTGCTTATCTTCCAAAGATTAAAAATCAAAGTAAGAGAGTTACTTCTTTCATATAAGTGAAGAGTTATATTTTAATGCAACATTAAAAATATTTTTAAATTTATATAAATATTATAAATATGTATTTATTATAATATATATGTATGTATGTTATAGATAGACACAATACCTTTACTTTATTTGTATGTGGTGCTGAGGATCGAACCCAGTGCCTCACATGCGGTCTACCATTGAGCTACAGCCCCAGCCCATTTTTAATCATTGTTTTCATGATTATTTCTGCTTTAAATATAGGATGACTCACTAATACTACAAACTATTTTCAAACAACAGCCAAAGTATTTTGGGTTCAATGTGAGAATTTAGTTCCCCAAAATGCTGGAAATACAAATTTTTGTCCATGCTATGGTCAAATGGGGGTAGTAATCATCTACTACCATAATTTGTTGTTGTTGTTGTTTTTTTTTAATGGAAGAAAAAGCAAATTTTGAATATAGAGTTTTAAAAAATTATCTAACAAGGAATTAACTCCCAAAGCACCACAAGATATTTTAGGGCTTTTATTTTACTGACATAATCCTCATAAGGAATAATTAACAAAACACCACAATATAGAACATAAAATGAGTGTCAGAGACTAATTTTCTCCACTATTAATATTGAGAAATACTTGCTATCTCTATTTTCTTGCATGCACAGGTTTTCAGTTTGCTTTATTACCTGCTTAGCACATTTTTTCCACTCAAAATCTCAGCCATACCATATTTTTAGAGGCCAACAGTTATTCAGAATTTGATCAGGTTTGTCATTAAAGTAATAAACATTGCTTTAAAGGGAAAAATCATTACTGATAAGTATGCAAAGTAGTCTGGTTGTGTGGAATACATTGAGAAGTTTAGTAACTGAATACTTTTTAAAAATGTTCTAAAATTCTAAATAATCCCCAAATACTTCCTTCCCAAATGGTTGTTAAGACATAACCACCTTAGAAAATCATTTTCAAGCTTCACAAAATAGTTCTAGTACATGTATGGTTTACTTTTATACTGTCTTTCTAGAAAGAATTTTACTCATTTCTAATTTAAATAATAACTACTCAATTTTCCTACTTCTATAATAAACTTGTTTTTATTAGTATAGAATAATTGAACAATAAGCTATATAACTTTCTGTACATACATTAAAAATTGCTAACTCACTGTCTTTTCAACTTAAGAATGTCTGTTTTCTTGACCAAAAGGAAGAAGTACAGCTGATATAATTGAAAAAGATGCTGATCCAGTCCCTTTCCAGGTTCTGGCAACTGAGTGATTAAAAATAGCCACTTAAAAAAATATGCAGGTTCAACTTGGTACAAACTCTTACAAGAAACATCACATTTACCCTTAAATATTATGCCATAGACTTATCCATTTTGCTGACGAATTTAGTTCAAGAATAAAGTGTGAAAAGCCCAAGGGTTCATTAAAAATGAGAATAGTTTCTGTTATCAGGAGTTTATCCAAGGGGAAGAGAAAGAGGGTTCAACAGTACCTTTACCTCTAGAGAATAAAAGAGGAAACTCCTGGCTGCTTCTCCTTAGTCTTAGCATTTACCTCACTCCACCCTACCAGCCTTCCCATACAAAAACTTTGGCCATTAAGGGGCATCTCTTAGGTAGGTTTGGCTCTCCCCTATGGCTACTAAAATAGCAGCTTGCCTGTGAGTTAGGTGGGTCAGGATTTTGCTCCCAGGATCTCACTGCTTTCTTTCTCCCTTTTTTACTCCCTATTTCATACAGTGGCAGCTATATGAGAAAGAGGTGTAAAATGAGTCACTTTTGTCCTTTAAGGAATATACAGTAGGGTCATTTTCTTGGGCCTATGTGGTTATTTCTGTAACATGACACTGGCAAGAGGTTTCTGCCTGGTATTGTGGACAATTACAGGAGATTTATCAGAACCTTCAATAGCACATAAACTAAATGATCTGTAGCACTGCAGCATGAGCCTCTGTTCCATGTAATTAAGAGAGTGGGCTAAGGAGTCAAACTGTTTGGGCTTTAAATATAGCTGTTCAACTTTAAGCAACTTGGTCTCTTTGAGCCTAGTTTCCCTATCTGCAAATAAAGCAGCACAGTGCTTAACATGCAATAAGCACCTACTGGACATGAACTGTTCTTATTCAAGATTCCTCAAACTTTTGGGGTGGGACGCAGAGGATCTTCAGTTACACCCATCTGTCCCCCAGCACCTCGTCTTTCCTCCAAAGCAAACCACAATTCTGTTCATTCATTCAACAAAGTATTTACTGGATATCTATTAATTTACAGGTAATGTGCTAGGCACTGGCTAGAAACCGTAAGTAAAGCCAAGTGCCTCTTTTTGAGGGGAAAAAGTGAAAAGAAGTTTGCAAATATAGAAGCACCTAAAACAAATAATATTGAGATAAAGAAAATGGAGGCAACAAGAGCCATTTAGACAGGGAAAGAATATTCCAGACAGAAGTCACAATTAGAGCTAAGCTGAGACATAGGAAGAGTGTGGTATTTCAAGAAACACTTGTGACCCAAGTTTGAAGCTTGGATATAAGAATACCCAACTATCTACCTGAAATCTGCACTTGAATGTCAAACAGCATCTCAAACTAACCAAGTTCAAGACAGTACTCTCAATTCATATCTGTAGGAAACTATATCCCTTTCAGGGTTCTTAAGTAAGTATAAATTCTATGTGTGCAGTTTAAGAAAGAAAAAAAAAAAAAAGGAAAAAAGGGAGGGGGTGGGACAAGAAAGGGAGGGGATATTTGATCATGAAAAAAGTGTAAAGTATGTTGGCATTTTGTGGTTTCCCACTCCTCCAGTGCTGGGATCTAATCCAAACCCTCGTGCATGCTACCACTGCCCTACATCCCCAGGCCTGTTTGACATTTGTGATAACAGATGTGTAATCACACTAAAACTACCTAATGTGAAACAAAATACTTAAAAGTGAATAAATATGAAAATAAAAAGGTTCCTTAACTGCTGGTTATAAGTCTTCCAATAACATGATCTCTTTACATGAAGGTTTAAAAAAAAAACATTCATTTTATTCAGTTTAGTCAGAAATATCAAGAAGAACCATCTTAACCTACTATACTACGCAATCATGTTTCAAAGAAAGAAAATGTCAAGACCATGAGACAATAAACAGTTCAACAATTAATAAAAAAACCAAAAGAATCCATCAAAAAGGCAGCCTTTAGTTTGGTAAAGTGACTAAAAAACAATTTCAAGGTTTCTTCAAGTCTCCATGAAAGCCAAAAATGCAATTTCTACTTTTGAACTGCTGGCTGCAAACACATCAAGTCATATAGTCAACCTAGGGAACAAGGTCTGAGCCAAAAACTCACAAGGGGATATTATAGTTGGATAAATCATAATTAATCTCTCACATCAAGTTCTCTACCCAGGAAAGACTTCCATCAGCCCAGCTTCAATAACAGAAAATGCCTCCAATTCTTAAAGGAAACTGTAATCCAAATGTAGTTATGATAATACTAATTTGTCCCCTGACCTAACACATTAATGACTTTATAGAATATTTCGTTTTATTTTAGAATAGTAAAAGGAATGTTGTTTATTTCTTTTTTAAAAGAGTCTTCAGAAGATTTATGTAGAGAAATATTGGTCTTGCCTCAAGAAATGTGGAGGAGGCCAAAGACATGGCAAATTTATATATTATATATGACTATAAACAAAGGTTATTGAATTTTTAAAGCACAATTTCAAAGTAAGCCTATTCTATAAATGATGATCTTGCTGAAAACAACTTTGGGAATCCATTTTTAAAACTGTCTTCAAATAATTTAAGAATATTCCCAGTGTTTGCAGATTATCCATCTTTCCATGCAAATTTAATTTTCAGAAAGCCAATTATTAAGATTCAAATATAGTAGATGTGGTAGGTGGTCAAACTTGGTTTAACAGTTTGAGTACAAAGTAAAAACACCATTTTCTGTTAGTTGAAAAGTTACCTCAAACCAATTCTAAAAAGAAAGGGAATCATTTAATATCAACAAAGCAATATTAAAATTTTCTTCTCCAAAATATGTATTATCAGTATTTTTAAAATTAGTTTTAAAACTTTATATAATTTAATATATATGTATTTATATCTATACCTATCTACAGAATAGGTTGAAGTTTGGAAAACAAAGGTTATTTACAAGAAGTGACTCACTTCTTCCTGGGGTTGCCAAGGAAAAATGCTGGAAGGAATGAATCATCTCCAGTTCTTCTTGTAAATTTATGAATACAATGGTTTTTATAATTTAGCCCTCATCAGAATCATTTGGAGGGCTTTGCAAAACAAGATTAATGGTTTCGTACCCCGAATCTCTGACTCAGGAATTCTGGAATAGGGCCCAAGAATTTGCCTCTCTAAACAGTTCCCACATAAGGTTGATGATATTCATCTGGAGATCACATTTTGATAGTCCAGCTACTTTGGTATTTGGTTGGGAGAAAGTTATCATGGGAGATCTAGTTATAGAATGTTTACTTATGTGTTTAATTTTATGTTTAGATATAACTAAACTTCTAGTTGCTTGTTATAAATAAACCTATAAGTTGAGCATTTATGAGAGCTTGGCTAGTTTGGAAATATGAGGTAGTCACATGATTTTTTTTCTATGAAATTGATGGAATATAAGACTGAGGAGCTCCAAAATCAAAATGGCATACAATATTTGGAACTTTTTTTTTTGGTAGATGGAAATATTAACTTATTTATGCAGTACTGAGAATAGAACCTAATGCCTCACACATGCGTGACAAGTGCTCTACCACAAGTGCTCTAGCCACAACCCCAGCCCTGGAATTTATTTCTTAATCCAAAATAAAAATTTATCAAAGTATGGAGAAAGGGATGATTATGAAGCCATATATTATGGTTGGAAAGAACTGCTACTTTTGTGTCTAGTTTCTGTTTGTATTTTTTGAACTATTAGAATATTTGGTGTTATGAAGTATCTATGATTTACATGACTAACAATTCGACCTTTGTGTTAGATAAGTGGATTGTCAAAGTCACAGTTCAACAGTATTACAGAAATTAAGCATTCATATCCTGTTTTGCATATTTACCCATTATGTGTCCAACCAAGGGATAGGGAAACATATTCAAAAGACAACAGAGGAAGTGCAATTCCGAAACTTAAGTCCTTTCTAAAGAACTGTTCAGATCTTGCTTTGAGAACAGGATAAATCTTTAATGTTGTGGGAAATAATTATTATAGCTATGACATTTTTAGAAGGTTATATGCCGAACACCATAATGTTTACATGACTCATATGTGACTGTTAAATTCTGCACAAATCTTCCAAACAACTAATTTCAATTTATAAAGAAATGGAAGCTTAGATTAAGTAATTTTCTCATTCCACAGTCTATTATGGAGGTGAGTTTGATACTAAAGATTGTGATCTTCATCAAACTATATGAAAAGCCAAATTAATAATGTTTATCACTGTGAATAAGGTAAGGAATTTAATTTTTTACAAGTATCTCTGCATTGCCCAAATGTTTTATAGTAAGCCCATATTAATTTTGCAATTAAAAATAAATAAGGGCAAATGATAATTTATATCCTGAGAAGTCCAGCTACCAACCAGAAGTGGTTGATAACAACCCCCTCTAAACACTAGTGTGCCCAGTTATGGGTTTTAACACCTTGTACAAGATCCCCTCAATTTACATTCCACATACATTCACACCTATGTTTGACAGATGCCTTGGATAACGAGCCCAGGAGTACCTTATCTTGGTAGTAACAGTTAATATATGTTGAGTGCTCAAAGGCCTAATGTTTAGTATCATCTTATTAAAATTTACAACCTACGAAATGAGTATTATTCCCATCTGCTACATGTGAACCAAGTTATGAGTAGGGTAAAATGTCTTAACCAAGATTACATCACTAGTGAGCTTTGAGACATAGAACTCCGAAGCACAGTTCTTCAAGCCCTCATTATTCTCCATCCTACCCCAAGCTGCCCTATAGAACAGAATGGGAAAGGAAAAGACACATCCTGGATATCTGCTGCATACAGCAAATAAAATAGTTACATATACTCTCAGGACATGATGGCCAAGCTTGTCCTCCGATCTCATGGCAACTAGCACTGAGGGCTTCCAAGAAATCATACAACTCCAGGTTAGGAAAAGGTAGGTGAATGTGGCTCATGTTTAACAGAGGATAGTGGAGAGATTGGTTCTACCTTTTTAAAGGCATCCCACTGGCTTTAGCAGAGCATAAGAGCACATTACAGCACACATACTACATTCCAAAGATTTTTCCCAATCTGGCCCAATACATCTGCACTTACTACCCTCTCTCTTCACATTATTTCAACTCTTGTTACTCTTCCTTGGCTTCAAAATAACTGCTAACCCATACCAAGAGAGCCACCCTCTCCACTTTCAAAATTTCTACTTTGTCCCCTAATGTAGCTTTTCATTTCTTCTATCAAAAGAATCCTTGGATTGTTATATCACCCTCTATGTGACAGGCTCTGGGATAGAAGGTTTTCATATAACTTTCTTCCTCTACCATGCCCTTTCACCCTCCTACTTTTGCTCATGCTCAGGTTTCAACATCAATACCTACTCCCTCTCCATTTCTATAACAAAACACCTGAGGCTGTATATTTAAGAAAAGATGTTTATTTATCTCACAGGTTTGGAGGCCACAAGTCCAAAAAGTGTGGACCCAGATCTGTTGAGGGCCTCGACATACATCATCATCAGTGGGACTTTTCATATAAACTTCTAGCCCCAGAGCCTGTCATATAGTACTGCCTAATAAATATTAGCCCTTTCCTGTTCTTAGCATTGAGTCCCACTGAGCTTTATAAGACTTCCACATTTGTGAATTATCACACAATATGACTATCACTTCCTTTCTGGATGGGGATCCAGAAACCTCAAACCAGATACTTTGAATTTCACCAGCTTCGAGTCCTGCTGAATATAAATTGTTTTTTTTTTAATTTTTGCACAGTATTTTAAAAAGTCTTACTTTTCTCGAAGCTGGTTATTTCATAAGGTAGTGAGAAGGTGGAAAGATCAAGCTTAATTCTAGTCTGTAGGTTTTCCAAGTTCACAGGCAATTATACTTGGCTCTAGAATGCTGTGAAAATTCTCCCTAGGCCCAGGATACACTGGGAGACATAGCAGTCAAGTGCCTTCAGTCTAGAAGATCTACTGTCCTACTACCTAATGAAAATGACATGGTAGGAATGGAAACTAACTTGGGGCTTATGCCAACTTTTGAAGGACCAACAAATTCCCCTAATAAAACTAGATGTCATTTTTCATTTCCTTTTTGCCAGAAATATTTATATCAAGAAAAATATATGAATAAAATAATTATAAGAGGTCAGGCCAATGATATATAGCCTTCAAAATTAGTCAGCAAAAGCTAAATTTTATTTGTATTCAGACTGAAGCTAAAAGAATTACAATTTCTTAACTAAAAATCAAGTTTTATTGTGAATTATTTCAAAGACAGGTTCAGAACTAAGTAACAGAAGGTTTCTGAATATGTAAGATTTATAAAGCATAAAGATCTCAAAATGTCCTTTGTGTATTCCCTTGGCAATCAAGAACAGAGGACATATGTAATATTTCCTTCAAAATAATTCAATTCTTAAAACATGCTTTGCATTTGGAATTTTGTGAAAACAGGATACTTCAAGATTTTGATTAGCAAATGTATGGTTTTTGACAAATTTGAACAAATTTGTAAAGAATTCTCTTTCTATTCCCTTTAATGAGCCTCTAATTTTCTCAAGCTCACACCCTGAAGGGCAACATAAAATAATTATCTCATTTTAGTAAAAGGCATGTAATGCAAAACTGCCTAAAACGCCTACATAAGAGAAGAACATAACACATTTATTATGTGGCGTATTAGTCTGCTCTGCCTGGCATAGCAAAATAGCACAGACTGGACGGCTCAAACAACAGAGGAAGTTCAAGAGCAAGGGGCCAGCCGATTGAGTCCTGGTGAGGCCTCCCTTACTAGATGCAAATTGCCACCACCTTCCTACCATGTCTCCATAAGGCTTTTCTTAGGGGCATGCACCCCTCCCTATAAGGGCACCAATTCTATTTGATTAGGAATCTAGTCTTAGGAGATAATGAATGTTAAATGATGTTATAAAAGATTCCTAATCAAATAGAATCATCATTTAACATTCATTATCTCCTAACAGTCCTGCCACCAAATGCATTGATATTGAGGGCTAGGGATTCAACATATGAACTAGAGGAGATGGGCACATTTTAGTCCATGAAAATGGTGAAGAACTAGAATAATGAGGAAAGCATTTCTTGAGTACACTTAGTAAACACTAACTGTATAAATATATATTTTAAAATTTGGCTATCATTTTACAACAATAGATTTTAGTCTGAAAGGAAGTGACTTATACATAAGTCATTTGATTTATATTCATGGTCAGTTTTATCAGTGGTTAAAAAAGTATGATATAAACAGACATCAAAAAATATACAGGATTAAAGAACATGATTAAAGTTGTCCTTGGTTAAAGGAAAGCTAGTCTTACACTTTGCTTGCAACATCATTTTGCTTTATAGCACTTGGCTCTGTCATTTTACCATTATTCATTCTCAACAAGTCCAAGTCAAAGTGGCTGATGCAAGAGTTAATTTTTTTAAAAGAATTTTTTAATATTTGTTTATTTATTTATTTATTTATTTATTGGTGGACACAACATCTTTTTTTTATTTTTATGTGCTGAGGATCGAACCCAGCACCCTGCGCATGCCAGGCGAGTGCGCTACCACTTGAGCCACATCCCCAGCCCGCTAATTTTTAAATTAGCAAAGATGACATTAAGCTACTCAGACACTATTCCTAGAGCAAACTGTCACCTAACCTTGTCTTCTTCAAGTTTACCATCAGCCTGAAGAACTGGGATAAAGTGGTTAAAAAAAAAATACATTATACACTTCCTTCTGCTGCCTGGTGTGCATGAGTTTATTAGGCAACTGCTGCCCAAAGTAATACACAACATATTCTCTGGGCACTGAAAAGGGACAGGTTAGGACAAAAAAAAAAAAATCTAGCAAAGGGTGTCCTCAGCTTCTGGTGCGTTTGTTCTCCAGGGCTCAGCGTGATTCTAAAACTAAATGTGATGCAGCCCTTCAGTCCTCCCATTCAGGAGCACCCAAAGCCCCAGACAGTAAATCACACAAGTAAAGTGACACAGAGATTCTAACAGTAAAGACATATTGCTGGGTGGGGTGGAATTGGGAATATGGAGGGCATAGGGAGGTGAAAAAAAGCACACAACACTGACAATAGAGAAAAAAGCTAATTTCTAAGTGACAAGTCACTTAATTACAATTGAAGCAAAAACTAGACTAAGTTTACAGTAATAAAACTACATTTCTGTGTAAAAATAGTGTTCGTGATCCCATTTCATTCTGAATTGCCATATTGTAATACCATCTCTTGCTTCCCCTGGGGATGATGTGTGCTCCCATCCACAGTTCTGTTCATGCTTATGTCACCTTGGATCACAAGGATCTCTTTTCTGCCAAGCTTCTGTGAGAGACTGGGAGCTCCTTGAGGGCTAGTCATTACTACAGCTCCAGACTTTGTCAAGAAGCTGTCATATAACAGGCATACAATGCCTGTGGTGCCAGTGAAGGAAAATATGCTTCCTCCAACTACTAGTTAAAATATCAAGCACTTTCTCATTATCTACATCTTAACCGTTTAAAATTTATCTAAAAGTCCGTTTTAAAAGATTAAAGCCATTTGATGCCAGAAAATGATATTTCAATTTTACTACAAAAGAAACCAAAACAAGCCAGTTTTAAAAAGCATTGATAGCAAAAAACTATAAATGGAAATAACACCACTCTGACGATTGCAAAGGGGCTGCAGATGTTGCTTTGATAAAAACGCTGTGTTGCTGTGTTTTAGAACCAGAGTATATGAAATCACATATAAGACTTCAGACACATGTGACTGTCAAACACAAAACAACTCTTTCCCATTACGAGTCTGACATTTCTGCATACATAGATATCATACTTTCATATTAACACCTACAGAAACCTTTAAAATAAAATATTCTTTAAAAATCACCACTAAAGACAACTTCAAAAACCAAAGAACATGAAAGTCAGAAAATACACTTAATACTCCAACACTGTAACAGGTAATTTCACTCCATATGTTCAGCAGAAATAGTTAAATAAAAATATGCGACAAGAATCTATTTCTAATGTCCCTCATTTTGTCATTTTAAGTTTATCAAGTAAGACTTAGTTATTCATTTTCAATATTCATCATATTTTCATGGACTTTCCTAGCACTTATTTTTCCTTTTCCATTTTAGGAAAAAAAAAAGAAATGACAAACAGAAAATTCAAAAAGGAAATTTAACAGTTTTCAGTCATCACCCTAATCACTTTAAGTCCCATTAAGATAAAAATCTTTGAACAGATCTCTCCAATACCATGTTCCATGCAGTACAGATGTGTAGATAACACATAAATTTCAACCTTTGTGAAACACTTTCTGTAATCATTACATGAATAAAACTCATTGGTTTAAGGGGAAAAAAAAGCTTTTTACCTTGAAATGAATAAAAAGGTGGGGGAGAGAAGAGAAGAACCTTTTGAAAACTACATTAGCAGTGGGATTTAGTCTCAAAATATGTACATACAACTTTAATTGGCACATATAAAATTTGCCTGTCAGTTGAAGGTAATGTTGCCATCCTGCTGTGAAAAGCAAACTAAACAAAAAAACTCACCCATTCTCCACAACCAGACTCTCCATTTAATCACTAAACCAGCTGAGTTATATTCAGCTAAGAGAACATTATCTTTAGGGTAATCATTATCTTTACTAACTAAATTTGCTAAGCATTTTTAGCAAACCTATAATGTGATGACATAATACTTGGTCTCTACCTCCTATAATCTCACAAATCACAGGAATCTTCACAGTAAGCAAATATAATAAATGTTATATTCTGAGTTAAGTGCTGAGAACACAGAGAAGAGAGTGGCAAATTTGATGAGTGATTGAGGCTAAGGATGGCTGTAGAATGAGAAGGGAGTTTTCCTGGGTAGAGAAGAATCAGAGGGCCCCACTGCAGGTGAAGAAAACAACATGAGTACAGTAGCTGAAGCATTAATGTTAGTAGTGGCTTTTAGAAGCTGAAGAATACAGTTATTAGGACTGGGGACACCACTTGCAAGAGATTTCCACAAAGGAAATTGTATCAGGAACTTAATGCTCTGAGGTAGGTATGATGATGTTTGCCCTCCCCCCTCCCCGCCCAAAAAAAAAAAAAAAAAGCAGCACTGAATTGTTAAATCTGTTCAGGTCCACAGGTTCTTTGTGTTTCTTGTAATTTGAAATGAGGGTTAAAGGTTGAACCTGCCCCAAATGCACACAACAGTAATCATGTTCAAAGAAAGAACAAAACCCTGCTAAGAATGAAGAAGAGAAGTGATATGCAAAAAGGAGAAGGCTGGGCTGGGGTTGTGGCTCAGCAGTAGAGCGTTTCTAGGTCGCCTAGCATGTGCCAGGCCCTGGGTTCGATAAATACCTTTGTATTAACAACTACAACTAAAAAATAAAATATTTTAAAAAATGGAGAGGACTACCTTGAGAGGCCAAGATAACCAAGGAGGCTGGGGAAAACTTCAAGGACTAGCTCTGGAAGTTAAAGGAAACATCACAGATAGCGTAAGAGTAACAGGAAAGAGAAGAAAGCAGTGAGTTAGAAAGGCAGCTGGGAGAAAGAAGAAACAAATTTAAGGTAATGCATTGAAAACGAAGACCATTCCAGAAATTTCCTATTTTTTCCCTCTAGAATCTTTTCTTTGATGTAACATTAGAGGTCCTACTTTCACTGTGCATGCGTTTTGCTGTACACACCTCCAATTTTAATCTGCTACTTACATCTTCTCAAAAATCTCACTGAATTTTGGTTTTTGTTCTACTCTATAAGTCTTCAGAGAATTTCTAACACTGCCTCAAGAGAAACTAATTGTATAATTTGAAAAAAAATGGATTTAAAACAATACCTATGGCATTAACATGTTTTAAAAGCATGTGTAATGTTTTAAATGTTAATATATTTTTACATGAGCTATGAATAAAAAATCTAAAAGACAAAACATGAAAAAACAGTGTGGATCTCATGGGCAATTTTTCATCTTTTGTATTTTTGGTTATCTGTTTTTCCTCATTTTTTTCAAAATAAACTCATTTGTGCATAAAAAATTGTTCAAAACTCAAAAACACTAAAAATAACCATCAAATTAAGGAAGAAAAATGAAAACCTGAATAATGAGTTTGAGGTAAGTAATAGGGCAGATTTACAGTCAGCAGGCTTTTGAAAGTACCTGGATATGGGAAGGACAGACAGATACATAAAATAATCTAGAGGGCATATTTCCACAGAGGACAATGCCACCACCAGGGATCAACACATGAAATAGAGAATTGAGAGTTCCCAAGTTAGAAATGGAAATAGTCTCCTTTTGGACTAGTTTAATTTGAGACATCCACAAAAAACCCAGGTATTGATCCATGGAAGCAATTATAAATATTGGCCGAAACTTCATGAGACAAGTATGAGAATGAGAACACAAAGCATTTAAAGAGAGACAGCTGAACTCAGAGGACACACTGAGTCAAAAATTAAAAACTAGGGTAGTCTGTTTAATGTCTGTACCTCTCCCATCCAGTTATGGACACTCCTTTGAAGTGAGACCCCGCTGCCTCTGCTGTGCTAAGGTGGCATTTCTCACCTGAAATCTGAACCAGCCTTGTTACTTACTTTGACCAACAGACAGAGGCAGAAGAGATGCTGTACGAGTTACAAAGCGGAGATTTAAAAATGGCTTGAAGTCTCTCTCTTCACCATCCTGGAATACTGCCCTGAAATCACGGTGCTGTTAAGAAGCCTGGATTTTAAAGAATGGCCAATTTTGCCATCTCAATTGAGCCCGCCCCTTAATCAAGATGATAGTTGAATGCAAACACATGAGTGAATGCAGGCTAAACCAGCAGAAGAACATTCCAGTCAACCAACAGAATCCTGAGAAATAAAACATTATTTTAATTCACTAAGTTTTTGGGTGACACACAAGAATAAATAACTGAAACAAGAACCAACAGGATTATAATCTGGAGGATGCAAAAGACAAAAGGAGAAGTCAGTTTCTATGAAAGAGTAGCTAAAATTTTCAAAAAGGTCAAAGGTTTCAAACACACTGAAGACCAAGAGAGGTCACTGACGCTGGTAATGAGTCATCTCAGACACTTGAGAGTAATGTGGTCAGGGTAGATACCTTGTTTGGTAGGTTTTGAACAAGTGGCTGATGAGAAAAATACTCTCATAAGACAGATGGTCTTACAAGATACTTGATAAGAAAAGGAAAGAAATGAGCCATTTAAGAAAGACTGAAAAGGAAGACTAGGTAGATGAAGGTTTTGACTACCATAAAAGTTTTGATTTATTAAGATAAGGATGCAGTAGCTGAAGAAAAAACCATACAGGGCATAAGAAAAAAAATTCTTTTTTAGGTAGAGAAAACCGATATATCAAAGGCAAATTGAGAAGTGATGGAGAAAGTAGATGAGTGAAACCAGAGAAGTGAAAAAGAAAAGCCTCAGGTGAGATGAGAAGAGCTGGGACAGAAGAGAACAATGGAGGTTTAAACAGGTGAAAATAACTATCGGTGGAGCATGCAGGAGCTGCTTCTCCATGTTCCTGGTAAAAGAAAGAAGCGAGGACACCTGTGAAGACCAAAGGATCAGGAGGCAATTTAAGAGCTTGAGAAAAATGGTCAAGTTTGGAAAGAGCTGTAGAAAATGGAGAGATTAATCAATTTAACTTGAGAGCTATTATTTCTAGCAACATGGTGAACAACTTTAATAACAAGAACTCTAGTAGAAGAGAATTACTGTTATCTAATTTAAATACACAATAAAACAGCATTTTTAGATCAATTTCACCTAATAATAAACTAATGTAAGGTTAAAAGACACACTTTATTTTCTCTGTGAGTATAGGATTATAATTTTAATTCATCAGTTTCTTTCTTTCTATGGTTGTTAAAAATAAACAAAAGAGAGAGGGAACTGTGACCACCCACAGAGCAGGCCCAGCAGCCTGCTGAGGGGCAGAGCCGCCCCCCACCCCCCCGCGCCTGCCAGGTAGGCGGAACTGTGACCACCTACAGAAAAGGCCCAGTGGCCCGCGGCGGGACAGAGCTTCCAATCACTCCTGCAAGGTAGGCGGGCCTGCGACCCACCGGCAGAAGAGGAGCAGCTGCCTGCTGAGAGGCAGAGCTGCCCCCCACCCCCCGTTCCTGCCAGGTAGGCAGTTAGATTTCAGTATGAGATCTAACGGCAAAAGAAAAGAGATATAATTTTTTCCCATTCCTCACCTGCATGGTGCTTTGCTTTTGGCTGTTACTATATCTATTCTTGATTGAAGCTTCACTGGACAGCCCAGGCCTACCTGCAAAGCTCCATCACACACTGGACTCTGATAACTATTTCATGTCCCTTTACCCCAGGGGATAGTAATGACGTCCCACTATGACTGCTTTTGGGGGAATTAGCCAGTCCTCATTTAATCACTTAATCCTGCAAGTAGTTCATTTATTTAAAAAATTATCTTTAGTTGAGATATTTGAATGAATTCCATTTTGTACCAGGTCTTCACTTACACACATACACCTAGAAGCCGATCACCCATACATATGCAATATGACACTGAATAAGTAAATATGGCAAACACCATTACACTTAAAATGAAACCAACAACCCAAAATGGACATAATGACTAACTGCTTCATGAGACTCAAAACCAAACAGATGTTAAAATATACATTCAATTTGATTTTGATTTGGGGGGACTATAGAAATAATACATATATGACAGAAAATATTATCAATAATAAATTTAAAGTTAAAAAATTTGTGATCTCACTATTTTATGGTCTGTATAGTCCACCATCAGCATATTATGTACATACTACCATGACATTAATCCCCAAGCATATTTAAATATGTTACATAATATGCTTTAATATGAATTTATGATCATTTTCTGTTCCTTTTTGGGTTATTTCCATTTTTCAATATTTTTGTCAATGTTTAAGTGAAGCTCCTAAAGCTTACAATATTTCTTAACACTATATCCTCAGAAAAAGGGCTATTAAGGAAAAGGTATGACTATTTTGAAGCTAGTAATGAATGATATTTAATAAGACATTCCATGATTACAAAAAATGTGCTATATCTGCTGTAAACAATGTGTAGCTACTAGCCATATGAGCACTTGAGATGTGATTAATGAGATGGAGGAAATAAATATTTAAGTACCCAGTGTAGCTAGTGGCTATTTACTATTGCACAGCACAGCTCTGGATTCCTACTGCCCAACTGTCATCCAGAAAAGCAATTTACATTTTCATCAGGCAAAGCATGAAAGTGCTCATTTCTTCATACCATCATTAACAATGATATTTATTATTTTTTTAAATATATCAATTCAATAGGAAAAGATAAAGTATAATTCTATTTGAATTTATATTTCTATAAATGCTTGGGGTAAATATTTTCACATATTTCTATATATTTGTTTTTTCTTTCATGAATTGTTGTTTTTCTTTGCCCAGTTTTCTAGTAGATAATAAATATTTTTCTGATAATGAATGCATTCTATATATTAAAAAATAAAAATGTCTACTATTTCTAAGACAAATAATTTTAAAATTCTATTTTTTGATGTTTTCTGATAAAAGTTCTATATTTAACATACATTTATTGATCTTAATTTGTGTTTTTTATTCCAAGCCAATTTACATAAAGTTCAAATCAATTGATATATAATTTATTCATCATCCTTAGGAAAATAGTCAAGATTAAATAGTAATTCTTAATTTAAAAGACTACCCCTGCCTCAAACACAGCAATAAGAGATAAAATGTAAAGAAAAAAACCCAAAAAGATTGTGCTGGGTTCAAAAATAAAATAAATATCTTCAAAGAAGGGAGAGACAAAGAGTTGGTGCTGTAAATCAGCTATCCTTCTCTGAGCTGTGTGGGTGAAATTAGACAATTATAGTAAAGGGCTTTCTGCCTCCTTAGTAAAAGCAACAAAAAATAGATCCAAGATAGCAGCTAGAAGTAGCAAATATATAATTCATAGAAGTGAAAAGCAGAAAAGCCAATATACAGGAAAATCTCTCTAGTAATCAGAATAGAATTGAAACCGTATCTATGAGAATTGCAAAAATAGTAAGAATGTTAAAAGGGTAAAGAAATGGAAAATTTTGCCCTGTTGATAGTATGAACTGGCACAAACACACAGGGAAGCAACTTAACAATGTCTAAAAAAAATAAAGTTATGCAAACCCTTTCTTCTTTCAACTCTATGTCGAAGTATACATAATAAAGGAAATTCTCACATATACCTCACATCTAACACATGCTTTTTATGTTTGTTTTAGTGAAAATTGAAAGCAAAAGCAAACCAAACAAACAACAGCAACAAAACAGTATCCAAAGGAAAGGAAATCAGTCCATCAGAAACTGCATTCCCATGCTGAATGCAGCACTCTTCACAATAGTCAAGATAAAGAATCAACCAACATAGGTGTCCATTAAACAATGAATGGATAAATAAAATGTGTTATATATACAAAATGGAATATAAATCAGTCATGAAAGAATGAAATCCTATCCTTTGTGGCAACATAGATGAGTCTGGAGGACATAACGTTAAGTGAAATAAGTTAGGCACAGATGACAAGTACTACATGTTCTTTCTCAAACATGGAAGCTAAAATTTAGATCTTGTGGAAATGTAGAGTAGAAGAATAGTAAGTTACCAGGGATGAGTTTGTGAGGTGGGGATGGAAAGATGGTTAACAGATAAAGGAATGTAGTTGGATAGCTGGAAGAACTTTTCAACATCTATAGCACTGGAGAAAGACTATGGTTAACTGTTGTGAGCCACAGCCAAAGGGGCCCCAGCAAACTTCCAGCTGCCAGCAAACTTCCAGCTGCCAGCTGATGATTGGCTCACAGCGGCTCCAGCAAACTTCTAGCTGCCAACTGATTGGCTCCTCTGTGGTGACGCTCATTGGGCTGTTTCCCCGCCCTTTCAGACCATGGAGCTACTCATTGGGGAACTTTTTTTGACTCCGCCCATGTGACCCAGCCAATCAGCCTCAAGAGCAGGAGGAGTAGGGGAGGTTGAGATGCTTGTGGGAAGCCGGTGGTGGCAGTTGGGCTCTGAGGGTTTTCCTGAGGAGCTGTGTGGTGTGGTGTGTGTGTTCTAAAAATAAAGTTCGTTTCTTTTGACAAGTAGCTCCTGAATTGTGCCCAGCCAGACTGCAGCAGTTAACAACAATTAAGTGTATTTTTAAAATCAGTTAGTAGGGTTTTGAATGACCCCAATAACAAAGAAATGACAAATTTCTGAAGTAATATATAAAGTTAACTATCTAGTCTGATCATTACCTATTTTATACATTACTTAAATATTGAAATGTACCATAATATATGTACAATTATTGTGTGACAATGAACATTATTTTAATTTAAAAATCAAAACTGTTAAGAGGAAAATTTATAAATTGTAAATTTTTAAGTGAGTTAAAAATTAATTACTTAAAATAAATGATCTAGAGCTCTACAATCAATATGAATAAATATAATATTTCTAATATTGAGTACAAAAAACAAGTTGCAGAATGATAAACTCTTATAAAAAGCTGAAAAACTTGCAACAAATCCTAGTCATGCAAACAATAATTTTTATGGCCAATACAAATAGCATAGTATAGTAATGGTATAAAAATTCAAAAAAAGATAAATCCAAGAAGTAGGGAGCACTAAGACTATAAAATGGCATGGATTCAAGGAAGAAATCTTGTTACTTGGGACAACATGGATGAGACTGGAGAGCATTATACTACTTGAAATAAACAAGAAGCAGATTGCGCAATCTCACTTCTAAGTGGAAACTGAAAAGGTTGAATGGACAGAAGAGAGTAGAATGGTGGTTTTCAGGGCTGGGAAAGGGCAGTGGGTGGCACTGTGAAGGAGGGAAGATGGACAGATGTTGGTCAAATGATTCAGAGTTTAATTAGACAAGATGAATAAGTTCTGGATATCTATCATATAGCATCATGGCTATAGTTAATAATAATGTATAGTATTCTTGAAAATTTGCTAAAAGTAAATCTTAAATTTTCTCACCACACATTAAAGAGATAAACATGTAAGGTGATGGATATGTTAGTTAGCTTAAGTTAATAACTTCACAATATATGCATATATCAAAAGTTCATGTTGTGTATTGCAAATATCCATAATTTTTATTAGCAATTCTACATATTTTAATAAAGCTGGAGGAAAATATCAATGGCAGGCAGAGTAGCATACAAAATTCACAGAAACAGAGAGTTTCCATGTCATTTTTCCTCTATTATCTCCTGACTTAGACCTAAAGAGGAACCCAAAGAAGAAACAGCAATTGTGTAACAGGAGAGGAAAAAAAATAAAACAACCAGAAAAAAACCCTGAGGGAGAAACTGCATTTCTGGCCAGAGGACCAGGAAAAATGAGAGTCCTCTACAAGGGAGCAGAGGGGCATCTCTTTTTTCCTCTTTCTTCTCTACCAGCCCTTTCCTCTGAAAGTAGGTGCAGTAATAGAATTGCACTGTGACAGCAATGAGGTGTGCCACTAAACTCCAAAGAGAAGCAGGAAAAGGCAATCTCGTTGTCCCCAAAGTATTACAAATCAAGTTTATAAAGCGTGGCAAATAAACCCCACAACAACCCAATGTACTGCTCCTAGGAATTGCTTTGCCAATTGGAACCCAAGTTTCTATTTATTGTTCCTGCTTCCAAACCAGAAGCTAAAACAGAGCATTTTCCCCTACTGTCTCTGTTTTCTTTTTCTCTGTTAAATACAGATAAAAACAACATGATTTCCCTTTCTATTTTTCTTATCTAAGTAACATCTCTTTTTCTGTTTTGAAAATTTTCCTCTTAATCTTTCTCTTAATCTTTGTTCCTTTCTATTTTAAGATAGACTCACTTTTACTCCTTATAATGATTTTGATATCTTTCGGATCTTTATAAGACTATTAGTAGTTATATCTTTACCCCAATTTATATAATCAATTTTATTTTCACTATTGCTTAATTCTCATTAAGCATCTGCACATGGGACAGTGTATAAAATAATATTTAAAGGTCAAATTTCAAGCTGAGAGGTCATATCCTTTCATTCACCTTGAAAACTATCTCAAGTTTGTCATTAAGCCTTCGATATAAAGACAGATACATTTGGATTTGGTGACAATATATTTCACCCAATTATTTAATATAAGAAGAAGAGACTCATTTTGAATTTGAAATATATCAAGAGGAAAAAGGAGCCAGAGTTATTCAGCCAAAAGAAGAAAAACCTTTGAAATGATTTTATATATTTCTGCAGCTAAGTTATCACTTGAGGATTTTAAATTGCTTAGAAAATTTTTTTCCTAAGTAAAAATATCAAGTTCTAAGAAAACTCCAGCACTTAATAAAAATTTATTGAATTAATGAATAAATAAAAAAACAAAGAAAGAGATCTTGAAGTACACATAAAATGTTTATCTGTTTGGGTTTACACATTTTGCACACATATGATATAAGTGGCAATCCTAAAACATGTTTAACCCTTAAAATACTACATACAAGAGCATAGTTGGTAGATCTTTTTAAAAAGTTCCTCAGTTCTTTTAATTCTATATCTTTTCAATAAATTTTAAGGACTTCCAAATAAGTAAAAAAATCAATAATATAAAGCAATTTGAATTTTAAAATTTGTTTTAAAAGGGCCATGATAGTTCATTGTCTTTAGTCATTCAGGATTACAAAATATTCCTGCATATTTTCTCACTTTCCCTTACTCATAACTGGAGTAAACTAGAACACATTCAACTGCTTTTGTGAGTAGCCAACTGAAATACATACCCCCTATAAATAGATGTGTTTTTATACGTATATATGAATAAGAAGACATATCAATCTTTGTATTTGTTCTCTATATTGTCATTTTCTCCTATATATTGAATCACTAATGATTTTCATGTAGCATTATATAAAATATTTAAGCATACACATGTATAATATGAAATATTTATAGTAAACTCATTGGAACAACGTGAAGATATATATCCCTTCTAATTCTCAAAAAAGCCTTATTTTGTGCTACATATAAGTTATATACCTATTTTAATAATGTCAAGAGTAGAGTACTGGCTGGGGTTGTGGCTCAGTGGTAGAGCACTTGCCTGGTGCATGTGAGGTACCACATAAAAATAAATAAATAAATGAAATTTTTTTTAAAACAGTAGAGTACCGAGATGATTTTAAAAGCATTAATGTGAATATCATAGATGTTATTCTAAAAATAATAGTTCATTTCTACATTACACTTGGTTAAAGAATCTGTGCTGCTTAATTTCATCTAAGCTTCATTTTAAAGATGCTAGTGAAGATGACCCAGATCTATATTGCACTAAATAATTACTCTCCTCATTTTCTCTTACTAATCTCTTTCAACTACCAAAAATGTCATTCCTATTACTACCTCTAATATTTTTATACTGTTAAAATGTTTCTGTTACCCTCTCATCAATTTCATTCACTCTCTCATCATCTACAATTCCTTCATACTTGTTTCTTTGAATTGTATTAAGGGCAGTTAGGATGTGAGGTGCACACATATATACATACATACACCTGTAGCATAACATATTTTGTAATCATTCACTAGGTTGAAATATCTATCTGTACAAGCCAATATGTAATATATAATATTTTTTTACAAACTTCTGAATTTACTATTTTGATATTTACTAATTATCAACCATGTTTAGTTTGATTATAAAATCTACATGAAAAATATAAATGAGAACCACTAGGTTTAAATAAGTTAGCAAAATTTCTTCTAATATAACCTGAGTTGATAATATTTCTACTAAAGGAATTCCTGAAGTATTACTTTTCTGTTTCACTGATATTTTATTTTAATATCTAAACCATTTAATTTTTTTTGGCTTTTACTAAAAATATAAACTAATGTTAAGAAGCTGCTTACTTTTCCATGTGTGATAGAAAAAGTTAAATGGATTGAATCTGTAGCATGACCCAAATCACCTAAGGAATTCTTTAAAAATGTACTAAATATGTCAGAAGTACACTATATTACAGGGATGCAAGAATTATGACATTCTCTTTGCCCTTACACTGATTACGGAGACAATGTAAATGCTTACAAATAACTAAAACATTGTGTGTGGCATAGAAATAATCTTTAAATCAACAGAAATGTATAAATGCCTACCTATATGATATCAAACTCCTTGATATTAAAGTTACACATTCTCCAATACAGTTTTTATTATGGAAATACAACAAAAATAACTAAATGTACATAATTGCTTAGTTGAATAGTAGCTTTCTTGAGTGTTTTTCAAAGGCTTTTATTAACCATCAAGATGCAACGCTATCACAATACCAGACCTTAAATTATACTAGAGAGCCATAGTAACAGAAACAGCATGGTATTGGCACCAAAACAGGTACATAATAGACCAATGGTACAGAATAGAACACACATAAGCACAAACTCACATAAATACAGGTATCTCATACTAGACAAAGGTGCCAAAAACATATTGGAGAAAAGATAACCTCTTCAACAAATGTTGCTGGAAAAACTAGAAATCCATATGTAACTAATTAAATTAAACCCCTATCTCTCACTCTGCACAAAAATCAACTCTAAGTGAATCAAGGACACCCTGTGCTTAATAGAAGAAAACGTACCCCAAATCTCTACCATGTCAGCTTAGGAACTGACTTCTTTAACAACACACCGAAAGCACAAGAAATAAAATCAGAAATCAATAAATGGGATGGAATCAAACTAAATAACTTCTTTACAGCAAAGGAAACAAGTCAATATCATGTAGAGAGAGCCTACAGAATGGGAGAAAATCTTTACCACATTCACCTCAGATAGAGCATTAATCTCCAGGATACATAAAGAACTCAAAAAACTTAACACCAAAAAGAACAAGTAACCCAATCAATAAATGGGCTAAGGAACTGAACAGACACTTCACAGAAGAAGAAATATAATTGATTAACAAAAACATGAAAAAAAATGTTCAACATCTTCAGCAATTACGACTAGCAATTATCAAGAATACATCCAATAATAAATGTTGACAAGGATGTGGGGGAAAAGGTACATTGCTGGTGGAGCTGCAAATTGGTGCAACCACTATAGAAAGCAGTATGGAGATTCCTCAGAAAACTTGGAATGGAACCATTTGAGTCAGTCATCCACTCTTTGGTTTATACTCAAAGGATTTAAGTTAGCATGTTACAGTGACACAGCCTCATCAATGTTTACAGCACCTTAACTCACAATAGTTAAGCTATGGAGCCAACCTAGGTTCCCTTCAACACATGAATGGATAAAGTATATGTGGTATATATACACAGTGGAGTATTACTCAGCCTTAAAGAAGAATGAAATTATGGCATTTGCTAGTAAATAGATGCAACTGAAGAATATCATGCTAAGCCAAAAAAAAAAAAAAAAAGCCCACCCCAAAGAACCAAAGGCCAAATGTTTTCTCTGATATGTGTATGATAATTCACAATGGGGCACAGAGGAAGAACAGAAGTACTTTGGATTAGACAGTGAGGGTGAAGGGAGGGGAAGGAGGTACAGGGTTTGAAATAATAGTAGAATGAAGCAAAAATTATTACCCTATGTGCAAATATGATTATATGACCTGTGTAACTCTACATCATGTACAACCAACCAGAAGAATGAGAAGTTATACAGCATTTATATATGATGTGTCAAATGAATTCTACTGTCATACATAACTAATTAGAACAAATAAAAAATTAAAAAACAAACAAAAGCACCAAGTTAGAAAAGGAAAGGTTAAAGAAAAAGAAAAGAAAAAGGTGCAAGGCTGGAGAAATAGCCATACATAAGAGAGAAAAAAAAATTAAATCCTAATGTGATAAAACACAGGAAAATACAAATGCCTAACATTAGTTAAGATCATCTTTAAATTTTTTTTAAAATGAAAAGATGGATATTTCACAGAGAAAAAGAAACACTAAATGACCTAGAATTTTGTAGTCAATAAGTTCATAAATGCTAATATTTCACTGAATTAACAGATAAAATTTTCGCTTATGACTTAACATTTCTTATTTTCACCCAATTATTTATAATACAAGGAAACTGAGCATAAATATTGCTGTAGGATGGAGTTTCTATAAAGTTTATTGCTGTATGTTAAGGAAACCACCA
Organism: Marmota marmota marmota; assembly: GCF_001458135.2. NCBI lineage: Eukaryota > Metazoa > Chordata > Mammalia > Rodentia > Sciuridae > Marmota > Marmota marmota. The sequence goes on along the minus strand of NW_026000026.1, from coordinate 65,909,309 downwards.
GAGAAAACGGATCAACGTCACCCATCCCTTCATGCATACCTGTAATATTTTTCTCATAATCTCCAGTTCTGACATTTCCCTATTATAAATAACAACATGGTGAGCAAATTGGACATCCAACTTTTTTACATTTGAAGATTATTTCCTTAGAATTGATTCCTGGTAGTAACATTAAGGAGTCAAAAAGTAGGACAAATTTATATTACTATTTACTGTGAGGATATCATCCTGTTTTTTGTTTGTTTGTTTGTTTTTAATTTTGCTACAAACTTGCTTAAGAATGAAATCTAGCAGTGTGTGGCAGTCTGCAACCACAGTACCAGCTAATGGGGAGGCTGGGGCAGGAAAAATGCTCAAGGCCTGTACAGTTTCAGATCAGCCTAGGAAATAAGTAACACCGTCTCAAAATAAACAAATAAATAAAAAGTGGGGGTTGTGGTGCTGGTGGTTGAGGATCAGTGGTAGAGCACTTGCCTAGCATGGGTGAGGCACTAGTTTTGATCCTCAGCACTGCATAAAAATAAATAAATAAAATAAAGGTATTGTGTGTCCATCTACAACTAAAAAGAAATACTCAAAAAAGAAAAAAAGGAAACAAAAGCAGGTATATAGTTAGACTTGGGGATGTGGCTCAGTAGCAGAACACTTTCCTTGCCTTGGGTTTGATCCCTAGTGCTACAAAAATAAAATAAAATAATCTATTTATAGTTTTACTGGAAAATATGGCTATACTGAAGTAGCATATTGTACATCCTTTTAAGAAATTGTGAACCGTCAGAACTCATGACTTGTCCACTGAAGTCTTTGGTTTTAAGTATGTTTACATAATTTTTAATTAGTTGTTTTTATGATAAGCACTACTCTTCATTTGTGGTTTATCTTATTATCTTGGACTTCTTTTCTTTCAACATTTAACGTCAGTATATTTTAGATGCTCAAAATCAATAATACTGTCCTTTCTTATTTTTCTGTATGTTTTCTAATCTTTGAAACTCTCAGCTCCAATCCCCAAAAGTTTATGAACATTAAATTCTATTTCCTTCTTTAATATGATTTGATTTGATATATAACTATAACTAATTTTTAATATAGAATACTGTTAGAAGCAGTGTCTAAATAGTTGTTTTACCAAACTGTTTACCACCACTGATTGAGAGATCATCCCCCTTCTCCTTGATTTTTGATACAATGTGCTATTATAATTTCCCTATATACTGTCAGGTGAATTAATAATTCATAATATTTGTGTGCTTCTTAGTGTAATGAAAAGACATGGGCATAATACTCAATGAATCTAACTATGTAGAATATACATAAATAACTACCATCTGGAATTCTCTCATGTCTTAAAATTAGGATAATTTCAGCTAACAGTTTTCATCTATATTTCCAACTGCTTAGTTCATTCTTCCCTCAAAGTTTCATCTTTTAGTTTTAATCTTAATTGTGTATGTAATTACCTCATTGAATTAGAGGGCATTTTATCTATTTTTTATACTTCTAGATCATTATTAATTTCACTAATAAAATAAAAAGTTTCTGTAAATCTGGTAAACACATTCTCAATTCCTTTTTTCATATTCCTCTATTCTTTGCCTTTACCAACTTTAACTCCGCATAAAAAGAAGTTTAAGAAATAAGTAAGGTAAGATACAGGGTTCTAGGAAGGCTCTGAGGAATCTTTCACTCGTGGAAAATAAGGCAAGGGGGAGAATAGAAAATACTAGTATGACGAGCTGGCCTGAGAGAATCTTTCTGAAAAATCATGTGAATCCCCAGGGTGTATGTTTCAAGAAGAGCAGACACCATATCTGCTTTACTTTTTATTGCATTGCCAACATCAGGTTTATATAGGAGTGGCTCAATAAAGACTTGCTGGTTGCATGACAGAGACCTAGCGGGCAGAGACAGAGAGGCAACAGCGCAAAGGGGAAGGAATGTGTTGCAGGCAGATGTGTGTTAGCTGGCTCCAGCAAATATTTAAAGTTGTCTCACAATTCTACCCATCTTTGGAAGAAGAATCTGGGTAATCTACTTTAAAGCTGATCCAAAAGGTCTTGAAAGCACAGAGATTTATAAATCACCATTTGTTTCTTGCTCCTCTGTGACCTTGATATTGTTATTAAAATTCTAATGTGCCTAAAGTCAAATTTTGCTGACAGACTGAGTAACTCCAGCATTTCCTCTGCTCTCAACATAGGCGTTCCATATGGACTAGAAACACCATTCATCTGTTTCATGTGTTGGTGAAACTGCTAAGAATGACTGTCACATCAAAAACTTCATCGCCATAAGATGGCAATAATTAATTTATTACTTTACATATATCTCATACCTAGAAAAATACTATGAACTAGCTGTCCAGATTTCTGCCAAAAATCAACATTTCAACTTGGTTTAGACCAAAAGCACCAAGACATTTTAAGGAAACTCTAAAGTAAAAGATTAGAGATTTTGAGAAAGCAGGGGAAATGTAAGACAAAGTATTATGTCAGGGACTAAGTATAAATCTTGATAAGAGATGCTATTTTCTTTGATTTTAGGATAGTGCTTCCCCAATAATGCTAATTGTGATACTTGTTCTTGTACCTATATATACTTCAACCTCCCATAGCATCTCATCCAGATTAGAATAATTCAGTTCATCGATTCACTCATTCAAGAATCATCTATTGAATACTTACTAAGGGCTAGGGAACACAATGACACAAGTAGGTAACATCCTTGGCATGATGGGTATACTATGTAGTGGTATTCCTATATTGGTATATTGGTACTAGTGTTAAGCAAATAACTACAGAAACAACTAACATCTGTTCTATGCATATGTTATCTCATTCAAGATAATAGAATTTATGAGATAAGATTATCACAATTTTATGAATGAAGAAATGAGGCTAAATAGACTCATGCTAGTAATACAATTACAAAGAATGGGAAATGTTAATACTGCTTAGGAGTCAGAGACACTTTTCTGAAGAAACAATATTCTCGGCTTATCTTTCTTGATCAATCTAAAAAATATGACTGACCAAACATAGGCTTGAAGTTTATAATTTCTGCTCATTTGTTTTTGAGACAGGTCTTACTATGTTGCCCAGGCTGATCTTGAACTCATAAGCACAAGTGATCCTCCAACCTCAGCCTCCAGAGTGGCTGGAACAATAGGCAAGTAGCACCACAACAGACCTAAAATTTATAATTCTTAAATATATAAACCTTACCAACGTTTTTTTGTCTTAGATTCACCTCAGAATGATTACAGTGCTTATACAATTCGAAAAGGGAACACCAAAAAAAAAAAAAAATCACTGTTCACATAGAAAACTATTTTTGATATCTTTCTTTTGAATTCTGATGAGACTGCAAAAATCGATTTTAGAACATCAGCTTCTCCAGAAAGCCATAAAATAGGTATTTCTGCTTCACCGGTTCTTGATCATTAGGATGTTTTGAGATGATTAAAGTTTAAAGAGGTCATTGCTTATACCTCAAATAATCACCAGTCTATTCCCTGAAATGTGACTTTTTTATTTTATTTCCAAGGGTAGAATGCATGTACTTTTACTCCAGATCCCTACTATACTCTCCTAGTCTGTTACAGAGATTAAAGTTTTAAAGAGAACTTACAGATTTAGAATAGAATTTTGTTTTAAATATTTATTTTTTTAGTTGTAGTTGGACACAATACCTTTATTTTATTCATTTCTTTTTATGTGTTGCTGAGGATCAAACCCAGGGCCTCACACATGCAAGGCGAGTGCTCTATCACTGAGCCACAACCCCAGCCCCTAGGATAGCGTTTTTCTTTATACCCAGATGAGTTTACATTGTGGTTCTCAAACATTAGGAAGCATCAAAATCACCTTATAGGATTTGTTAAAACACGGACAGCATGGCATACTCCCAGAATTTCTGATTCTTGAGATCCTAAGTGGGGCCAGAAAATCTGCCATTCTAACAAGTTCCCCATGTTGAACTGGTCCAATGCCTGCACTTTGAAAACAACTGGTTAGGAGGAAAACCATAGAGAAATCTGTAAATAAAAGTGGGAAAGTACTTGTATTTCCTAAATTAACACAGTTTCACTGGTTAATTAGCACCACTGACGAATGTAAGGAGAAACAATAACATAAAACTCAATATACTAAAAAGATGGAATTATACTGTTCTCTTTACCACTTAAAGAGGCAGCACAGCATAATGTTTAAGATCAAATACTCAAGCCCAATTGGCTGAGCTGGACTCTAAGCTCTGCTGTTGAATAGCTAGGCAGTCTTCAGCAAATTACATAACCTTCCTATGCCACAATTTCCTCAATTATGAAACTGGGAAAATAATAATACTTTATAGAAATTTTATGAGAATTAAATAAGTAAAGCACTTGAAACTTGACTTTTATAGTATATAAAGATTTACTAAATAAATTAGGCTAGGTTCCTGAAAAAAGACTTACAGAACCTTTCTTGTAGATCTCAGAACTATGCCTACTTATTCTCCTGAGAAGCTTTCCTTCTTCTTTCCACCCCCACCCTGCTTTTGCCAACCATTCATTCAGAACTAACTTTCTGAACTATACCCATTTTACCAGAAATCTCTGGTAAACATTACTATATAAGAGGTAAATAATCATTCAATATGTAATTGTTTCTCTCTTCACTCCAATTTCAGCATTCCCTCACTGTTAGGTTGTTTATTACACATATATTTGCAAGTATCTCTAAATCTTTTATTGCAATGAAGTAAGATATGTATAAATCAGTCATATAATAAACTAATCTCTGACTTATTCTACCATTAAACACTAAAATTACTAAACAGTGGAGATAAACTAAAACACATTACTAAGTTTCAGTTATAAACTAAAAAATGATGCCATCTGTTTTTATTGCCATTGGTAATGGATTCATTCATATGCTATTCTGTGTATTTAAATCAAATGATGACTCAGGTCCTTTGTAGAAAAATTTCCCTAAAAAGTCCTAACAAGTTTTAAATTTGCACTTTTAACAAATAAATGTATTCAATTTTTATTAAAATTTGAGTAAACTGGCTGGGGCTGTAGCTTGCCTAGTAATGTGTGAAGCACTGGGTTCAATCCTTAACACACCATAAAAAATAAACAAATAAAATATTTGTCCATTTATAACTACATTTTTTTAAAATTTTGAGTAAATTGCAAGAGATCTTAATTACTTGATTACATGTCATGTTTGTCCAATAATACTGAAGTCACAGTTCACTTGTTCTTTTGCTTCTTCGCAGCTAGTGCTAATGTTAAGACACACACAGGATATTCAGTGATCTCTTGTGGTCTATGCGAAGCAAGTGACAGTAATAATTATTTTCATTCTGCTTTGTTTCTAAGTTAATTAATATCATTTCTTCATTATGACTTCTAAATATTTCCCATGATCTCACTAAAAGTCTTGCATTGCAACAAATTTCAAAACAATTTTAAAAACATTAGTACTTTACATGAAAATTCAGGATTAGGTTTCACATTTCTATACACTTCAGGTAAAATGGCTTTGGAGGAAAGATGTTAAATGGTATTTTGGCTTGAGAGATTTCAGTTGACAAATTAGAACAATTACAAGAATTTAGAAAAACAGAAGAAAATGCCTTTCATGGCAGCTGAGTTAACAGATCAAAATTGTTTAAATGGTGTGAATTATTTCTCACCAGTAACTACTGTTATGAACAGAATTATGTGATATTCAGAATAAAGAGGATTAAGATTATTTTATGCCACAATTCATGAGACACGGAAAGCAAATATTTCAATTAATTTTTAAATGTTTTTTTTTTCTCCTTAAGTTGTGCCTTTCTCTTTACTCAAAGTAATGCTGTGTAACATTTTTGAAACTATTGGATCAAATTTATTTAAATAAGCAACACATCTTGTTGCTCAGCCTATGACTTACCAATGCTGATTTTCTAAATTCCTCATTTTGTAGTTATTGTTCCATTCATTTTTCCCATCTTAACAGCTTTGACTTTCATATAGTTATCCACCATTTTCTCAAAGTTTATTAAATAAGAGAGAATATCATCAAAATATACATTTTTTCTATTTTTGAAATTAATTCAGTATAACTCATTAGTTCAATCTATAACCCACACAATGACATATTATCTCCCCTGCCTTTTGTCCCACGTTGCAAGTATATCATTTAAAAATATATGTAGGTCAAACATGTTTCTGTACAAGGAACCTAACGGATATTAACAAATTTTGCACTACTGTAAAAAATATGACCTACTACTCAAAAACCTTTATTTTTTAAGCTTCTCAAGCTTAATGGATAATACTATTTCCAAAGTCTATGGGTATTATACTACCCAACTGAGTTAGCTATAATCTCATTGCATACTATATGATAATAATATTTTAAAAATACTTGAGAGTTTATAAAAAGCTTTCATTATCTTGTCTTTCCAATAACAATGTGAAATAGATACAGAAGAAGAAACTGGTTCTCAAAGAGATTAAATATATGGTATAAAGTCTCATGGGAAAAACAAAAAAAAATCTAGTGTGGATACATTTGGTGGAAAAAGTATAAAGCCTCCGGACAGCCTTTTCTGACTAAAAATAAACTCCAAGAAATAATTGGGAATAACCTCACAGGCAAGAACATTATTTTAATTATCTATAACTTCAAAATAGGATTTCTAAGAGTTAATAAAGAAATTGTAACTTTCTGTCAATCAAGTTGGGCTTGATTTGGGATTCTCCACTTAAGAAAATGCTTTGATTTGCAAGATCTATGGTAGTCTGGAATAATACAAAGAACCCATGAAAGTATGACACAAATAAGAAATTGCCAAGTCAATGAATAATAATTGTTTGGCTACTAGAATGTAGATGCTACTTCAGCCACTGAATAAGGACCATATTATTGTCTCTGTTTCATCAATTACATTTCCTATCAATATCTAGATTTCTTTGATTTCTTATATATAATTTCATCTATGTTCTTAAACCTATTTTTTCAATTCACATTCATTGAATAATTTTTGTGTATGACCATGGAACTTGACTCAAAAAGGCTATTATATTATGAAACCATAATTATTTTTATAAGATACAAATCTTACCATAATTCTTTCCAGAATACAACCATTCCCAAGATCAAACACACTGGCACCCACCAAGACAAAAATCAAATGTATTAGCATGAAATGACAGTTGTGACTTGGATTCTTTTAACTTTTCCAACCTCCCTTCCTGCATTAGTTTTCTTTGTTGCTGCAATCAAGTATCATAAAGGTAGCAACTTAATGCTGCTTATACAAACTTATCTTAAAATTTTGGAGGTCAGAGGTCCAAAATGGATCTCCAGGGCTAAAATAAAGGGTTCAGCAGAGCGGTTCATTTCAGGGGCCCTAGAGGAGAATCTTTTTCTTGTCTTTTCCAGCTGTAGAAGCTCCTCACTTCCCTGGATCATTGAAGTCACATGACTTCAATGCCTACTTCTGTAGTTAACATGTCCTGGCCTGATTCTCCCTGGACTCCTACTTGAAATAACGATGGGTCTACTCGGATAAACTCCCCAACTCAAGATCCTTAACCATAATCATGTCTGCAAGGTCTTTTTTGCTGTGTAATGGAATGTATTCTCAGGTTCTCAGAATTAGAGTACAGACCCACAGGGATGGATTATTGAAACATACTTCTCCTTCCTCACTTCTTTTACTCATTACTAATATATTCCTCATTCCATGTATATGAACTGGAATTCTTATAGTTGCTCAAATGTGCCTCAGAATTTTTTACTCCAAGATCAGAGGCAACTCCATTACCTGAACCAGTATGCTACAGGTCCTTCACTAGTACACTCGGTCACCCTCCACAACTCAGTCCACCAACACCTCCTCTTGAAAGCAATTCTTTTAAAAAATTTTTTGTTTGTTTTAATTAGTTACACATGATAGTACAATGACCTTGACATATCATACATTTGAATCAGATGGGATATAATTTCTCATTTTTCTGAGTGTACAGGTTGTAGAATCACATGGGTCATGAAGTCATGTATATACATACATATAGCAATAATATTGTCTATTTCATTCTACTGTCCTTCCTTTCCCCCCATCTCCTCCTCTCCCCTCCCATCACTTCTCTCTACCCAATCTAAGGTGACGCAATTCTTTTTGTTTTTCCCTCACATCTTCATACATGTATTCTGTATAACTATGAGGGTCTCCTTCCATCTTCCATGCAATTCCCCTTCTCCCTCGCTTTCCCACCCACCTTTCTTCCCTATCTAGAGATAATCTTCTTCTCATGCTCTTCTACCCTACCCCATTTTAAGTTACCCCTCTTATATCACACAAGGCATTTGTTTTTTGAGGGATTGGCTAACTTCACTTAGCATAATCTGCTATAATGCCATCCATTTCCCTGCAAATGTCATGATCTTGTTATTTTGTAGTGCTGAGTAATATTCCATTGTGTATAAATGCCACATTTTTTTTTTATCCATTCATCCATTGAAGGGCATATAGATTGGCTCCACAGTCTAGCTATTGTGAATTGTGCTGCTATAAACATTGATGTGGCTGTGTCTCTGTAGTATGCTGTTTTTAAGTCCTTTGGGTATAGACCAAGGAGAGGTACAGCTGGGTCAAATGGTGGTTCCCTTCCCAGCTCTCCAAGGAATCTCCATACTGCTTTCCAAATTGGCTGCACCAATTTGCAGTCCCACCAGCAGTGTATGAGTGTACCTTTTTCCCCTGCATCCTCATCAGCACTTGTTGTTGTTTGACTTCATAATGGCTGTCACTCTTACTGGAGTTAGATGGTATCTTAGAGTAGTTTTAATTTGCATTTCTCTGATTGTTGAAAGCAATTCTTAAACTGTCAATGTAACATGCCCTTCTCATGTACTTTAAATCAGCACAAAATTCCTCTAGAATGGAGCTTATAAGATAATCTTACTAACTTATCTTCTTAACCAGACTCTAGTTTCTTTTGAAACAAGACTGTCATAGTCATCATTGTATCTTCGGTACTTAATATAGTATTATAAAATAGCGAACAAATATTTATTTATTAAATATAAATAAAATAACTAAAAAACAGACACATGCTTAAAACCTGTTGAATTCCTAGAAAGTTTTGACCTATTTATTTCAGATGAACATGGATGATCTTCTAGAGACCCAACAATCAAGACTGTAATAAAAGTGGCAGAGTCATTTAAAGGTTATTTCTAAAGAAGATTCAGATAACTCTGATGATCTCATAGTCCAATATTGCAGACATTAAAAAATGATTCTTATGGTTTCCATCTGAAGAGATTCCAAGGTAAAAAAAAATATGTATTTAATAAAAAATACACAAAGGACTTAAAGACAGCATATTACAGGGACACAGCCACATCAATATTTATAGCAGCACAATTCACACTGTGGAACAATGTAGATGAATGAAGAATAATAAAAAAATGCGGCATATATACACAATGGAATATTACTCAGCAATAAAAGAGAATAAAATTTACCTGGCATTTGCAGGTAAATGGATGGAGTTAGAGAAGATCATGCTAAGTGAAGTTAGCCAATCCCCAAAAAACAAATGCCAAATGTTTTCTCTGATATAAGGAGACTGATTCATAGTGGGATAGGGAGAGGGAGCATGGGTGGAATAGACAAATTCTAGATAGAGAAGAGGGGTAGGAGGGGAATGAGAAGAAGGGGTTAGAAATGATGGTGGAATGTGATGGACATCATTATCCAAAGTACACGTGTGGAGACAAAAATTGGTGTGAATATACTTTGTATACAACCAAAGATAGGAAAAATGTGTACTCTATATGTGTAATATGAATTGTAATGCATTCTGCTGTCATATATAAATATAAAATTAATAAAAAATATGTATTTTAGAAGATAAACAGCATTACTAGAAAGCATTGGGAAAATCATAACTCTTAGAGGTCATCATTAAGAAATATGCATAATGGTAAGAGCACAAAACAATGAGGACTATGGTTTGAACTTAAGGGTCATTTATTACTAAGAGACATGTTAGAAATGACAACTGATATTGGCTCATCTTGATTCTACTTCCCTGAATTTTAGTAGCCGCCAGTCAAGATTTAATGGAAGGGCTGGAGTTGTGAGCAGAAGTAGAACACTTAACCTAGTAAGTGTGTGGTCCGAGGTTCGATCCTCAGCACCACATAAAAATAGATAAATAAAATAAAAGTATTTTAAAAATTCCTTTAGAAAAAAGAGTCAATGGAATCCACAAGATAATAATTTCTCTCTACAGGTATTCCCCTATTATAAAATCTCTTTTATGTTATAGTCTTTTTTAAAAAAAGGTTTTTTAGTTGTTGATGGACATTTTTTTATTTTTATTCATTGATTTATATGTGGTGCTGAGAATCTAACCCAGGGCCTCATACATGTGAAGCAAATGCTTTACCACTGAGCCATAATCCTAGCCCCAGTGTTCAACTCTTAATATATACAACTTGTTACAAAAAAAAAACAGAAGAAAGAATATAAAGTTTCATTTTCTCTAAGGCTTATAGATATCAGTAAGGCTTTCTATTTTAAAAAAATCACTTGAAGATATCTTTTTCATGTCCTTGGTATTTCTAATTTAGATCCTATTATTTTGATGTCATTAAAATTCTTAGCATGTATATTTAGTCTTCGTAAAATAGAATGTGGGACGATTCTTTTGTGATACAATTAAATGATTCTAAAGAAAGATCAATGGTTCTTTTAAAAAGTGAAAACAAATACGTCTATTCTTATATATCATTTTCACTTTGAAAAAGGTTAATACAAGACAGTAATTTTTAAATAAAGAATATTAAATATTATATGCGGTTGCCTTGTGACTTTACTATCAGAAATCTTGTCAAGGTGTCAGATTTTATGGAACCAATCAAATATAGTCTGTGATAGTCTAAATAAAATACAGAGAAGCTAAACAACATTGTACCAGAAATGTTTTCTATCAATAGTTTAAAACATTTATGAAGTTTGCTAAGAGTAAAATAACTCTGTTGTTATGAATAACTTTTTATGTGAAAAAGCAACACCTTCTTTTTTCTTTTCTTTTTTGGAGTGCTAGGGATCAAACCCAGAGCCTTATACATGTTAGGCAAGCACTCTACCACTGAGTTATAACCCCAAACACAAGTAAATTCAAATATATTGCAAAGAAAGCAAGGAAAGATAATATAGCAATAAATTATTGTACCATGAAATTGAATTTAAGTATATTTCTAAAATAATCTCATTCATTAATGTAAACCATGCTCCATTTAGAAACTGAAAAACTAAAATTTCTACATTATTTTGAGAATAGAATACTTAGGCCTTTTGTTTATATTTTTTCAAATATATAAAGTACTTATGTTTAGGTTTTCTCAAAAATAATATCAAATATTTACTGTTCACTATGTGCAACACATAAAAATGCGTAAAATTTCCTATTGCTATGAAGAGCTATTATCTAATGGGATGTCAGACACTAACTGTAATAGAAGACTGAATAAAGTAAGTGCTATAACTACTGCAAGACTCAATATGTGTTGAGGGGGAAACATTTCCAGGGAATACTTTATGAATATATATATAAAATCAGGGTGACTAATAAGGAAAATGGAAATTGCATCATCATTAGAGGCTGTCCACCATAAAAGTTTTGGTGATACAGAGAGGAGAGTTGTTCTAAGGAAGAGGAGTTATGTGACTGAAGAGAAAAATCCAGGATGGAGGCAGGGGGGCCCTCTTCTCTGTCCACCACACTACCACTTATAATCAAGTCACCCCACACATTTCCTATCAGCTCTCCTGGGCTCCTCCTTTTCTACTGATTGCTTTTGTGCTGACTAAAGAATAGAAGGATTGACATTAATATCCTACATTGGAATTCCTTTGTTTTCTTAGAAAGACTTTTATTCTTGCTTTATATATCTTACTCTTTTAGTACTCTGGGGCTTTAGAATATCAAATATGTTCTCAATGTCTTAGTCCAGGAATTGAGGAGTAAGACAATATAAAGAGATAGTGGCCCTCTGTAAAATTATATAGAACTGATAATTTATAAAATAAATTGCTGACTTTTTTCACAAGGGCAATGTATGAATGAAAAAACAATAATGATAATCCATTCAATCTTAAGGTTCTTGCCTTTGAATATGTGCACTTTTACAAATTTAGCTAAATATTAACCTCTCCAGATACATATTTAAGATGAGAAAATGAAAATGTAAATGTAAATGTAATGGATATAATAGTTTGTTATTTTGGTACTGGTTTAAACTTTTGAATGTATTTAACGCTAACTTATTAATATTTTGAACATAAATCCATAGTCCTAGAATTTTACTATTCTGTTCAGCAAAGACATAGAGAAAAATGCTGATGCAGAATATTTATTACTAAGCTGTATTTTAATATTATGCTCTTGGCTGTTATTAAAGGATAATAGAAGCAAAAATCTATGAAAACGTTCCTAAACTTCTGCAGAAATGTTGTGGACATTCTCATCTACAATCCCAAGAGAAAAAATTTCTTTAAAACTGTGTTTCAGCTACATAATGCTGTGACCAAAATACCTGACAAGAACAACTTATAAGAGGAAAAGTTTATTTTGGCCTCACAGTTTCAGAGGTTCAGTCTATGGTCACTTGACTCTATTGCTCTGGTCCTGAGTTAAGGCAGAACATCGTAGGTGGCCATATAGAAGTCTCTCACCATGTGGCGCCCAGAAAGCTGGGGTAGGGCAGGGAAGGACCAAGATATAATCCCCAAGGGCACACCCCTAGTGACCCACCTCCCCCAACCATGTCCCACCTACCTATAGTTAGCACCCAGTTGGTTCACTCAAACTACACATTAAGCTCTAGCTCTCACAGTCTCATCATTTCACCTCTAAATATTCCTGTTTTAACACAGGAGCTTTGGGGCACACCTCATATCCGTGAATTTACTGATATTACAACTTTGCTTTAAACAAATTAAAACCCATCTCTCTTTCTAATCATAAAGTCAGTTAACTCATTTTCTATAACAGCTTCCAGGAATCTTACAGCTAAATTTCAATCTCAACACAGAATTTATATAGACCTTTAAGTGTTTGCACATTATATTAAGTGCTCTTAAATTTCCATCATACTTATTTTTCCATGGTGCTAATAATTTGTTTCTGCTTTAATATTACTATAACATAACTTGGTTATAGCTACACAAGTTTAACATGAAACATAATAAAATGAACATTGATTTTTTTCTTTTTTCTAAATTTTTGTCATATTCCTTAAATTCTTCAGGAAGTAAAAGGCTGGATATTTTTCAATATTTTAGTGAGTTAGGTAGTATTACCACTTACACTGAGGATATACTTAGATCAAATTCACCACTTGCTTATCAGACCTTCAACAGATCAGTGATTTTCATCCTAATCCTGGTATATAGGCTCAAAAAAATCTGACTTTAATCTGAATTTTTCAGATAATTAGCCATTCCAAATAACTTGCTTCTGTCAAACTTATCTTGCCTTCCTTAAAAACAGGTCTTCAAACATCCCACATTTTATAACATTTCTTTTTTTAAATAATTTCCCTTCTCCGCCCTTTCTTCATGATCTACTTCTAGTCCATCTTTCTCTGTGAAGCATTTTCTTGCTAATTGTTCCTTTTCTGAATACTTATATGTTGCCAATGTAAAAATCAGTTTTTATTGATTTGTAAAAACTCTTCCTATTGTCACATTAAAGTTTACAAAATCAACTTATTGGATGCAGACATTTTTAAAACTGTAATAGAATGTATCACATGTAGGAAATATAAAACATCATTTTATAAAACTGATTCAGTTCTACACACACCAACACTTTAATTTGGTATAGCCTACATATCAATATAAAATACAATTTCTTCCTTCATATTGTAGAAAAAACTTCTAAACACAGCTTTATAATAATAGCTGTTGTTGTTGTTGTTATTATTATTATTATTATTATTATTATTATTATTATTATTTTATGTGTGTGGTGCTGGGTATTAAATTCAGGGCCTTGTGCATACAAGGCAAGCATTCTACCAACTGTATATCCCCAGCCCCTAAATATTATTATATAATAAATATATATAAATAATTATGTAATATTTCAATCAGGTTTGACATACCTCGTTCCTCAAGTATTTATCATTTCTTTATAGTGAAAACTTTAAAAACACCTTTTCTGTTTTTTTTTTAATGTAAGTACATTATTATTATCTATAGTTACCCTATTGCTTCTTATCCCTACCCAATTGTAACTTCCCCATAGATCAATCACATTATGTATTCATCAGTTGATGGACGTGTAGGTTGTTTACATTTCTTGGCAATTTTCAATAGTGCTGCAATAACCGTAGAAGTACAGATATCTCTTCAATATACTGATTTCATTTCCTTTGGATATAAACCTAGTGGAAGGATTGGTGAATCATATGGTAGCACTATTTTTAATTTTTTGAGGAGCCTCCATGTTGTTTTCCACAATGACTGTAGAAATTTACATTTTCACGAAGAGTGTACATAACTTATGAATAACCTAAGGTGCTTTTGGCTATCTTAGGATGTACTTTGAAGTCTATAGATTACACGTGGCTTCTAGTTTCATGAAACATGCAGTTTATGCATTTTGTTGTTGTTGTTGTTACTCTTCTTCGTCACCATTGTACAGTTTCCAACAGGAAACAGGAAAAAAAATGCTAAATTATAAAACCATATTCATACCAAAAACCTTTCCACAGCCCATGCATATAAAAGTCTAATAAATAAAGAGATGAAATGACACGTATTAGGCAATATTTGTGTTGTAAATATAAAATCCTGACTTTCAGCATGCATAAAAAATTCCAGTGACTTATTATTCTAATCTCATAGGCTTCATTTGCCTTTTCCCAACATCCTTCAAATATTGATAGAGTAGATAAGATGTATGAAACTTACTACTGAAAAGCCTGGCTCCTCAAACTAAAAATATGATATTTGAGACAGTATGAAGTACACTGTCTTTACTTATGAAAGTAAATACACTGAGTAATCATTAATGGAAAACTAGCGGTCTCCAAGGCCTATTTTACTTTTTTGAGACTAACATTGCTTTTCTCCAAATGTTTACTGGTAAAGAATAAGAATTTTTAGTTCTCATTGCTAGGGATAAAACCCAAGGCATTATACATGCCAGTATGAGAATTTTAAAAAACTGAAAAATAGTCTATATGTTGCATGAGCTATGGTAGGGTTCTTTTATATTATGGATTTAACACATCGAGCATAAAATCAAAGTTTAATTTGGCTTTCCCGACTGTATTAAATGGAGGCTAAATATTGAAATATCACCCTGAATCCCCTTTAGCACAACATGCTATAGTCTCTGTCAGACTTTCATGGTGATTAGACCATAATTGACAAATTCATTGTTATATCCCAGTGCTAGAACACTGGATTATATAAAAAATTGTTGTTGAAATGTTGACATTACTGAGATAGTAGACTGTAATTTATGCTAGCTGGGATTGCAATAAAAAGATGATAAATATCTATTTTAGATAACAACTCTGAAATTTCCAAAAAATATGATTTTGGGTAAATTATAATCTCCAAGTTTCCTAATAATGGGAACAATATTAATACTCAATAACTGAAACTGTAAAAAGATTTAATAAGGAAAGCAGATTGTTTTCATAAGAGTAATCACCCATTTTTGAAATTTCACAATTTACAATGTTCTAGATTTTTTTTCTGTTCTGATTTATCTGTTCTTTGAAAAAAACTTAAAAAATTTTTTTATTTGTTCTTTTTAGTTACACATGACAGTAGAATGGATTTTGACATATTATACCTACATAGTATATAATTTCCCGTTCTTGTGGATGTATATAATGTGGAGTTACACTGGTCATGTGTTCATATGTGGACATAGGAAAGTTATGTCCAATTCATTCTACTGTCTTTCCTAATCCCATCTGCCCTCCATCCCCTTCGTTACCTTTTGTCTAATCCAGAGTACTTCTATTCTTCCCTATTCTACCCCCCTTATTGTGCACTAGTATCTGTATATCAGAGAGAACATTTGGCCTTTGTTTTATGGGGGACTGGCTTATTTCACTTAGGATGATAGTCTCCAGTTCCATCCATTTACCTGCAAATACCATAATTTCATTCTTCTTTATGGTGGAGTAATATTCCATTGTGTATATATACCACAATTTCTTTACCCATTCATCTGTTGAAGGACACTTTGATTAGTTCCATAGTTTAGCTATTAAGAATTGAGCTGCTATAAACATTGTTGTGGCTGCAACCCTATAATATGCTGATTTTAAGTTGTTTTGGAATAAGCTCAGGAGTGGGATAACTGGGTCAAATGGTTTTCTGAGGAATATCCATGCTGCTTTCCACAGAAGTTGCACCAACTTGCAGTCTCACCACCAATGTATGACTGTACCCTTTTCTACACATCCTCACCAACATTTATTGTTACTGTGTTATTGATAACTGCCACTCTGGCTGGAGTGAAATGAAATCTCAGTGTAGTTTTAATTTGCATTTCTATAATTGCTAGAGATTTTGAACATTTTTTTCATATATTTGTTGACCGATTGTATTTCTTCTGTGAAGTATCTGTTCAGTTCCTTTGCCCATTTGATTAGGTTATTTGTTTCTTTAATGTTGAGCTTTTTGAGTGCTTTACATATCCTGGAGATTAATTCTCTACCTGAGGTATAGGTGGCAAAGATTTTCTCCCATTCTGTAGGCTCTTTCTGCATGTTGAAAAAAGTTTTTAAGTGAGAAAGTATACTCTTATCTAATATACACCTACATAAATTTTTCTCACATGATCTCTACAACTTCAAATGGAGTTACTGTAGGATACAGATAGTCAGAAAGCTGACTTACCTAACATAGTGCTGCTAGTGGTGGAGAAAACTGGAATATAAAATGTGATTATCTTTGCTCAAATATGAGGCTTACAGTGAAATTTCCATATTTCTGATGAATTCCCTTACTGAGACTATCTTATAATTTTTTTGTGCTCTTCCACTCTCATTAGACCTAATTAATTGATATTAAAGAGTCAATTAAATAGAAATCCTAACAGTGGGTATTCTAGTTCAAAACATTTTTCCAAAATATGGGTTTATACAAATATAAATCTAATTTGACATGATATTTAATAATCTTATTATCAAGGGCTAAAAAATGATCACTCTCATCTCTTTTCAAATTTTAAACACACACTGCTTTTTTAAAAATTCCACATAAATGGGGCTGGGGTTTAGCTCAGAGCACTTGCGTAGCATGGATGAGGTACCAGGTTCAATACTTAATACCACAAAAAATAAATAAATAACATACAGATATTGTATCCATTTATATCTAAAAAATACATTTAAAAATCCATATAAATGACAGCATAAAAGAATTAATTGCAAAAGTACAGATAGCTAGATGCCTCAAAAAATAATATTACTTGAAAAAAATTTTCTCAGAAACTAAAAACATGAAATTGACTACAACTTATTTGGCTACATTCAAAATAAATGTTCCCTTGAAATTCACCTCCATTATTATGGGAGTAAATTTCAATATTTACACGCTATTTAAGTAAAATAGCTTGCCTCTTCCAATATTACTGTTTAATGTTTTTATGAGACTCACTATGTAAACTTATAAAATTTTATTCTAAGTTTCTATTCAAATGAAGTAAATTTCTTAGACTCCATGATAAACAACTAACTTCTTAAGACAGCATATATTTAGTTATTAAATTAATCCAAAGCTGTACTTATCTCCCATCACTCTTCCTTCAATCACTGTTTCTGGAACAGTAGCCTCTGCAGTTCCTCATAACACCAAGGAACTCTTTCCCCAGGTACACATAGAGATGTTCCACCACTGAACACATGGATGGCTCTACCACTTGTTTACAGCTGATATCTCATCTAATAGCTTCTTATTCATATTACACTGTTAAAACATTTCATTATTATCCCTGCATATAACCACACATATAACTTCTTTATTTGATTCACATCTCTGCACAAAATACATTTGGCCTTCTTTGATCATAATGTTTAAAAACAGTAACTATCCCATACACACACAAACACACACACACACACACACACACACCACACACAATACCTAACCTGGGCCCTCATTATATCTTTATATCTTTATCCTAGTTTATTTTCATAGCAGTTTTGCATTCTGTCATAATACCGAACACTGCTCAGCACAGACTGAGTACTAGGTACTAGTAGGTACCTAGGTAAATATCTACTTCATGGGAAAACACTGGCTCATGTATGTTTTCAGTTCTTCTTTCTTTACCGAACTTTTAAATTATTTTAAAATTTACCCAATCAATCTCAATGTATTAAGGAAATGGATAGTGACTTAAGAAAAAGGAAGTCTCTGATTTCATAATGCTTTATATTAAAAAGACTTCAGCATATCGAAAACTGTTATCATAAGTTTCTATAAAAATCATTAAACAGTAATATTGGAAGAGGCAAGCTATATTACTTAAATATAAAGTAAAATAAGTAGTCTTTAAGTCATCTGAAACTAAAAATATGAATAAAGAACTTAATTTAAGATCAATTCTCCTCTCCTAATCATAAGAACTTAATCATAACTGTTTTTGCACATGTATGATTATAAATTCTTGTTACCACAAACCTGTCTCCTAATAACAACATAATACATTCACAAACATACAGATTTACTTCCTCTCAAAAATATGCCTCTAATATTCTCACAATCAACACCAAATTCTGATAAAAAGTCACAACTACTTGATTCAAGCTTCTAAGGAGTAAATTAATGGCTCTCTGCCTAACTGATCTTCATTTAATCATGAACTTTTTAAAATTTAATTTCCAATCAGATAGATATTTTTTTTCTTAAAAAAAGCTAAATCTGAAAACTTCTGAATTTAACAAAGCTGGTATAGTGCAATTTACATGTTAAACTTAAACCAGATGTCCTTCTTTCACACATATTTGCCAAACCTTAAGTTTAACTCAAATCTCAACTCTGTCCACACAATACTAGAGTTTAATGATTTTCCTTGTATAGAGATTTATTAAAAATCCAGTGGGCATCTGGGGGTATATCTCAGTGAGACAGGACCTGCCTAGCATGGTAGAGAACCAGGGTTCAAAGGCTAGCACTGTTGATGTAGGGAGAGAGGGACTTTTGACAGAGAGGAATTCAAAAGTTCAGCAACTGCTCAATGCATTCAATTTTTCAACAAATATTTATTGAATACCTACTCTGGTACAGCACTCTCTGGTTGGGAACTTGGCTGCAGTAATTGTTAAATATAATTCTGACTTTATGGAGCTTACATTTCACTTTTGGGAGGTAAACAATTAAAAAGATATCATTGAAAAAAACAGACATCATTAAATAGTAGATAAACATAACCATGACACATAGAAATTTTAAAAAGGGGAAAGAAGAGAATGTGCTATTTTATATGTGGCATTCTGCAAAGACCTGTCTGATAAATGATATTTCAGCAGAACCTGAACTAAGTAAAGAACAGACCATATGCATGTCCTTTATGTTTGCTAATCCCAGGATAATTATAATGGGTTTTCAATATGCCCTGCTTACAATATTTTCCATCTTCTATATCTGCACACAGGCTCTAGGAGGCAGTGTAGGAAAAATCAGTTCATGGAAGATGAAGAATGGATAGTGTGGGCACTAACTAGCATTATTACTGTGTTAAAGTTAGGTAAATTCTTCACCTCTGATTGCTCTATTTCATGTACCTCTGAGTGAATACTCACAAGGACATAAATATAAGAGAGACTACTTTGGTCACTGTCAGTATTAGAATAATAAACTTGAATTTTCATGGGTAAGAGAAAAAATAAATGGGAAGAGAAATAAATAGGAAATTATATTCAAAGCAAAATAACATTCTTTATGTGGGCTAAAAATGAAGTCTAACAAGGTGAAAATTAGATATTTATAGCATATTATATGGTCATAGATATTAACTTCTTACACAAATTAAATCAAGAAAGGGATTTGGTTTTAAGAGTACAAATAACTTTTCAAAGGAAGATATATGACAGATAATACTACCATAACAAAATCCATATCAATTTGTTCTTCAGTCATAATTGAAAATTATCTAACTTTCACAACCTCTGCATTGTGATTATCTTTTAAAAGAGTAATATGATTCTTTATAAATCAAATGTTTAACAATATTTATAATGAACTGAGATAATAATTTCCATATTTCAAATGCCAGTACTTTAAATCAACTTAATAGTCAGGTAGAAACTTTAAGTTTCTACCTCGTAAAACAATCGTATATAATTCTTTAATCTTCTATAGCTTCCAGCATACATTTATTTTCACAGCTAGTGTTATAAAATGATGAGATAATCAACTTCACAGTGTTGGAGGTTAGAGAAAAAGATAATAATTGACCATGTAATAGTCCAGAAAATCTAATCCATTATCTGCGTTAATTTCACAGAAAATTTTATATAGTGAGGGGTACTGTTTCACTTGAAATTATGTATTCATACCCATGCCCAGATCTGCATTGCTATTTCTCTCTATTATAGCTTTGGTCCCTCAACTTGAGACTTTTCTAAACCTTTAGACAGTGAAAATATTTGGTTGGCTTGTGAAATAGGATATCAATATCTCGAAAACCCAGTTCTACATGTTGTTAACCTTACATGGGTAAAAAGTATCTTCTTGCACCGAATTTGATTTACACTAGGATTTAATGAAATTGAGGTCATACTCCAAATGTACAATTAACACTATAAAACTCCCACCACTTAGGGAGGGAAGCAGTGGTGAAGATGTCAAAGATGACCCATCAGTTTATGATTTTTGAGAACTGGGATATTTTGTGGCACCACTTACTAAATGAAGAAGAACAACTTTTAGAGTTAAATATGTTAAACTGAGTTTGAGGTAAAAGTTAGGGAAATTCTTGAGTTTGGGGAAAGCTAATGCTGCATTAGAAATATAAATTTACTAGTTATTAATTTATAAATAATAAATGAAACCATGAGAATAGATTACTCTGACATAAAAAGATATGGGAATTCTGTGAAAAACAGTATTTATTCATAAACAAAAAAAAATGCTAGCAAACTAGTTTCATTTTCTAGAAAAAAATGTCACAACCTGTTCCAGATTAGAGAATTTTTATGGGGTTTTCTATAATTAAATGGGAAATATCAACAAAGAATAAAACAACTTTGCAATTCTAAAAAAATTATACAAAAAGGTCAAGTCCTAGGCTGGGGTTGTGGCTCAGCAGTAGAGCGCTCACCTAGCACGTGTGAGGCCCTGGGTTTAATCCTCAGCACCACATAAAAATAAATAAATAAAGGTATTGTGTCCAACTACAGCTAAAAAAAATAAATAAATAAAAATAAATATTAACAAAATAAGAATGTCAAGTCCTTAAACTATAGAATTAGAATGTTTAGCAACCAACTATCAAAATCTTCTATGAAAGAACTATTAAAGCTCAGCCCCTCAGTGAAGACTTAGCAATATAATAAAGTTTAAATATGGACATTATTTTCTAGATTAACAACAGAAAAATGTAACAATTATTTTTTCAAGTCCCTAAATCTGTGTTATGTAACAGCATTCTTAGGACTGGAATGTATTTCAAAATTAAAGCCATCCTTTAATCTATAAAAATCAATAAATATTATCCATCAAGTTTTGAGACTTTCCTATTTCTATGCTGTTCTTCATATCAGACAGTTGCCAAAGGAAAAAAAGTTACCAGTCCCAACATAATTTCTGAACACTGAAGGTGCTTAGAGGCTAAGTCAGCTCCACAGTGCACTTGTTCTGGTCCCCACAGGTTTTGTTTTAAAAATACAAACCTTGCTCACACCCATTTCTTACCTAACCAATCTCGTGTATATCACATGAAAGTAAGGAGTTCTTTGATAGATCTTAGAGATAAAAGTGACCTAAAGCAATCTCTCACCTACCTATCTGGCTCTACACAGGGAAATTATGATTTGCTGAATTTGTAGCATAGCTTTTAAAAATTCCAGTATCTTGGAAACCTCACATCTAAAGGTAAAATTCTAATTTACTCCTAACTGCTGAATATCACTCAAGTCTACATTACTTAGTATTTTATAACCTGAAGCTTTCAAAGTATAAAACTTAAAGAAAAGCCTCAAGTCTTTCAAGAAAAACTGCAAAACAAAGGGAGAGAAATTCAGATATTATATCCTAGCAAACATCTTATAAAATTAAGGAAATTCAGCCAGGAACAATGGTGCATGCCTATAATCCCAGCGGCACAGAAGGCTGAGACAGGAGGATCCTGAGTTCAAAGCCAGTCTCACCCAAAAGCAAAATCGAGGCACTAAGCAACTCAAAATAAGGTGGGAGATGTGGGTTGAGTACTCCAGAGTCCAATCCCTGATACCCACCACCCCCGACCCCCCCAAAAAAAATTTAAGGAAATCCTATACTTCAACTGTGTTGGTATACTGGTAGTGGTATGCACAAAACTTTTTTGTTTCTGAGTTTCAGACACATGGTCTAAGAACTTTATTTACCAGGGAAAATGTTAACTCACCAAGCATTCTTTTAAAGCAAACATTATGTGTATAAGCACACTTACCTTAGGAATAGGATTCAGCAGAACTACACCTGATTTCTTAGTGATGACTTGTTTTGTTGTGTAGTGATGATCTATTAGTTGAGGGATGTTTGTAAACCCAGTGCCCTCAAATCGATATAGATTCTGGAGAGAGAACAATAAGGTAAAACAAATATGAAGACATTGTTTCAGAAAGACTACATTCATCAGAAATTCAGTTCCATTTAACAATGACATTTAACACAACAACATGCATACACTTAACACTACTGGATTATCTACTTAAGCTAGTTAAGATGGTAAAAAATTTTAAATGGATAACTAAAGCTCCAATATCAACCTTTTGACAGAAAACATTAATTTTATTACTGAGTAAACCCAATTCAAGTTTATTAAGAGTAAAAAGAAAGGGCTGGTATTGTGGCTCAGTAGTAGAGCACTTGCCTAGCAAGTATGAGGCACTGAGTTTGAGTCTCAGCAATGCATATAAATAAATGAATAAAATAAAGGTCCATCAACAACTAAAATATATATATTAAGAGTAAAAAAAAAAAAAAAAAACTAACAGACCTGAAATGCATTTTGTCAAAATGATAACCAAAGGAAACAAAGCTTACAATACTTTCAAGTTAAGGAATAAAAAATATGTTAACATATATCTACAGATAATTCCATTTGATAAAATTTTGGATTATTAAAAATCATATCAAAAGTTTCAAGACGTGTAACTAATGCAATCATAAATATTTGAATCCCTGATCATTTATTATCAACATAGTAATTAGTTGGCTTTTCTATGCTATGGTATTTATTACCAAAAACACTCATTTATGCACTTTCTTTTTCTTTTTTGTACTGGGATTGAACTCAGGGATGCTCTGCCACTGAGTTACATCCTTAACCCTTTTTATTTTTTGTTTTGAAACTAGGTCTTGGGCTGGGGATGTGGCTCAAGCGGTAGCGCGCTCGCCTGGCATGTGTGCGGCCCGGGTTCAATCCTCAGCACCACATACAAACAAAGATGTTGTGTCTGCCAATAACTAAAAAATAAATATTTAAAAAAATTCTCTCTCTCTCTCTCTCTCTCTCTCTCACTCTCTTTAAAAAAAAAAAAAAGGAACTAGGTCTTGCTAAGTTGCTGAGGCTGATTTGGAACTTGAGATCCTCCCACTTTAGCTTCTCTGAGTTACTAGGATTATAGGTATGCACCACCTACTTGACTCATGCACTCTTAAGGAAGAAATATAATGTACCAGTGACAAAACTTCACATACCAACATGCTCAAATTTTAGCATATTTTTATTTCAGATCACCGGGTAAGTAGCATTTTCCCAAAGCTTATTAAGACAATTTTGACTTGTGTGTAAGCCATTACATGGATGAACTCATAGCAGTAAATATAGCAACTAAAAATGTCATATTGGCCATATTTTTCAATTCAAGAAGAGTTATGATACAATGTAATAAAATCTTCTGACTATTCACAAAAAGTCCATGCGAACATATGTAGCAAATAAATGCAGATACAGACATGGGTGTGTACAATTTAAAGAAAACTTTAAGAAATAAAAACTTCCTATTTTATAGAATTAGAGAGCAGTATAGTGATCACTAGAAGCTAGGAAGGGGATGGGGAAGGGGAAGAGAAAGAAGCTGGATAACAAGTATCAAAATACATTATATAAAAAGAATAAATTATAATGCTCTATAGCATGTTAAGGTGACTATAGTTTACAAATATTAATATATGTTTTATAAAGAATGAGAAGAGTTTGAAGGCTCGCCTCCCCCCAAAACCACAAATGTTTAAGTAGATAGAAATGCAATTACCCTGATTTAACCATTACATGTGGTACACATACATTTAGTTATCATACTGTATAATTATGTTGTGTCAGGTAAAAAGGATAAAAAAAATGAGAACTTTTAGGCTGGCTGGGGATATAGCTCAATGATAAAGTCCTGTCAAAAGAAAAGGAAAAAAAAACAAGACAGAGATAAGAACATTGAAGACTATCTAAATTTGATACTATTTGCAGTACTGGAACTGTTTTTCCACTTAAAGTTTAAAAACTCAAAGCTCTTTTTCCATGGTATAAAGATTTAACTCATCAGAATTTAATTTATATAAAACCTAAACGTACATACATATCTGTTTTATCAGTTGAGGAACAAAAACACATTAAGGAGATGGGGGGGAAAGTTTACTATTTAACTACATATATATTTAAACTCAAGGCAGTTTGTGTTATAGTCAATTCAGAGTAGTTGTTAATAAATTGCCTAAAGAACTTTTGTACGAAGTAGCCAGGCCAGCTTTGATATATCAGCTCTGATGCTTAAGAATATTTCACATGGAAGATATTCATACATTTTACACTGAGCAAGAGCTCTCAGTGTCTCAAATTACTCACTGGTGAAACAGATGATCTCTGGATCTTCTCAGAGATGACAAAGCTATTCTAAATATGGATATATAGGGGGAAAAAAACTTTCAAGTCATATTCAAATATAAATTACATTTTCTCAAAAAAAAAATTCTTATCAGTGAATAACTGGATTACCCTGGAAGGCATTCTTATATGAAATTTAGAAACAAAGATATGCATCAGGTCATAGAAGTATAATATGAAATGAAATAATAATAACCACCACACCAATATTTAAACCCAAATATACCATTTCTCCCCTTCCAACCTTAGGCAACTCAACACAGCAGTCAGGGCTTTGCTCAACATTTTCATTTCCCTCAGAATAAAAGCCAAAGTCTTAGCAAAACAAAAATGAATAAAATTAAAAGCCAATTCTTTATTTACCATGTCCTATCAGATCCTATATAAATCCTCCCTAATGTCTTTCTTACCTCTTCTATTTCCCCTCTTTATAAACCTCCCTCCAGTCACTTTCACTTCCTTTTTGTTTTGCAACTGCCACATTTACACCTTCCTCAGGCTCTCTCCTCTACTGCTTGAATTAATTCCTCTGACAGCCATGTGGGTAATAGCTCCCTTACTGTTTTCCAGTCTTTAATCAAATGTAACCTTTTCAGTGAGGTTTACTCTGGCCACTGTACACAGTAGTCAATACCTGCTTTCCTATTCCCACTTAATTTTCCATCTCCTTTTCCTAATTATCACTTATTACCATCATTATATACATCTCATTTAACTCTACCATCATATATATTTTACTTATTTGTCTGTTTGTTGTCTATATCCCCCTCTAGAATGTGGATTCATCAGGTGATAAATTTATTCACATATTTTGTTCAGGATAGTGTCCCCATGGTTCAGAATAGTGCATGGCACATATTGCTTGTATTAATAAACTTATGTGGATAAATGAAATGCACTGGCTGTAAAGTTAAAGAGACAAATAAGAAAACATAGAAAAGGATCCTGGGAAGTTCACACACTTACACACTCACACTCAAGACATCAAAGTACAGTGTTGGATGAAAGGTAAATAATAAGATAAAGTTCATACAGAATGAAATTTCAAATCAGCCTCTGCTCTCATGTCTGATATAAAATTCTAATGTAGCTCTATAATTAGAAAACTACTGAATAAAATAGTGGAGATTTTAATTTCCTTTTCTTAATTTAAGAACATATCTAATTTTAAATTTAATTTTTTTAAAGCAATCACGCTCATGTCAGTAAAGTTCTGAAAATCTTAACAGTGCAAAACTGATTAATGCAATTTCTTAAAGATGAAGATACAGTAATGGGTCTAAAAATGCTAAGACTGTGTGTTTATAAAGTTTACCTAAGTACCTAAAAGATCAAGAATAAAACATACATTAAAATTGTTAAGGACTGAGGCTAGAGTTGTGGCTCAGTGGTAGAGTACTTGCCTAGCACATAAGAAGCACTAGCTTTCAGTCTCAGTACCACAAAAAAGTAAATAGATAGACGTAGGCACTAGAATGGAGAACGTGTAACTAATAGAAGAAAAAGTAGGCCCAAATCTTCACCATGTTTGCTTAGGATCTTACTTCCTTAACAAGACACCTAAAGTGCAAGAGATAAAATCAAGAATTAATAAATGGATGGATTCAAACTAAAAACTTCTTCTCAGCAAATGAAAAAAATGATGTGAAGAGAAAGCCTACAGAATATGAGAAAATATTTACCACATGTACCTCAGATTAGAGCATTAATCTCCAAGATATATAAAGAACTCAAAAAACACCAAAAAAATCAAATAACCCAATTAATAAATGGACTAAGGAACTAAACAGACAGTTCACAGAAGAAGAAATATAATCAATCAACAAATATATGAAAAAATGTTCAATATCTCTAGCAATTAGAAAAATGCAAATCAAAACTACTCTAAGATTTCATTTCACCCCAGTCAGAATGGCAGATATCAAGAATAATAAGTAACAATAAATGTTGGTTGTAGGGGAAAAGGTATACTCATATATTGATATATTGATGGTGGGATTACAAACTGGTGCAACCATTGTGGAAAGTTGGATGGAAATTCCTCAGAAGCCATCCTACTCCTTGATTTATACCCCAAGGACTTAAAATCAGCATATTACAGTGATGCAGCCAAATGAATGTTTATAGCAGCTCAACTCACAATAGCTAAAATATGGAACTAACCTAGGTATCCTTCAACAGATGAATGGATAAAGAAAATGTGGTATATATACATATGAATATTACTCAGCCTTATAAAAGAATGAAATTATGGCATTTGCTGGTAAATGGATGGAGCTGGAGAATACCATGCTAAGCAAAAGAAGCCAATTCCAAAAAACAAGCACCAAATTTTCTCTCTGATGTGCAGATGCTAACTCACAATAATGGTGGGGGAGCTAGGGAAGAATAGAGTTACTTTATATTGGGTAGAGGAGAGTGAAGGGAGGGGCATTTGAAGGTAGAAAAGATAGTAGGATGAATTAGACATATAGGAGTAGGAAGGATAGTAGAATGAATCAAATATGATTACCCTATATACAAATATGACTACACGACCAGTGCAATTCTATATCATGTACAACTAATAAAATGAGAAATTACACTCCATTTATGTATAATGTATCATAGTACATTCTACTGTCATGCATAACTGATTAAAACTAATTTTAAAAAAGAAGAAATGAATAAAATAAAGATATTTTGTCTATCTAAAACTAAAATAATATTTTAAAAATTGTTAAGGACTTGTTTCTTTATACAATAAGAATTCCAAATGTTATTTTATCTCAACAGATCTCTGAAAATCTCTTCTAACTCAGTTGAACTGAGGTTGGATTTACATACAGATAGACATGTTTTTTTAAAATTTTTTCTACAGTGATTTATTAATATGATAGAAATAATCCAGACTTTTTTTTTCTTTTGAGACAGGGTCTCTCTATGTTGCCCAGGTTAATCACAAATTATTTAATCAACGTATTGGAGTTTTCATTATATACATCTTTTACCTCTAGGTTAAATCTGTCCCTAGGTTGTTCTTGGGTTTTGTGCTTTATTTTATTTTGTTGTAGCTATTTTATTTTATTTTATTCTATTCTATTCTATTTTATGTTTATTATTTTTCTCAGAGTAACAAGAATGAGTTTATTGAATGAATAGGGAAAGGGGGATAGTCTAAAGGGAGAGAAAGGTTCTTCTCAGAAAAGAGAGGGAAACTGTGCCTCTTTTTTACTTCAGTTGTATTCGGGATCCCACAGAAGTTTTCAGAGTCTTATCTGAGTCAACCTCTTGACTTCTGACTGACAGCAGGATGACATCAGATTTTCAAGTCCCCATTGCCAAGACCACTCTAGGGCACCTTGACCAAAGCTGACCAGTACTAATAGGATTCTTTAAAAAAAAAAAAAGTTCTTTTAAGATATTTTGTAGCTATTTTAGCCTGCTTTTTAATTTTTATTTATTTATTTTTTATTTTCTAGTAGAGTCTTTAGGGTCTTCTATACAAGATCATGTAATCTGCAAATAGGGACAATCTGATTTTACCCTTTCCAATTTGGATGTCTTTTATTTCTTTCTCTTGCCTAACTGTTCTCGCTAGGACTTCCAATACTATGTTGAATAAAATAGTAGTGAAAATGGGTACCCTTGTCTTGTTCTAGATCTTAAAGGAAAAGCTTTCAATTTTCCCAATTCAGTATGACACTAGTTGTGGGTTTGTCACATATGGCCTTCATTCTGTTGAGGTACATTCTTAACATTTCTAATCTTTTGAGAGATTTTATCACAAAGGAATGTTCAAATTGATTACATGCTTTTTATACACCTATTGAAATGATCACATGGAGGTTTTTTTAAAAATTTGATTCTGTTAGTGTCTTAGGTGTATCACATTAATTGTTCTGTGTATGTTGAACTAGTCTTGCATTCCAGGGATGAACCCCATTTGATGGTGAATGATTTTCTTTTAATATATTGTTGAATTCAGGATTCAATATTCAGTATTTTGTTAAGGATTTTCACATTTTAATGTTTATCAGGGATACTGGCCTATTGTTTTCTTTCTATTGTGTGCCCTTCTCAGGTATCATCAGGGTAATGATGACAGAAAAGAATGAGTTTCAAAGAATTCCTTACTTTTCAATTTGTTTAAATAGTCGGAGAAAAGTTGCCAAAATTTAAATGTTTGGCAGAATTCTGTAGTGAAGCCATCAGGCTTTTCTTGCACAGAAAAAAAGAAAAAAGTAATTAAAATAATCATTTTGTTTAAATTATTATTATATTAATAAAATTATTTTATTTAATAATTTTATTCATAGTCAACTTTAATGAAAGTAATTACTTATTACTGACTCAACCTCATTCCTTATTATTCCTTCTGTTCACATTTTCTGTCTTCACAATCAGTTTTGGTAGTTTGTACATATCCAGGAATGTATCCATTTCTTCTACAGTTTCCAATTTATTGTTGTATAGTCATTTATAATAGTTTCTAATAATCCTTTGTATTTCTGTGCTATCAATGGTAATGTTTTTATTTTTATCTCTGATTCTATTTATTCAACTCCTTTCTTAGTAGTTTAATTAAATGTCAATTTGGCTTATCTTTTCAAAAAAGCAACTGTTCATTTCCTTTCATTTATTTCTCCTCTGAACTGTATGATTTTTCCTTTTACTGTATTTCACCACATAATCACTACCATTCTCTAATTGTCACATTCTGTTTTTTAGTCCAAAAATTGGTTCATAACCTTTCATCATGTAATTGTCATGTGGTATAATTGTTTACCAGGTCACTTAAAAGGTAACTGAGCAGCAATGTATTCATGATTGTCATTTGGAAGGGCGTCTGTCTTCTCCCACACTGTGAGCCAGGAGCCTGGAATTCTCAACATTTGTGTATTGTATCTTTCCCAAAACCAACTTGTGTGGTTTGTTTAGAACACCCAGGTGAGTGGCTCTTAGGAATGGCATATTATATAATGAAACTAATGACAGAGGCACAGAATTCTCTGGCACAAGATTAAACATTATGAGGCCATATTTTGCAACACGACAGTAATTCTTCTCAAGTGTCATATTTTGACTACAATGTACAAATCAATAACAACTATTGTGTTAACTTCTTTTTCAGACCAGAAAAATGTCCATTACCTATCACAAAGAAATGATGTACATTGATTTGAACTACTCAATTTAAAGGTATATTCATGAGTATTCTGTGTATCCTAGTCAAGCACCAAAGACAGTTTAGTAATAAATAATTTTTAAGTAATACCAGCACAATTTAAAAAAAAAATAAGTTTTACATAATGTTTACACTGCAATGTTTTGGGGAAAAAATGGCTGAAATCTGTAACAATTATCCAGTGAAATATAGTGCTAATTTTGTTCATGTTTTTCTGTTTCTTTAAGATGTATTATCAGATTTTCACTTCCGATCTTTCTACTTTTTTGATATAGGCATTTGCTGCTATGAACTACCCTCCTAGAATTGCTTTTCACGTAAGTTTTAACATGCTCGGTTTCCATTTTCAAGTGAAGAAACTTTAAAATTTTTCTTTTAATTTATTCAATGACCTATTGCTTGTTCAGGAGCATGTCCTTTAATTTTCAAAGATTCATACTATTTCCAGAGATTTTCTGTGGTTGATTTCTAATTTCAATTTATTGTTGTAAATAAAGCTAACTGAATTATAAAAAATTTATTATTAGATTTAATATGACTTGTTTCATGGCCTAACATATGATCTGTTCTGGAGAAGTTTTCACGTGCACCTAAGAAAATGCATATTCTGTAGCTATTAGAGGGAATGTTCTGTAAATGTCTCTAAGATCCATTTGGTCTAGTGTGATTTAAATCCTATGTTTATTTGTTGATATTGTCAGGATAATCTGCCTTTGATAAAAGTGGGGTGTTGAATCCCCCAACTACTATTACAGATATTAATTTTGCAGTCTCTCTCTCCTTTAAGATCTATTAATGTTTCTTTTACATATTTAATTAGCTTCCTAATTTCACATAATAATTGTCACCTTTCCTTTTGTGTTGCTTTTGTTTACTGGCCCATATCCTTGGGCCTTACATGATACTCACAAAGTATTTCCTGAATTAATGAATAAATAAACAAAGCCATGAAATGGAGGATCCCCTTCTAAATATTCTTATTTCAAGATATGCATTATGTTGATATTTTTAATTCTTCACTATATATGAATCTAGATTTAATGGCTCAATCAGTCAACCCTAAAGTTATATTTTTGCTTTTTGTTGTTGTAATTATTCACAAATTATACTACTGCCTCACCTGCTATGTTTTAAACTCACTGAGAATAAAGGCATACATTTTTTAAATATTTATTTTTTAGCTGTAGGTGGACACAATACCTTTATTTCATTTTTATGTGGTGCTGAGGATCAAACACAGTGCCTCATGTGTGCTAGGCAAGCGCTCTACCACCGAGCCATACCCCCAGCCCCTAAAGGCATACATTTTTCAGTCTCACTTCCTTAAGTGTCACAACATGGTACTTTGCAAAACTGGGTCTTTAGGAAATGAGTGTGGGATAAATTAATTAGAGAAATATGAATTGGTACTTTCCTAAGTTCTTTTTAAAGTATTGTTTATCACATATATTTTTGCTTTCTTAGGTAAAGGCAAAGATTTGATTATATATTTACTTTTAAAATGGAATAAAAGTTTTTGAATCTCTATAAACATCTATCAATCCTTATCACAAAAAATGCAACTTTAGATACAAACTATGAACATTTTTTTTTACATTAAGCACAATAGTAGAGAGGCTAGTAACTATGCAATAGGTTTACAAATAATACTAAAAATACACAGAAACTCAGAAATTCTTTTTTTGCTTTGTTTTGGGGGATACCAGTAATTGAACTCAGGGGCACTCCACCACTGACTGAGCCACATACCAACCCTATTTTGTATTTTATTTAGATACCTGGTCTCACTGAGTTGCTTGCCCCTCATTTTTGCTGAGGCTGGCTTTGAAATCTCAATCCTTCTGCCTCAGCCTCCCAAGCCACTGAGATTATAGGCATGAGCCATGGTGCCTGGCCAGAAATTCTTCAATGTGCTTAAAATATCAGGTTTTGCAAAATTAATATCGGTAGTGTCAGGAAAATAATATACCTCTTGCTAGAATTAGCTAAAACATATATTTCCAATTAGAGTAGTAAAATACAAATATTAAAAGTATCTGAGTCCATCTTCATCAATTATAATTTTCACAGGATGCAAATAGTTTCATGCCATGTAAAAACTGTAACAGTAATAGCCATGACAAAATAAAGCTCTAGAGTAAATGCCACTCTAGACACTAATTAATAGTGGAATTGCTATATAAACACTGTTGTTTGTGAGTCAGAGAATGTCTTGAATCTGAAAATACATGAATTCTGAAACAACACTTTTATCAATATTTAAATTTTACCATTAAATCCCATAGGAACCAAAATTAAAAAAAAAAAAACTTCAAATGAACTTTTTCAATTACATTGATATTTCTTACAAAGTATATTTGTATAGTTTCTAAAAGTCATCAAACAATAATAAAAATTCCTATTGTTACATAGCATTTAACATCTTGCAAAGTATATATTTACTGATATAATTCTCACAAAAAATGCTACAAGATATTACTGTTATTACTTCCTAAACCACAAATGATGTGAAGTTTAGAGCTTGGACTGTCAACTCTCATATGACTCCAACTTCAATGTTCTTTTCATTATTTCACTATTTGTTACTTTTTCTCTTGTCTAAAATCCCATTTATTTCACATCTTCCTCCCTTAAGACATCTGTCACCTCATTTATGTACAGCTTTTAAAATCTAACAATACATTATGAATTCCTTCACTAGGATCTAATAGACACTTATTAAATTTCTGTTAAAATACCTACATTTATTGATCTTCTTCTGGGCAACAGGTATATGAGGAAAGAAATAATAGAATTTTAGCTTATGGAAGATACATCTGCACAAAATGAAAAAGGCCTGAAAACTCCACCAAAACTGTCTATATTACCTTAAATTCTGGTTTTTAACTGCCTGAAGAGTTCAATATTACATAGTGAGAGCTCACTAGAATAGAATTAAGTGTAGAAAACCTGAGGAATTGAAGGAAATACAGGTTTTCACATCTGTAATAGAGATACTTGCAAAATTTTACAAACAGAAAGAAATCAAGTAAAATATTCCAATGTGAACTTATAATAATGTTTTATATTTAAAGGAAAATATTAAAATAGGTTATATTTTGTAAGTTTTCCCTTTCCTTTTTGTTTCTAAAAATATTAATTTAAATTTGTATAGCTACATTTCAAACTAGAAGTGGTAATAAGAGAAATATTTCACATTCAATGTATGATTTATTTCAAAAATTATAACTTTTAGAGTTTAGAAAATAGAAAATAAATTGTAGTTAATTAGTTTATACTGGCTTTACCTATGATCTTTCTTTCTATATTACCAATATGGTCACAAATTGTAATAGAGTAGGTTATCTACATCCATAACCTTAAAGGCACATACAGTTCAAACAATTTTCCAAGGAAATAAAGAATAATAATCTTTAAAATAGTATGGTTTCTTAAAAATTAGGCTGGACACATGAAATAGGGCAAGCATGATTATCCAGTTGAGGTTTGAATATTATGCAAAGTTAACAAACAGTTTCACAACTACACTACATACTTCAATAGACTTGTTTCATTTATCCATCTGAATGGTATTCATTTTCTTTTTTCTTTTTTTTTATATTTCTTTAGCTGTAGTTGGACACAATATCTATTTATTTTTATGGGTGCTGAGGATCGAACCCAGTGCCTCACACGTGCGAGGCAGGCGCTCGACCACTGAGCTACAGTCCCAGCCCATCATTTTTATTTAACTACAATTGCTAGATGTGAATACACCAAATGCTACTGAATCATACATTTTAAAATGGTTGATTTTATGACACGTGAATTTCACCTCACAGATACACACACATACACACACACACACATACATGTTTGTATATACGTATATATATAAACATACATATATTTGTACATATGGATAGATGTATAAGTCACTAAGTTACCTAAAACTCTATTAGGTTCATTTAATTTTCATAGTTTGATCTTTCCATAAATCAATTAGTATCACATCTTGAAAATGCCTGCCATTTGAAATAATGAAGTGAAAAATGACAAATGGGGCAGGGGGGATTCCATCAAAATAGAAGAAAGACTAGATGAAGTGACTGAGGGGGAGAGAGAAGGGATTGGATAAGGGAAGAACAGAGAAATGTGTGCATATATGAATATACAGTAAATCTCACCATCATGTATATACACAAGATACAAACCTAACTCCTCCCCCAAAATCTGAAAGTAAATAGCAGGAGAGAAGGAGGAGGGAAGGGAAATCCAGGGAACTGAACTTGAGCAAATTATATTCCATGCCTTTTAATTATGCCCAAATGAATTCAAACATTATGTATAACTAAAAAAGGAACAATAAAAAATATTACAAAAAATAACAAATAGATGAATCAATTTTTCATACACCAAAATCTTGCCATTAAAAATTTCTCAAAAGGTTTAAGCAAAAAAAAAAATTGAATTTACTCTTCATCTGTTTAATGCTCAGCAAAGGAAATGTAACAAATATATAAAGTAGTTTATCAATACTTAAAAATTTTCATAAAACAATTTATCATTAGCTGGGCATGGTAGCACATGCCTGTAATCCCAGTAACTCAAGATACTGAGTCAGGAGGACTATAACTTCCAGGTCAGTCTCAGCAACTTGGCAAGACCCTTCCTCAAAGCAAAGAAGGACCTGGGGATGTAAGTCAGTGGTAAAGCATGCCTGGGGTCAATCCCCAGTACCAAATAATAATAACGATAAAAATGATAATTTAGCAATGTGAATGGATCATTTTTAAAATTTCACTATTTTCTGTTTATTGTATGTTAATACCAAAAAGCATTATATATAAAGGAAAAATCATAATTCTTAATGACAAAACCAATATTGTCAAGTAATATTGTCCCGTGCATTAAGAAATCTAATTACCACTATTCAATACTATATTTCTTAAAAATTTCTCATGGTACCATTTTCAAAGAAATTTCAAGGGACAATCTCAAAAGTATACATTTCATAATTTTAAGTTTCCTTAGAAAAAAGAAAAATAATGATATTAACATTATTTTTATTTTTAATTTAGAATACTTTTAATGCTCAAATTTAACATATTTTAAATATGATACATTTAAATTTACTTAAAATGTATAAAGTCCATTTTAATGCAAAATACTTAAAATAAATATTTCCTTATTAGGACTTAACGTTTTAATTAATTTTGGAGCATCATATTTAAGAAATTAGAAAAAATTATGTGCAAAACTTTAAGTATTATAGGCATTTATCGCAAACCATTCATTATTATATTATAATTATACTCCAAACTACATCAAAATATACATATGAACTAAACTGAAAACGTACATCAACAAATTGTATGATAAAGTGTCTCCTCTGTCCATCAGAATATACAGAAAGGACATATTCACCAGGTTTCCCATGACTCTCGCGCACCAAGAAGTCTCCTTGTTGCTTTAACAGATCTTGTGCTTCTATTCTGGGAATTGCACCATGGTACCAATCTTGTTCCGCCAGGGGCTTCTCACTTATGGAGATCACATCAGAAAGCTGAACAAATATTTTTTAAAAACTAAATTAGAGAAAACAGTGATTTTTGTCCTGGTAAAATTCATAGCAATCTATAAATACTTTTTACATGTGTTCCTCCCTTTTATTTACCAATAGAAAATTCTATATGATGATCTGAAATTTTTATAATGTTTAGAAAAAATATCTTCTGGAGAATCAGTGCTGAAGTTTAGCATAAATACAATCCTTCAATACTTTTGGTTTTTCGATCTACCACAATACAATATTAGCATTTAGAGTTAGCATTTACAGTCATATTCACTGCCATAAAATAAATCTATATATTAAAATTTAACAACCAGAGAAATTATGAAGACACATTTATCACACACAAGTTTATTTTAATTTAAATTAAAAGTTATTTCTTTTTGTGGAATTATCTCTTGACCACATAGGCTGCAGATTGTCCTTGTCATGTGTTTCAGGAGCACAATCTCAGTTTAATTTAAAGTTGTCTTCCTGTGCATTTTCTCACCGATGGGACTTCCTTAACCATTACCTCTGCCACACAGCTGGTCCTGCTTCCATTCAGCAATGAAAGATAAATTCTTAGGGAAAAACACACCACTAACATGCAATTACAACCCAGTGTAAAACCAGGGGACCCAGCAGGAAAAGCAAATTGTCTACTCTTTTAGAAGTCAAATGTTAATACCAAAATAGTACATATAATTAAGAGGTAATTATATTTCCTTGAATTTTTACTGAATGATGGTAGATATAATCACACATTTTCTGATCACAAGTAAAAAGTACTGTTGTTATATTTTATTCATCCATAGGAACTAACCTGATGCAGATGGTAAGAACATTTTATGGATAAGGTATAACAATTTGCATCCATTCTAAAGATTCTCAAAATACAATATGCATAATGCCTCGTGAGAAAGTAATTTATAAACAGGAAAATCAGAAGCTAGGACATTTGGGGGCATGTCCTTGGAAGGGATATTGAGACCTCAGGTCCTTCCTGTCTCTTTCTCTCTCTTTGCTTCCTGGCTAACATGAAGTGAACAGCATCTTCACTAAGTGATTCTGCCAAGATATACTGTGATGCCATAGGCCTGAAGTCCATGGAG
This sequence comes from Marmota marmota marmota, assembly GCF_001458135.2. Taxonomy (NCBI): domain Eukaryota; kingdom Metazoa; phylum Chordata; class Mammalia; order Rodentia; family Sciuridae; genus Marmota; species Marmota marmota. Next base: position 65,872,374 of record NW_026000026.1, on the reverse strand, counting down.
TCAACCAACCCCAGAATGAAACTTTTTAAACCATAAGCCAAAATAAACACTATCTTCTAATAAGTTTTTTTATTTACAATGCATTTTGTCACGATGATGGAAAGCTGACTAACACAATAAATAAAAGCCAAGTATTTGCATATAGGTTTTATGAGCTGATATTATGAACTGGATGCATGACCAAAGTATGGTGTCTTTGAATTAAGTGAAAACTCTCCATTGTTTGGTACCACCAAAGAACCCCAAAACACTAATACAAGTACCATTTCACATTATCCTGAACTCTTTTATTGGTTAAAAGTAAATACATACAAAATAAAGTGATAATGTACCCAAATAGACTTAAAGAAAAGTATACATTTGGTTTTTACTTATGAAAGTTTCAAATTTTAAAAAAATATATACAGGGTGTGACTGTACATGGAAACTTTTTAATAAATGAAATAACCCTTTTTCTTTTTAGTAGTAATTATGATAAAGATGATATTTTTAAAAATTTTAATGTAATCCCCCAAATGCGCTTAGAGAACAAATTTAATAATGAACCAGGCAAAACTATAAGAAGTAAGAGAACCATATTTTAAAAAATAAATGCATCATTTAACCAAAATTAATTATTTTGCATATTGATACTAGTAGCTTATAATTCTTGAAGGTAGTTAAAACAATCAGATGTTTATTTTTTAAAACATCACAGTGAATCTAACTGTAATCAGCATAAAAAATTTTACTATAAGAGAAATATTTCTAAGATTTCTTTGTGGCAAAATTGTTTGAATATGAAAAACTCAATGTAACATATTTTCAAAGAACTTGTTTTGCGCTCTCTCGCTCTCTCGCTCGCTCTCTCTCTTTCTCTCTCTCTCTCTCTCTCAAGGAGTTCTACATAATAGGAAAGCATCACACCCAAGGATGTCATATTCTTGAGGTCTTATTTTGGCTAAATTTTCCATCGAAGTGTACATTTATTTTACAACAGGGAAAATGCAGAGTTTAGAGATTTCACTGTCTGAAAAGTGGTTTGAAGTATAAAAGCTCATCTAAGGTTCAAGAAATTCATATAAGGATTTGAAGATGATAAATATGTTTGGGGAAAAAATCAATCTGAGAAAATATCTAAGTTTCAGGTTTGGGGGTTTTTTTTGTGGTTTTTTTCTTCTGTTGTTTGTTTTTTAAAAAGTATAAAGGAGCCTATATTGCTATCTTACAATGATGACACTTCAGTTCTATGGGTTTATTAGTTTTGTGGGGTTAGGAAGTTTGAGATCTGTTTTTCTCCATTTCCTTGAAAATACTACTTTGAGATGTAGTTTGCAGGTGTATATCAAGTTTGTGCATACATACATATCCTCTGCCTAGGGCTATCAGATCTTTCAAAGACTTTTCTGGAAGCACTGGAAAGGACATTTTTATTAATATGATTTCAGTGAAATTATAATACAACTTTGCAATCTTGATAGTAATAGAATATAGGATGTATAAGCAACTAAATCCAGCATGATGAGAACTTACAATGGTTATCAAAAACGAAAGCCTTTTTTATCGCAAAGATCTCATCTTTCTAATCTTCTGTGGGGAAAAATTTTTTATTGGTGGTTAAGTTACCAGAGATTTCTGCCAAGATATAAGAGGCTAAGAAGCCTACTTTTATAAAAGTTATAATTAATCTAATGCAGTTAATAAGTTACACTTAATAAGATGAATTTTCCTGATTGACCACACTACGCATCTAGTCAGTTATTTTCCCCAGGTCTTATTCTGAAAGAATATTCCAGGAAAAAACATATTTGGCTTAATGAAATAAAAAGATTTATTTATGTGAATAGGCAATACTATAAAATGAAAGTTGTTTTTTGTTTTTGGGGGTTTTTTCCTCCCAGGGGAAAAGGTAGGTCATCTTTTCTCCTTACCATAGTTCAGGCTAGATGTCAAGTATGTAATAAAAATTTGTATGCCTTTATCTCATGATAAGATGAGCTGTTTTTTGAGAGGCACAAACAAAAGTGTTAAAAAACAAAAGTCTGTTTGTACATTAAAATTATGTACCCAAATAAACCATTAGAAAAAACAAAAACTAGAATAAAACAGCATGGAAAATATATAAGTATATCTCTTACCAAGCTTCAACAAGTTGAATAAAATATCAACATATTTTAAAAATCTTTAATGTATTTTGAATAACCACAAAAAGACACAATTCTCTTTTCTATTCTTACACAAATTTAATTAACTTCATATATAAGTAATAAATTACTCCAAATCTAGTTTAGTAATATTCTGATATACAATTGACTCGTAGAATTCCAAACATTTCTCAAAAATTCCATAAGACCCCTTTAATTTAAAAACACTATATAACTTGAGAATTTTAGGACAGGATGAAGAATCAAATGTCATAAAATTGAAGTAAGAGAATCATCAAAGGTGAAAAACACCTTGCCTATTGAATAGGAACATGCAAGATGGTAGCAAAAATTATTTTCAGAGAAGGGGAAATATAACCACAGTTAGGAGAAGTATATGATTTAGAGTTTGACAGTTCAAAACAAACTGTTAAATTTATATAAAATAAAAACAAAAGAAATAATGTTCTTCCTCCCAGTTTTCCCCCAAATTTCTAAATAGTTTGAATTTATTTACTACTTTAAGACAATGAAAAAAATTTTAATACAAATTTGGGTTTTCAGGGTCATCTGCAATCAGGCCAAATGGCATAAAAATTAACTAGAAAGTGGTTCTGTCTTGATTGGCACTAAGGACTGTAATTCAACACATTCCAGGTTTTGTTACCACTAAAAAATAGAATTAATAAATTTTTCTGTGCTGAGATTATTAACCAAAACAAAGATATTTTATCTAATGTTTACTTTCTACAATGAAACTAACAACAAAACTCTTCTTCATAAATTTCTTAATTAACAATTTTTAATACCCAAGATTTTGAGTTTGTTTAGTTGTAAGCTAATAATAACACTGTTCCCTAGAATGGTGACTATACAAAATTACATAGAACCATAAATTAGCATTCAAATATAAATATTTCTGAAACTTTATTAAACAAAGAGAGACAACTAAGCCAAACTCAAAATTACTTTACTTCCACAACTTGCTTCCTGTATTGCCTTTTTGTTTACCTTCTTGGGTCTCTCATAATAGACACTATCTTCACCAAAATATATTTTTCTTGAATTCATTTATGGAGTAACAGGTCTGTTTTTTTCAATATCTTTTGGTTTTCCTCTGATATCTCTTTTTTCCAACTTACTTAGTGTCTTTACTTTATCAGTAATTACTTTCTTTTCTCTTTTTATTAATTTTGTGCACTTTATGAATGTGCTTGTGACTCTCATTCATTCTCTGTCATTTTTGTCATTTTGTAATATTTTTGCTAGTCTTATTTTTTAAGGATCAAGTATTTTTTCTTTAAGCTCAAATATTTTATGTATAAAATATGCCACAATATCAACACATTTTCATCAAATAGCTGAATTCAGTGCTAATTTTGTATTATACATTTTAACTTAAACTATTACCAGATCATTGCAATGAATCAGTATGCAATCATATTTCAGTAAATTTAAACATTTATCTTCAAGTTGGAATTGCCTGTGTGGAACACAGTATCGGTCTAACATGATCTGTGCAAATTACTTTAAACATTTGAGCAAACACATACAAGAACATATTTGATCTCTCACAGTAAAAATATTGGAAATATCCCAAAAAGTCCTTCTTGAAAATTGCATATGTTAATGCAAGTGATTCATAATTCATAATTCAGAGAATAAACTTTCATAAACATGACTAACTTATATAAGTGAATCTGGTTATGGAAGCAAAAACACTATTTTCTTTGTTATTTACTTCTTTACATTTTAATGATGGGGGGAATTAATGAAGACCTTATAAACAATACAAGACAATCAAGGTTTAAAATGTATAATATTTAACTTAAATCTAATATGTCTTGATAGAGGAAGCACAGGTTATTCTGCTAGACTCAAAGGTGAATGCTGAAAAACACAAGTGGCTTGTGCTGCACATGAAAATAATCACATTCCTCTGTCAGTGGTGGAAGCCAAGTATTATTATACAACATTATCTGATATACAACTTAAACTTAGCTGAATTATAATTTTCTGAAAAGTAACCAAGCAAATCTTATTTATGCTAGAGAATAGAAAAAATGAATTTTAAGAAGACAGTTGCATAATTTAACACTTCTTCTGATGTTTAAAGAACAAGTCATTTGAACTAAAATGTGTTTTAATCTGATTTTAAGAATATAGTGCTACTATTATATACTCTACATACCAGTGAAACAACCAATATTCACAAGAGATTGTAAGATGAAACAAGGGGTTTGCTCAGTCACTCATCATAGAAATTTTTTAGTAAAAGGATGGTCCGGGAAAAAGAGCAGTATTCTTAACATGACTGGAACAATTAAGCATAGTATGTTTTGAATGACTTTCTGTTAAAATGGACATTCATGATTGCCAGCCAGTATAATCTAACAGCACTGACATTGACTTTAGAAGCAGTCACTGAGAATTCTCAATGCAAAATTATAACCTTCTGAAAATGGGAAGAATTGCATGTGAAGTTGGTCTCAGTGCTCTGAGATACTGATAATGTTTTATACTCCTTTAGTATTATGAATGAAAGAGCACATGTTTGGAGCTAAAATAACATATTTAAATGCTACCCTAATAATGACAACAAATATTAAAGATTTGATTTATCACATCAAACACAGAGTTAAAGCCAAATTTATCTATCATCTATATTATGTTCTTCCTTTCATAAAGACCTATGTAAATGTTCCATTAGTCTTTAAAGGTAGCTCCACTGTCAAAAACATTGAGACAAAGACCTTATTCAAGTAAGAATACTATTACGATTAACTCCAATTTCCTTTTCCTATGTTTCTCCAAAGTACATATACAAGTACACAGTAAGTACATGAGAAAAACACTCAATATCATTAGTCATTAGGAAAATGCAAATAAACAACTACATGCCCACTAGGTTGCCTATATTTTAAAAGATGGAAAACAGAAAATAACAAGTTTTGCCAAGAATGTGGAGAAATTAGAACATTCATACATTGCTAGTAGGAATGTAAAATGTAGTAGCCACTGTGGAAAACAATTGCACAGTTTCTTAAAAATTTAAGTTAGAATTACCATATGACTCAGCAATTCCATTCCTAGGTATGCACACAAGAAAAGTAAAAATATCTGTTCATGTAAACAACACTTGTACATTGATAATAGCCAAAAAGTGGAAACATCCCAAACTTCTATCAACTGATGAATGTGATAAACCCATTAATGAAATACTAGTTGGTCAAAAAATGGGATGAAGTCATACACTACAACATGGATGAGCCTTAAAAACATAACAAGTGAAAAGAACTAGATATAAAAGCCCATGTGTTGCATGAGGCATACCCATAGGAATCCACAGGACGAAAAGCAGATAGCTAACTGTCAGGAGATGAGGCAAGAGGAAATTGAAACAAATTCCTAACAGGTATACAGTATCTTTCTGAGAGGATTAAAATATTCTGATATTAGATGGTATTGGTGATTACAAAATATAGCATATTACAAAATATACTAAAAAACACTAAATGTACACTTTAAAATGTGAATGTTATGTGAAGTATATCACAATAAACAAACAACTATGCTAACCTAGCAAGTTTTCTAAGACTTTCATAATTAGAAAAATATCATTTAAAATAATCAAAAGGTTTTTTTTCTATTTTTGCCTTTACCATATTAGCACACCCTGAAAAATAGCAGAGAAGAAAAAAAGTTATAAATTATATTTAAAACAATTAAATTTAAAACTTAAAATAAACTATACTTAAAACTTGAGTAGTTTGGAATTGTTATGCATCTTGGATTATCATGCTTAACACATGAAATATTCACATTCACATTAAAACTCAATAACTCAATTACTTGTATATTTGAGGGGAAAACCTTCTTCAAATAGGAAGCTAATGCCTTAGAGAAAAAGTTCCATGGACTTGTTCACAGCATATCTGGGTTGAGCAAATTGCTCTTTCCAGAGATAACTACTATCCCACTACCTCTGTCACATGCCAGACCTAGGTTTGAATGTTTAATATATCAGACTTTAATTTTATAATCAAAATGTTCATAAAAATATGAACACTTAAACTGATATGCTCTAAAATACATATACAGTAATCTTTATTATAAAAGTATTATTTCACAAGAAATTTGTTGATATTATTCCTCTAGTAAGGCTCCAAAGTACATAAAATGTTCCCATAATCATTCATCTATAGTATAGGAAGACTCTAATAGAGTAGTCCCTTCTTTATACATGGTTTCACTTTCTGCAGTTTCAGTTTCCCAAAAGCAATTATAGTATTAAATCATCTTACAAGGTCACACAAAGAAAAACGAGTACAGTACAATAAGATATTTTGAAAGAGACAGACCATATATTCATATAGCTTTATTATAGTATATTCTTAAAATTGTTCTATTTTATAATTATTATTACTGTGCCTAATTATAAATTAAACTTTATGATAGTTATGTATAGGAAAAAATATATACATGGTTTGATACTACTCAGTTTCATACATCCAGTAGGGATAGATACAGTAAGGAATGTAACCCCTGCAAATAAGGGGGATCCACTGATATTGTCTTCCCAATATCAATGTTATATGATGTTTTAGTATAGACATATATACAGAATCATATGCATACTAAAAGTTAAATTATGCTCTTATCTTTCTATTTATAACTATAAATTTACAAACAAAAGAAAAAAGATAGACAACAACTATAGCACACAGAGCTAGTTCTACTTACTGCTGAGGAGCCCAGTACAGATTTTGGAGACCTAATTATTCCAGCAATTGAATGACGAATAGATTCAAATTTGGAGAGCCTCTCTTTTCTTTCCTGGAGGAATTAAGACACAAGCCTTCAACAATAGTAAACTAGCCAATACATACACATTTTTGTATTTATGTATTTATTCACAATTTATCCATCAAGTTTTCCACTTAAGTCAATATAAACTTTCTGACATTAAGGACAAAAAATAACCAAGTTCATATAAACTCTATAGAAATTTCTTTCCTGGACCCTCAATAAATGTCTTGAGTTGGGAAAAATAAGAAAGAAATTAATATACAGTTTATAGATAAAACAAGAAATACAAAGGATATGCTAGGAAAACAAAGTATTAAATCTCTCTCTCTCTCTCTCTCTCTCTCTCTCTCTCTCACACACACACACACACACACACACACACACACAAGGAAACACCATAACAGAAAATTTCAGATAACATTATTGTTGTAAAAATATTTCAGATAATACTATAGTTGTAAAAAATTTTCAAGAGAAAGAACAGAAGGAAAAAAGGGAGATTTATATGGAACACATTTTTAAAGTGACTTCCACTTAAGTGCATGGTCAATTTCCCAAAAATTCACATCAGGATGACGATAAGGAGGAGGATCATGATATGATTGGTGGTAACAATTCGGGAGTGGGGACATTAAGATAAAAAGGCAGCAGTGGCTGAACTACCACTAAGAAAAGTCAATCTATATTTAAATTTGCTTCAGAATGTATATTTCTGAATATCATATATCACAACTGAAAAAAACTTCTCCTTAAAATTTCACAATTTCAGATCCATTTTACACTCCTAACTGAATGGAATAGGTAAGAGGGTAACAAAAGAGAGGAAAAAAAGATAAGAGGAACAAAGGAAAACTTATGAGGGTTTGCAATGGAAGCACATGTCAATTTCCATACAAGAACTACATTTCAACTGTTAACAGCAGACAAAGAACAAGAGATCCTGTTGTCAAACAATACTTCCATGTCTTTCATTAGTAGTGATGCTCCATTTTACTTGTGGAAAATAGTTAAGCAGGCCACAACACCTTTTGTTTCCTTGTCCCCATTAGCAGGGTATGTCCCTGTAGTAGTAAAAGTAGACTTTCTTGGCTACCTTATAAAATTCAACTTTCACCTCTCCACTTACCTACTCCTACTTTATTTACTTTTCCTTCTAACAGATATAGAGCTAATAGTTCTGATTAGTCTATAAATATATGCATATTAATCATTTAAAACAATATTAAGACAACTTTCTAACAGAAGAGATGATTGCAACTTCATCATCACATAACTAACTTGCTTAATTATGTGAAAATTAATGTGAAAAATTTTTTACAACTATAGTGGTGTCTGAAATATTCTGTTATGCTGTTTCCTTAGTGTGTGTGTGTGTGTGTGTGTGTGTGTGTGATTTAATACTTTGTTTTCCTGGCATATCCTTTGTATTTCTTGTTTTATCTATAAACTGTATATTAATTTCTTTCTTATTTTTCCCAACTCAAGACATTTATTGAGGGTCCAGGAAAGAAATTACTATAGAGTTTATATGAACTGGGTTACTTTTTGTCCTTTTTTTTTTTTTTTTTGAGATTTACAGCACAATTTTATATGCAATTTAAGTTAAATTGGTATCAATTCAAATTAGATTGGTATAAGGATGTTATGTGTAATTGACACTGTAAGCACAAAGAAAATATCTGAAGCATATACACAAAAAGAATTGAAATAAGAATAAAAACAAAATAAATAAGTTAAACTCAAAAGGAAAGCAGTGACAGAGGAAAAAACTATAAGACATACAGAAACAAATAGCAAAACACAAATGTAACTTTTGTATCAGTAATTACATTAAATGTAAATGAACTAAATTCTGTAATCAAAATCCACAAACTGGTAGAGTTACTTAAAACAAATCCTAATTCAACTAAAGACTGGCTATAAGAAATTCACATAGGTTGAAACTGAAAGGATGGAAAAAGATATTCCATATAAATAGTAACCAAAAGGGAGCTGGGGTAGCTAAAATGGGCTTTAAGTCAAAAACTTATAAAAGCCAACATGATAAAGAAGTCAATTCCCCAAGAAAATGCATCAGTTATAAACAATATGCATCAAACATCAGAACTCCAATATACATGAAGCAAACATGGACAGAACTGAAGGAAAAATAGCTCTACAGTACCGGGTGCAGATACTAATATCTTACTTTCTTTTTTTTTTTTTTAATTTTTTCTTGTGGGTTGTTCAAAACATTACAAATTTCTTGACATATCATATTCCACACTTTGATTCAAGTGGGTTATGAACTCCCACCTTCACCCCATACACAGATTGCAGAATCACATCAGTTACACATCCATTGATTTACA
>NW_026000026.1:65801266-65857924 GCF_001458135.2 Marmota marmota marmota | reverse complement strand
CGCTGGGCCTGCTCTGTGGATGGTCACAGTTCCCTCTACCTTGCCAGCGCAGGGGGAGGGGGCGGCTCTGCCTCTCAGCAGGCAGCTGCTCCTCTTCTGCTGGTGGGTCGCAGGCCCGCCTACCTTGCAGGAGTGATTGGAAGCTCTGTTCAGCCGTGGGCCACTGGGCCTTTTCTGCCGGTGGTCACCGTTCCGCCTACCTGGCAGGCGCTGGGGGTGGGGGGCGGCTCTGCCCCTCAGCAGGCCGCTGGGCCTGCTCTGTGGATGGTCACAGTTCCCTCTACCTTGCCAGCGCAGGGGGAGGGGGCCTACTTTTTGTCCTTAATGTTAGAAAGTTTATATTTGACTTAAGTGGAAAACTTGATGGGTAAATTATGAGTAAATACATAAACATAAAAATGTGTATGTTTTGGCTAGTTCACTATTGCTGAAGGCTTGTTTCTTAATTCCTCCATTTAAATCAATTTCATCATGTATCAACAAAAAATAATATAAACTTTCAGGTGACTTACAAGTAAATTACTAAAAACGACTGGAAATTCAGACTAAAAAGCATGTACATATTTAATGTACTTACAGAAAATAAATCTTTACTGTTGTACAAATGATCATCACCTTAGAAATGTGAGCATGCACTTTACATCCAAGCATTAATCGATGCTGTAGCTCCAGTTTTACTTTTTAATAAAAATCACTATAACTGAACCACAAAAAGGAACAACCATGAAGTAGTGATCTTTCTTTAAAACATGCTCCCTTCCCCAGCTTGGGTTTGTGTGTGTGTGTGTGTGTGTGTGTGTTGTTTTCTTTTTGATGCTTCTGACGTTCTCTGAAATAAAAAAACTGGTTAAAACAACAACAACAATAAAAAAATAGAAGCGGGATATAAAGAGAGTAATAGTGGGAGTAAAGCATATTCAGTTGTTCTATAATTATATTTATTAACAAATGTATTATGATGGCATGAAGCACACACCCTGGAAAGCACTGAAGATACCATAGTTCTTCCAGTCCCCAGCCCCATTTATCCTTTTTCTTATTTCTTTAGGGAATTTCTTTACTTGTTCTGTGCAACTGTAGAAATCATCATCTTGCCACTGCAACTACTACAGAAAGATGAGATCAAAGTGCTCATCTCATCTGTTTTGGCAATGAAAAGCTTCACAAGAAAGCAGTAGGCACTTCTACTGTGAATTTAGGCTTTTACTCTAAGTCAATGGTCTTGAGATAACCAGACAGAGTATTGTTACCATGTGAGAAGTACTAGAAAAATGATGGAAACTGTAAGGGAAGTCATACAAAAGGGCAGAAAATTCAGGGGAGATTTTTAAGTATTAGCATTTTATTTATATATGAATTATATGCACTGAGATGGTAGATATTAACTCCCTCCGGTTACACCTTAGGTATCAAATCCTAGCAGAAAAGAGAATCCTTTCCCATAAAACCCTTTAACATTTTCTTAAGAGGATAATACTAGATTTATTTACATGGTAGTTTAGAATTATCTAATTGGTAAATCCAGGTATGGGATTAAAAAAGACTTCAAAAACTGCTGTTGTTATAAAACATAATATATTGTGTATTTAAAAGCATACAGGGGCTGGAGTTGTGGCTCAGTGGTAGAGCGCTTGCTTAGCATGCATGAGGCACTGGGTTTGATTCTCAGCACCAGAGAATTTATTGTGGCTCAGCACAAATGAGTAAAATAAAGGTCCATCAACAACTTTAAAAAATTAAAATAAATAAATAAATAAATAAAAGCATACAATTAGTAAAAACACCCTTTCCTTTAAGGTACTTTTTAGACAGGTTGAACTAAGAAATAATAAGACCTTAAATTTCATATAGGAATAATCGAAATAAAAATAGGGTTTATAAAATATCTCAACCAGTGTCAGCTCACTTGCTGTCCAAATTTCCCAAAATAAAACATAAAATTAATTTGCCAAAGCTTCTGTCTATGTAATATTAAATAAAATCTTTAAATTATAATCTACATAATACCAAATGACATTGCACTGACTTCACTGACAGTTTATTTTTAGATGAAAGAATTAAATGGCTACTTTAGGGCTGGGGATGTGGCTCAAGCGGTAGCACGTTTGCCTGGCATGCGTGTGGCCCGGGTTCGATCCTCAGCACCACATACAAACAAAGATGTTGTGTCCGCCAAAAACTAAAAAATAAATATTAAATCTCTCTCTCTCTCTCTCTCTCTCTCTCTCTCTCTCTCTCTCTCTCTCTTTTAAAAAAAAATGGCTACTTTAAAAATTAAAATTATAAAGTTTTCCTTCATTTACCATGGACATAGTGCCTAAGTGTGTCTGTAGGTCTTCCAGGGCTGGTGTTGATGATAGGTATCAGATGGACATGAATATTAGTAGGACATGAGGTTAAGGCAATAATTCTGTAAAGTGGTGCTACCTACTGGCATTCCACATGCTTTCTCTTAAAAAGCAATACAATACCAGAAAGCAACTTACTGAAGGCCATTCTGGTCCTGCTCTGGCTTAAGTCAATAGGATAGGTTACATTCCTCAGCAAACACTCTGTTATCTGGAGGAAGGTAAGACTTTACCCTGGTGATAAGAATATAGTTTACTCTGAAGGGGGAGTTTTCTGACCTTCACACAGACCAAAGATTCCAACACACAGAAAAACGAGATAATTAAAAGCAAAGCCCATCAACTATAAAATCTGAAAAGCAAGTTCTAATCAGAACCAGTCAGCACAGGCCAAGGCAACTAAAAGTTGCCTTTAGATATTTGACATATCATTTTAATCCTATTTAATAGTAATTACCCTTCCCCATGAGTTTCACTTGGGTCCCTGTGGGTAAGAGCATGTGCAGTAGGGACTTTAAGACAATCCAACTGTCAGTTAAAAGCTGAGATGTGGTATTTGGGTGGGATACTCTAGAAACTTCCCTAAGATCCCCAATGAAATTAGGAAACAAAGGATCACTGCATCCCTCTGCTCTTTGGGAGGAACTACTCTCTCTCTCGAAAAAGTATTTTCCTTTTTCTCTAATAAACTTTATTATACTTCTACAATTGCTGGGCCAAAGCTGGTAACACTCATTTTGCGGACCCCAAGTAATGACTAGATAAAGAGTTTTCTCCAGGTAAAGGACACACAAGGATTCTAACAAAAGGCAGTTCCTCACTGTGCAGGAGGTCTGCACCAGAGAAGGAAGACTGGGAGAGCCAATGCTATGAAAAATAATGAAATAATATTGTGATCAGATGCAGGGGAAAATGTTGTAAGTACAGATATTAACCTACTTGAAAGAAAAGTTCTAGATGCAGTTTTGGTTTCACATTTCATTTAAGAATAGTTTCTCCCTGTTTTTAAATTGAATAATAATAAAATGAGACATTCCCTATCTCCATACTTGTGTGTCATTCATATATATATATATATATATATATATATATATATATATATATATGTAAATTTATATTATAAATAATATAATATATAAATTATATATTATATAATATATAAATATATATTATGTAAATATATATTTTACTAAGAGGTTCATTTTTTTAATGCTTTCATTTTATTTATTTTTATATGGTGCTAAGGATTAAAGCCCAGTGCCTCACACACACTAGGCAGGCACTGAGCTATAGCCCCAGCCCCAAAAGGTTCATTTTTATGTCAAAGAATTAATGGCAGCTTTAAAATAATTAAAATTAAAAAGCTACCCTTCAGTGTAATTACCATGGATGTAGTGCCTAAGTTTTTCTATGTCTATATACATACATATAAAATTGAAACTGTTTCACAATTAAAATTTAATCATTATCAATTATTTTTAAAACTCTGTAAGAAGCAATACCTAAATTTACTTAAAACAAAATCATATCTATCAGGTTTTGAAATTACTCTTCACTAGAACTTGTAAATTGCAATAAAACAAGTTACCTCCATCCCTGGCCAACAAAAAGCATAAGCAATGATATAAAAGGGAAAAATTAGGGGTTTGCTGACTGGAGCAGCTCTGACAAAAATCAAAAGCTCTATCAAATGACTATCTAGATGCTGTGTAAGTGATACGTTTGATCCAAAAGTATACAACAGTTCTCAAAGCGAGATTCTTAAAAGAGACCCTAAGCAGAAAGAATAAGGTTCTTGATAACAGAAGGCACAAACAGCATGAACCAGGGTAAAATGACTACCTTGTTCTCAGTTTCCACATCAATAAACAGGGAAGCAATGGACTACATAAAATCTTCATCTCAAAAATTCCATGATTATTATCCAACTCCCCCATAATTGCATTGCATTGATTACTGATGAAAGCCCCACAAAAGAGTTCCATATCAGGCTGGCATGAGTTACATGCCTGAGGTGCCCTCAGAACACAAAACAATGGGAAGACAAACTATGGTGAAAGTTATCACTGGGACACTTTTTTTAAAATAATAGGTTATTAAAAATAACCAGATATTAATTCCCACAGATTTCTGTAAATAAATCCAATCTAATAGCAATCTTGGAAGGCATAATTAAAGTGATTATCTGGCCCTGCAGGAACAGTCAGATACGTTTTCGAATCTGGAAGCAATAAGAACCAAAAAAAAGATAACAATATTTATGCTTATAAAGCCAGGCTGAGTGCCACATATCTTAAGGACTTCTTATGCAAAGCAGCCATGAAATTCACAGGGATTTTGTAAGAAAAAACTACAGGGAAATTATAAACCCAGAGAAAATTATCTCCAGAAAAAATTCTATGCTTTTGATGACTCCATAATGTAAATGAAATACTGCAAACACTGCTATGTCCTTCATAAAAGGAATGCATTTATAAACAAACAAGTAACTCAATCTTTTGCAGATGTTGATTTTCTAGGGAGAATGCAAGATACTTGGTTTCTATCTCCATCAGGATACAAAATTTAAGCATTAAAATAGCTCCTAAATGATTTATTTCATCATTTGGGTTCTGACTGAAGGCAAATAATTTTAGAGGTACTCACTACCTAGTAACCTAGTTTGCTATATTTTATTTCTCTCTTGGATGCTTGTATAGTAAGAATATTTATTAAAACAAAAAAAGCCCTCTTGCTAAATCAAATATCTTCATATTTTGAAAAAAGACACTATAAGTCAAATGTATAAAAGGAAGATTTGAATGATATAAAGATCTTGTTTTAAAATACCAATGCTAAAGAAATCTATGGTATAATAGAATAGACTTCAGTGAGCTCTATGATGAAGAACACAATAAATCATTCTTCTTTCTTTCTTGACTCTCTATTTCTTAAGTAAGATGACGCCTCTAGGGAAGCAAGAGGCTGTAATCAGCTCCCTTACTAGTCAATATCTAAATACAACCCATGTTCCTTAGTGCTTTTCCCAAATGTGTTTCCCAAATAGTTAAACATAATTATTTTTCTTTCACAACTACATTTTTACAGCAGTTTCAGGTTCACAGTAAAATTGGAAGAAGGAACCAAGATTCCCATATGTTCCTCTGCCCCCACACATGCCCAGCCATGTAATACTTTTTATTATTATCATCATCCCCTACTAGGTAGTACTTCTGTTATAATTGATGAACCTGCTTGGCACATCATTATTGCTCAGAATTCACAGTTTACATTAGGAATCATTCTTGGTATTTTACATTCCAAGGTTGTGCACAAACATATAATGACATGTATCTACCATTATAGTGTCACACAGAATAGTTTCACTGCCCTAGTTTCACTGTGTTCTGCCTATTCGTCCCTCAAAATATTCTTTATATAAATTATACAGAAGTGTAAGATGCACAATAACCACTTTCTTGATGATCACCTCACTGACTCAACAACCAAAATGCTGACACACTTTGATTGATAAACAATTGTATAGTTTAGTTTTTTGAAAAACATAATTATGAATTAACTTATCAAGATTCTGTTTAACAACAATAAGTGTCGGTGAGGATGTGGAGGGTATGGCACACTCATACATTGTTGGTGGGATTGCAAATTGTTGCAACCAATCTGCAAAGCAGTATGGAGATTTCCTTAGAAAACTTGGAATGGAACCACCTTTTGACCCAGCTATCCCACTCCTTGGTCTATATCAAAGGAACATAAAAATAGCATACCACTGTGACGCGGCCACTTCAATGTTTATAGCAGCACAATTCACAATTGCTAAAATGTGGAACCAACCTAGGTGTCCTTCAATAGATAAATGGATAAAGAAACTGTGGCACATATACACAATGGAATATTACTCAGCATTAAAAAAAAATAAAATTATGGTATTTGTAGGTAAATGGATGGAGTTGGAGAACATCATACTAAGCAAAATAAGCCAATCCCAAAAAACCAGGGGCTGAATGTTTTCTCTGATTAAGTGGATGCTAATCCTTAATGGGGGTGGGAGGTAGGATGAATGGAGGAACTTTAAATGGGGCAAAGGCGGAGGGAAAGGGGAGTAGGAAAATGGTGGAATGTGATGAACATCATTACCCTATTCATGACTGCATGAATGGTTGATTCTACTTCATGTACAATAAGAAAAGCAAAAAATTCTGCTCCATGAATCAAAGAACTTTCTTCTGTCATGTATAACTGAATAGAACTAATTAAAAAAAAAAAGATTCAGCTGAATTGAGATTCTGCTTTTAAATAATTCAGGGACAATAATAAAGCATCAGGCATACCAACTTTCTTTAAACTATTAGTGAAACAAGGAATACATTATCACAAGTGTGGAAGTATTATTTCATTATAAACCCTAGTGTCTGGAAATCAAGGGACTTCACCAGCTTTAACCACACTATTACCAGCTCCCCAGCTCAATACTCCATTTAACAAATAATTTTTATCAAATCAAAATAACCTCTTTGCCATACACTGTTCATGCCCTTCTCAAAGCAGCTCCACACCACTCCTGTCTCTACCCTCTCCAACTCCCGTTTTTTCTTCCTTCTCTGCCTTACTGTAACAAATGATCATACATATGCTACTATTATTTTTATTTTACTAACTTTAACAAAGAGAAATTGGGCTGTTCCCTTCTTTTGGCTACTGTGCAAACACTCCTGTGAACAAGTGTGCACATGTATTATTTCAATACCTGCTTTCAATTCTTTTAGGTATCTACCTAGGACATGATAGTGATTTCATGTTTAACTTTTTGAGGAATAGCCAAATTATTTTCCACAGTGGCTGAAATATTTCAAATTTCCACAGGAAATGTACAAGGGTTCCAATTTCTCCACATACTCACCAACATTTATTTACTGACTATAAGCATCAGGCATATGAATGGGGTACGAAATGAAATGCAATTTGCTTTTTTTTTCTTTCTTTCTTTTTCTTTTTTCTTTTTTTTTTTTTTTTGGTGGTGGGACTAGGGATTGAATGCTTTACCACTGAACTGCATACCAAGCCCTTTTCATTTTTAATTTTTTGATACAGAGTCTCATTAAGTTGCTAAGCCTGGCTTGAAAACTGGAATCCTCAGTCTCCCAATCAGCTGGGATTATAGGCATGCATCATGCGCAGAGCTTGCCTTCATTTTTGCAGTGTATTCTTACTAGATATCAAATACAAGTTTTACAAAAAAAAATAACATAACCAATAAATGGGCAAAAGAACTAAACAGGCACTTCTCAAAAGAAGAAATATGAATGGTCAACAAATATACAAAAAAAATGTAATATATCTTTAGCAATTAGAGAAATGCAAATTAATACTACACTGAGATTCCATCTCCTCTAGTCAAAATGGCAATTACCAATACAAGTAACAATAAATGTTGGTGAAGATGTGGAGAAACCACATTTCTGGTGGGATTGCAAATTGAACCATTGCAAATGGAACCATCATTTGACACAGTTATCTCACTCCTTAATATGTATCCAAAGAATTTTAAATCATCATACTAGAGTGATGCGGCCACATCAATGTTTATAGCAGCTCAATTCACAATAGCTAAGCTATGGAGCCAACCTAGGTGCCCTTCAACAAATGAGTGGATAAAGAAAATGTGGTATTTATGCACAATGAAAAATTACTTAGCCATAAAAAGAATGGCTTTGTGACATCTGCCAGGGAATAGATCTGGAGACTATTATGCTAAGTGAAATAAGCCAATCCCCCCAAAACCAAAAGTCAAATGTTTTCTCTGATATGTGGAAGCTAATCCACAATAAGCATGGGTGTGGGGGGATAGAATAGAAGTTCAGTAGATTAAACAAAGGGGAATGAAGGGAAGGAAGAGGCATAGGAAAAGAAAAGACAGTGGGATGAATATGACATAATTTTCCTATGTACATTTATGAATATACCACAATGAATTTCACCATCGTATACATCCTCAAGAATAGGGTTCTAATGAGAATAGATATATTACATGCTTGTATAATTATATCAAAATGGATTCTACTGTCATGTATAACTAAAAAGAACCAATAAAAAATAAAATTCAAGGGGCTGGAGTTGTAGCTCAGCAGTAGAACGCTGGCCTTGCACATGTGAGGTATTGGGTTCGATTCTCAGCACTGCATATAAATAAAATAAAGGTCCAACAACAACTAAAAAATATTTTTAATAAATAAATAAAATTCAAGGTTGATTGGTGTTTCCAGCACTTTATTTTCTGGTTTCCATTCTTTCTGATGAGAAAACAGCTTTAATTCATACCATTATCTCTTATACATAATGTATCTTTTTTTTTTCCTTGATTATTTTTATAGTCAACTAGGACATGAGTAAATGATGTGTATGTGTGTGCACAGGTGTGTATGAGGTTATACACACCTACACTTATGGTGTAATGTCAGGAACCTGTGGGCTGAAAGTATTAAGAAAACATTTGGCAATAAACTCTTCAAATATGTTTTCTACCACGTCTTTCTCTTCTTTTTCTTAGGTTCTAATTACATGTATGCTAGACCATTTGGTATTATCCTATGGTATCAAATATTTTGTTATATTTTTCTCACTCTTTTTTGTTGTTGTTGTTCAATGTAGGTAACTTCCATCAACCTGTCTTCACATCTCAATGACTTGACGCAATGTATTACTGTATTCAGTGGTACAAGCTACTAATAAGACCATCTAATGAATGGAAATGCACTTTGCTATTATATTTTTCATTTTGAGCAATAGTGTCTTCATAACAACCACATCCCTTCTTAAATGCCCCATCTTTTCATACATATTGCCCGTCTTTTGCACTAGTTTCCTTAGTATTTCTATAACAGCTGAATTAAAGAGACTGATAATTCCAGTATCTGGACTACTTCTGGCTCTATTGTTACATATGGTTACATATTTTACTTTTCAGTGTGTTACATAATCTTTGATCATAGGCCAGAAAGTTCATATAAAAGAACACAGGAATCTGAATTCTATAATAATTGCTTCCAGAAAAGAGCATATCTACTCCTTTCTATCAAGCTGCTGAAGTTAGAGCAATAGTTAATACATTGATCTGCTCTTTGTTGTAGTTTTAATTTGAATCACCACCCCCTAATTCTCATACCTAAGAAGACATCCATCAACCCTATACCCATTCTATAGCTTTCACAGGGTCACTAGTCCATGGTCAATGAAGTCAGAATTCCCTTCAGAGAATTGACTTGGGAAAGAATTCTTCTGTTCGTTTGTAGTTGAAACCCAAAGTACTCAGCTGTCCTACCCCAAACCAGCCATCTCCCAGATTGGGGAAAAACATATTGACATCATGTACAACACTACACCTTTTTGGTGTGAGGAGTATTTCATTTAGAATCTCTCAAGTATCGCTCTCTGATCTCCTGCTTCATTTAGTGAAAACACTTGAGGAAGAGCTGGTAGGTAGATGCTGCCTTGCTCCACACATTAGTAGGAGCTGTTAGGCTCTTCTGTATTCAAATCTGTCACACCAGCCTACACACTGTCATTAAGAGTTTGTCAAAAATTCATTGGCAAGACTGGAGGTAAAGCTGAGTAATTGAGCAATTGTTTAGCATGTACAAAATGCCCTGGATTCAATCCCCAGCACCACAAAACAAAACAAAAAACCAACTTGGGATTCATGTGTTTATACAGATTCACCAAGAATGCAAGTAGTCAAGGGTCTGTTTTGTACAATGAGAGATTTCTCAGTTTCTGGACTTAGGCTCATATACATTCCATTCTCTCCTTGGCTCTCTGGTGAATTTGTTAAAACTAATGTTTTGTAGCTTATCGATAATATTTGGTTGTTGGTAGGAATGGTACTCTTCTGTGAATTTCCATATCCAAACTGGATGTAGAATTCATGTGTATTTTATTAAGGTATGTAATCCACCAGTCATCATTTTATTTATACCTGTAAACCAAGAAAATTAAATACACTTGTTGAGTTTCTCAATTTTGAGTTACCATTTTCTATGGCAGCCAATTACCACACAGTTAAAGGCTATATTCCTAGATGGTAATTTTAAAAATCAAAGGCCAGATGTCTCAAAAATTTGATTTCTTTTACCTTTGTTTTTTCCTCTGTTGATTGCTTCTGTTGAATAGGGAGGATTCTTTTTAACAGCTATGTATTTTTTGCAGAGGGCATCAATAAAGACTACCAAGGAGATGTTTCATTTTTGTAAATGCTTCAAAGTTTCCAAATTTATCTCAAAACTTTCCTGAATGAATTTGCTATTTAGTATTCTGGTGTCACACATGCACCAATAATCCTCTTATCTATTCAGAGCTCCTTTTGTTACTGAAACTAGTAACTGGGAACATTTGGAGTTTCAAGGCCTCAGTCAAGATTTTATTTATTAGACTGGGATCAGAAACTATATAGCCTAAAAGAAAATTCTAAGACTTAATAAAAGAATAGAAAATGATAAATTTTAAATAAAGTATGCTGTGGTTATAGGACTGCACTTCTATTATCAGCAAATAAGATCCAATCGGGATATGTTTTAGAAAGAAATCACGTTCTAAGTGCTTGTCCCATTCTCAGCTGTTCTGAAAGAAACTACCACACTAAGGACAGTGTGACCTCCTAGCTGAGAATGATGTCAACACAATAGAAGACAGAACCCAGAAAGGAAAATTCTTGATGATCTGCTTTGAAATTCTAGATACAACTAGTTACAAAAGTGGACAACGTTTCCACTTTCACTAATCTGACTGGATAACTGCTACACAGAAGTAACCCAGTACACTTTCTTGGAATGTCCATGACCAAGAAATAATTTCAAATGTGCATACTCATATTTATTGCAGTGCAATATGTCATAGCCAAGTTAACAGAATCAAACTAAGTGCTCATCAAGGGAAGAATGAATGTACAAAATGTGGTGTATATACACACACAAAAAAAGGAAATACTATTTAGCCTATGAAAGAAATTCTGTCACTTGCAACAATGTGGATGGAACTGTAGGACATTATATTACGTGAAATAAGCCAAATGCAGAAAGAAAAACACCAAATATTCTCACTTACACATATAATCTAAAACAAGTGAACTTATCTA
Source organism: Marmota marmota marmota (assembly GCF_001458135.2). Lineage (NCBI taxonomy): Eukaryota > Metazoa > Chordata > Mammalia > Rodentia > Sciuridae > Marmota > Marmota marmota. Next base: position 65,846,449 of record NW_026000026.1, on the reverse strand, counting down.
AGCAGAGTATAATACTGGTTCCTAGAAGCTGTGAGAGGGCATAATAGACAGATAATAGTCAAAGGGTACAAAGCTTCTGTTAAGGGTAATAAGTCTGTTTTCTTCCTAAATCAATTGCACAGAGTGCTGAATATAGCTGGTGACTGAGTAATGTACATTTCTAATGTTCTCATCACAAAGAAAGTTAAATATTTGAGGTGATGGATATGTTAAGTAATTTTACTTAAGCATTCTACATTGTATTTAAAAATCAAAATACCACTTTGTACCCCAGAAATACATACAATTACAGTTTGTCAATATATACTAAGTAAGTAAAATGCAAAGAACGTAAAACACTACCTCAAATTGATAAAAAGCTGAAAAAAGACACACTGTTACCTTTACGGGTTTTTTTGTTTGTTTGTTTGTTTGTTTGTTTGTTTTTGCAGGGGGAGGAATGCAGGAAATAGAACCCAGGCCCTCACATATGCTAGGTTTCTACTGCTGACCTACATTCTCAGTCCCAGTATTATGTTTTTTTTAAATAATGACTACAAGGACTTTTAATAACTATATTCCTATAATGTGATAAATAGGACATAAAATTGTATAAATGATATGATCTTAACTACATAAATATGTACCTATCTACAAACATGTGTATACTGTATATAGAATACATGCAAAGAACTCAGTACAACTTTTTAAAATCTTCAATATAAGGAAAAAATACCAATAATTTTCTGGACATAGAATTAGGCATAGAATTTACACAATTTATTCATTCTATTTTCTATTATTTCTAACCAGAATGTCTTTGTCTTTCTATGCCTTATTTCAGATAAAACCCTGATCTTTCATGAGTATTAATTTATTGTAGTATATTCAGATAACTGTATAACTGACTGAAAGAGTCATGATATTTTCATGTGAAATAATACCAATAGAAACCATCACTTTGACTAATGGAACAGAATAGAAGACACAGAGATATACCCACAGTTACCCCATAGATATGGTTATCTCATAGTAGACAAAAGCATCATGAACATACATTAGATACAATATACCCTCTTCAACAAATGGTTCTGGAAAAACATAAAATCCATATGTGGTAGAATGAAATTAAACCTCTCTCTCTCACCCTGCACAAAACTCAACTCAAAGTGGATCAAGGACCTTGTCATTTGACCAGAGACCCTGCACCTACTTGAAGAAAATGTAGGCCCAACTCTCCATTGTGTCAGCTTAGGAAACAACTTCCTCAATACAACTCCTAGAGCTCAAGAAGTAAAATCAAGAGTCAATAAATGGGATACTACCAAACTAAAAACTTTCTTCACAGCAAAGGAAAGAATTAAGAATGTGAAAAGAGAACCTACAGAATGGGAGAAAATCTTTACCACGTGCACCTCAGATGGAGGAAATGTGGATAGAACTGGAGGACATTACATTAGGTGAAATAAACCAAATCTCCAGGATATACAAAGAACTCAAAAAACTTAACAGCAAAAATAATAATAATAACCCAATCAATAAATAGGCAAAGAAACTGAACAGGTACTTCATAGAAGAAATACAAATGACCAATAAATACATGAAAAAAAGTTCAATATCTCTAGCAATTAGAGAAATAAAAATTAAAACTATACTGACATTCCATCTCACTGCAGTCAGAATGGCAATTATCAAAAATACAAATAACAATAAATGTTTGCAAGGATGTAGGGGGAAAAGTACACTCATAAATTGCTGGTGGGACTGCAAATTGGTGCAACCACTATGGAAAGCAGTAAGAAAATTCCTTAGAAAACTTGGAATGCAACCATCACTTGACCCAGTTATCCCACTCCTTGGCATATACCCAAAAGTCTTAAAATCAGCATACTACAGTGACACAGTCACATCAATATTCAATAGCCAAGCTAGGGAACCAAACTAGGTGCCTTTCAACAGATGAATGGATAAAGAAAATGTGGTATATTACTCAGCCTTAAAGAAGACTGAAATTATGGCATTTGCTGGTAAATGGATAGAACTGGAAAATATCATGCTACATGAAATAAGCCAGTCCCCAAAAACTAAAGACCAAAAAAACATTCTCTCAGATATGTGGATGCTAACCCACAACAAAGAAGGGTGGGGAGGGGAAGAGTAGAAGTTCATTGTATTAGACAAAGGGGAGTGAAGAGAAAGGAAGAAGATAGGAATAGGAAAGACAGGAGACTGAATTGGACATAACTTTTGTATCCTTACATATAAATATGTGAACAGTGTAACTCCACATCACGTACAACCACAAGAATAGGATTCTAATTAGAATCAGTTATACTCCATGTATGTATAATATGTCAAAATATACTCTACTGTCATGTATATCTAAAAAGAACAAATAAGAAAAAAGAAAACAGCACTTCAGTAAGGATGGTCTTAATTAAACAATAATCCAGAAAGATAGGATTTTAAAAGGATTATCTTACCAAACCATTTTTAAAAAAAAAAAAAAAAGGCAAATGAGAAATTATCTCTAAAAGTTTCATTAAAATTACATTTTCTAAAATGTCAACTGAGATAGAAGCTTCCAGAGGTATTACTTAAACTAAGTCTCTATTGAACAAAGAGTTTAATTGGGTCTTTCCAATATAATGTACATAGATATTTGTCCTACTATTTACTTGTTTACTTGCAAGTTATTCTTCAGAAGTTCTTTTATATAAATTTTTAAATACCATAATACTAAAAATGATTTTAAAGAACTATCAAGATACAAAAATTAGATTCTGACTAGCATATTATCTTAATGCTCCTTCCTAAGCATGAACAAGTTAAAAATGTAATTAAAAACTGTATCATCCAATGAATTTTTAGCAAGGCAAGTGAACCAGCAAAAGCACTCAAGCACGCTGAATCATCTGACTAGTAAAGATTCTTTGAAAATAATTAAATAATTTTTAAGTAACCACACACAAATATGCTGGAAATAACTTAGATACTAGATCCTATCCACTCACAAATCTCTTAGCAATATTACTTAGATAATATTAGATGTGAAAAGTAGCAAAACTCATTATTTTGAAATGCATGTTGAAGAGCTAAAAAGAAATGAAGCAAAATAGAAGTCACACAATTTAATACTAATCACCTGACCTTATTACAAATCAGAATGCCAAAGAGAGTAAAGAAGATGGTTTCTTAACCAGTTTGTTTTTACAAAAAATTGTGCTTACATAAAGCAGGACAGAAAAAATATGCACAAAAACACAGATTAATACTCATTTGGTTATTGTGCATAAGAACTATCACAATTTTATATGTATATATGACAAGCATGTCATACCTCATTAAAATCATTTGCTAAAGTTAATGTAACAATATAATTTCACTATAAATATAACATTTTTTCATAGTTCTCTTGAGGCAAACTTAAATGAGAAATACGTAAGGCTTTTTGTGATTAGCTAAATGGACTATTAACTATAGTTATTATATTTGCCAAATAAATAATACAATATTTTAATAAAAGTATTTTTAGTTGAGGTTTAAACAATATTTTCATTTTCTTCATATTAAGGACAAAGTAAGTATACCAATCAACAATGCAAATCATCTGAAATGAATAAATAAATGAGTAATCAAAAGAAGACAAGGCTTATTCTACTTAATAGCTAAGACAGAAAATATTTACAATACTTTCAGACATTTGCATGATGAAGTTGACATATTCTTTGAAAATATACAAACTAATAAGCCAATAAATGTTGATTTATTTTTCATATATAATTCCAAATAATAAAATTTCCTAAATATATTTTTACCATTTCTTGAATGGTAATTAAAATTCTTAAATAATCTAAGACTGTATTTAAAGTATGCCCTTTTTTAAAAAAAAAATATATTATCATTGATAATAAGAGCAATACAAAGATAAAAATAATTAGGTATATATAACTCTATGGCAGCGTGCTCCTGGGTTCAATCCATAGTGCTGAAAGCAAAGAAACAAATAAAAAAAGATAAAAATAAATTACCAGCAATATTATGTGGATCTTGTTTTGTATTAGTGTTTGTTGGCAAATTTCTGCCAGATAGGAAATATTTTAGCTCATTACCCATATGGTCTCTGAGTCAACAACCATAAAAACAGCCACAGACAATATATAAACAAATGAGCATGGTTGTGTTCAAATAAAACTTTATTTATGGATATTGAAGATTGAATTTCATGTAATTTTTATCTGTCACAATATATTATTCTTCTTTTTATATTTTTTTAACATTTAAAAAATGTAAAAATAACTTATAGCTATATAGGCAACCAGCCAGATTTTGGCCTTTTTCCATGGACCATGGGTCATGGTTTTCCAACCCTGTTGTTCATATTATTTAAATTACAAAATCTATAATGTAGAGTCTGAGAGGGTACAACTCCTGGACCTACCAGTTTCAATCTACATGATTTTGGACAGGTTGCTTAACTCATCTGTGTACCAATAATTGGGTTAATAATAGTACCAACTATGAGGAAGAAGAGTACTGCCTAATAATATTGCTTTAAGGATCAAACATGGCAAATAAAAGTCTTAGCAAAGCTCCTGGCATCCAATAACATGTAAATCCTCTCTAAATAGCCATAGTTACTACTACTGCTTCTGCCATCTTAATCAAAATATACGAAAAGTTCCAACACATTAAAGTGTGCATTATAATATGCAAAACTATTCTATTTCCAAATTTCTATAGGCAGAATTAGAAAAAATGTATTTTTAAAAATCTGGTTTAACAGTCATAAAACTTCAGGAATGACAAATGCATAGAAATAATTTTGTTTTAGCAGAAGCTCCTGATATGTTGTTCATAGTCCAACTCTAAATTAAGAGTCAAAGCCAAGCTGGGTGTGGTGTCACACACCTATAATCCCAGCAGCTCAGGAGGCTGAAACAGGAAGATTGCAAGTTCAGAACCAGCCTCAACAAAAGCAAGGTTTTAAGCAACTCAGTGAGACCATTCCTCCAAATAAAATACAAAATAGGGCTGGGGATGTGCCTCAGTGGTCAAGTACCCCTGAGTTCAATCCCAGGTAACCCACCTACAAAAAAAAAAAGAGTCAAAGCCAGGACTACAACCCAGGTTTTGCCAGCATCTGCATCTATCTATAATATGAGCCCAGAAAGTCCTTTGTTTAAAGTATCATTGAAGCAATCAAGTAAACATTTATTGACCAAACTTTAAACAAAATTTCTCTTTGAGTGGTTTGAGAAAGAGAGCTCAGGAAATACAAAGTAAGGACCTGGCAAAACAGCACAATGATTAAGAGCAAAATTTGGTATCACAGCTAATTTTAAATTTAAGCTGCAGGGCTCACAGAGGAACTGTTCAAAAAATACTTGGGAAAAAAAAAAGAGAGAGAGAGAGAGAGAGAGAGAGAGAGAGAAAAGGAACCAGTTTCTCTTTAAGGTTAAGAATCTCGCCCACAACCAAACCTCCATATTTTAAGAAATTTCTTAATGATTCAAGAGTTGACACAAACTGTAATGGGTTAGATGGTGTGTCCCCTGAAGAATTTGTGAATAGGACCTTATTTGGAAAAAAAAGGGGTTTTGCAAATATAATTAGGTTAAAAATCTCAGGATAAGATCAACCTGCAATATCTGGGTGGGTCCTCAACCCAGTAACAGGTATCCTTAGAAGACTCATAAGAGGGAGAAACACAGATAAGAAGGTGATGTGAAGGATAAAGGGACTGCACGGTCTGTCTAAAAGTTGAAGAATGCCAAAGATTGATACCAGAAGCCACCAGAAGCTGAGAGAGAATCAGGGAATCATTCTCACGCAGAGGCTCTACAAAGAACCAATTCTGCCAACATCTTGATTTTGGACTTCTGAATTTCAACTGTGAAAGAAGCAATTTCTGTTCATTTACACTACCAAGATTTTAGTAATTTGCTATGATAGTCTTAGAAAATTAATGTACAACTAACAAAGAGTTGAGGCACATTAACCTAAAAAAGCAATCATCATTTAAGTGTACAAAATATTGCCATTATAAGAAATCTATTTATCAGAACATCTGATGAAAAATTCCATTATCCTGGGGAGGAAAATTGACCAAACCATATTGTTATATTGTGTGTGTATATGAAAATGTAAAAATGAATCCCACTATTATGTATAATTATAATGTTCTAATAAAAAGATAAAAACTGAAATAATTATTTTTATAAATCATGTTAAAATTGAAGTGTTCATGTATGCATTTTTCTATCTTCATTTTTCATCCAGATTTTAGAAGCTATGTCTAACTAAAGCAATTTTCTTGCCCCAAAATCTATTGTCAGAAGTATAGCTATAGTCTCAAAGCCAGTTTTTCTCAGTGGGAGTCTTGATAATTCTGAGAAACTATACACCAGTATCTACTGCTCAGCAGTGGTAGGTCACAGGACTTTATTCCTCTGTCTTTTCACTCATCCATAGAGTAGAAGCTGGAAAACTGGCTTTCTTGTTTATTTTGTAACATCTATTTTCACAGTAATTAGCTCATATGATTTGAAATAATTTCTCATATTTTGGTGTCCAATACTGCTTCCTATAATATGGTACAGCAAAGAAAAGAGGAATTTAAAAGGCAACCAAGGGCTGGGGATATGGTCACTGGTAGACCAGTTGCTTAGTGTTATAGTTTAGACATGAGGTATCACCCAAAAGCTCATATATGAGACAATGCTAGAAAGTTTAGAGATTAAATGATTGGCTATGGGAGATTTAACTTAATCCATTCGTTAATCCCCTGATAGGGATTAACTGGGTGGTAACTGTAGGCAGGTAGGGTGTGCTTGGAGGACGTTAGTCCCTGGGGGTGTACTTCTGGGGTATATGTTTTATCCTGTTGAGCAGAGCTCTCGCTCTCTCTCTCTCTCACCACCTTCTGGTGCCATGTTCCCACATACTTTTCTCTGCCACACCCTTTTGCCGTGATGTTCTGCCTCACCTGAGAACCCTAAGGAATGGAGTAGACCATCTGTTAACTAAGACCTCTAAAACCATAAGCCCCAAAATAAACTTTTCCTCCTTAAACTCCAGCCCCATAAACCTAATTCTTTACGAAGCTCAATATTTCTTTTTACTTAAATACAAAGGAAAAGTCAACCATACTTTGGGAGAAACAATAAAATAGGTAAATCATGCAAACGAGGACTTCTGAAATTCTAGTAAAACTTATCTTAGATGACATCTAGAGCAACATGTGGTGATGACAGGAAGTGATTTGCAAGATGTGGCTTCATTTACTACAGATTTATGCTTGGTTCTGTCACGACTCATAGTGGATTAGTAATAACACATTCTGGAGCACAGCAATCAATTATTGTGTGCTTCTTTAATTCAAGGTTTTTTGGCAGTGGAGTAGTTGCTTTGTTTCTTTTGCCAAGTGAAGCAGTAAGGCAGGCAGTGCTTTCTTACTATCACAAGAAAACTATAGATAACGTAGAAATATCCTAGTTACTATGATTAAAAGGCTAAAGCATACTTTGTGTTCTTCCTCTTTCCCCAGACCCCTGAAGGGCACTGAGGTCTATTCTTTGGGATGGATTTAGATCATAATTTCAATATTCTCATATATCTGCAGAACATTTTTTTAATCAGCATAAAATATAGAATATTTTTTAAAATTTCCAAAGAAGAACAATACACAATAAAGACCCCAGATATTTGGATAAAAAATACATATAGAGTCTGAAGTATTCACCTATGGTCTATTGTTTTGGCTTATAACTTTTACCATATTTTCTTCAGCTTCTTACTTTTTTTCACCCTCTTGTTTATAAAAAGAGCAGTATTTATCCTTAAGAATTAAAGTCAGCATACTATAGTGATACATGCACACCCATGTTTATAGCAGCACAGTTCTCAGTAGCCAAACAATGGAACCACTCTAGGTATCTATCAATGAAGAAATGAATAAATAAAATGTAGTGTGTGTGTGTGTGTGTGTGTACATAATGGAGTTTTATACAGAACAAAATTATGTCGTTTGCAGGAAAATGCATGGAACTTTAGAGTATTATGTTAAGCTAAATAAGTGAAACTTAAAGTTAAGGGTTGTATTTTACTCTCATATGTGGCAGCTAGAAAGACAAGGGGAAGGGGGATTTCATGAAAACAAAAGGGAGAACAGTGGGAAAGGAACCAGAGGAGGGAGGAGGGGAGGGAAATGGCAAGTACTAGGGAATGAATTGACAAAATTATATTATTTTTTAATGTGTATGTATGAATATGTAACAATAAATCCCACTATTATATATAATTATAATATATGAATAAAACATTTTAAAAAGCAAAAAATGTTTATATGTGTTAAAACATGTACTTTCAAGGGAGAAACTATATAGCTAAAGTAAGTTTTGTTGAAAATTAATTAGAAATTGAGCATCTAAAGTAATAACCTAAACTTATACTATTAGAAAGATAAATCTCAAAATATATACAATTGCCCTATTTTCTCTGAACATACCTAATAGCCCTTGATATCATTTTCTTAAAATCTGTTTTTATTCTTAAGAAAAAGACTAAACCTTATAATAACACTTAAGAACTCAACAATTTTGTTATTTTCATAAAAACCACTATCACATCACAAAACATTGAAACTATGTATACAACTTTAAATATTTTGTGATATAGCTGCCAATCAGTAGAGGCAATTAATTCTTCCTAAGAATTTAACTAGAAACTAGAGAACTGGGAAGAGGAGGACTATATTTTGCTTACAAAATACAAACATTTACAAGGGCAAGACACAGTGTCCAGATATTTAAATACTAGTATCCATCATAATATCTAAACTAGCACTAAAACTCTACTACCTTCATAAACTTGCTGTCACCACAAGCTTCTATGTTTGGGAACAAGCACTTCATAAGATATACAAACAATGATAAAACAGCAATACCATGCTGAATCATAGTTTTTCTATTTTTATCAAAATCCTACTCTTTAAGTCAGATTACTTTCAGCTATATGTGGAAGAAATGTGTAAACCTATCAGAATAAGGTCTTTTTGTTTTTTGGGTTTTTTTGTTTTTATTTTTTGACTTCTTTTTTTCTCTTGGTACTGGTCATATTTCCAAGGGAATCTAAGTTTTTGATAAAAGAAACAACTCCTGCCAAAAGTCAGCTTTTGTGAGTCAATACATATTTTATGATGATAAGAATCATATGGACACATCACAAAAAGGAAAAATGAAAAAATTGAATGGAAGTGGCTCAAGGGGCTACGTGGGGCTGCTGCCATCTCCGAATAAAGAATGCACATTATCCCAAAAAAAAAAAAAAATTGAGACATTATGATGAATACTAGTATTTTTTAAAAAAAGGAAGAAGAAGAAGAAGAAGGATAAACAGCATGAGAACACAAAGCCTTCCAACAATCAATGCAGAAGTAGAGTCATCACATAAGCTGGTATGTGTGGCTCCAAACAGGAGTGTCTGAGTGAGAGTAATAATATCTGACTGAACAGATTGATGATGATGATGACTATTATTTCATGGTATATATAGATTAATCTTAAGTCAAAAATATTTATGTCGGTATTAGCTAATCACCAAAGATAAATCATCATGGTCATGAAGGAAGGTTCAAAGGTATGAGAGTTCCGTAGGTATTTACTTGTTGAGTTATTTTAAAGTTTCAAGTAAAGTATGCATTTCTATATTTAATATATATCTTCTTAAGGATAGTGGCTGATAGCCACAACACAAAAACTCTTATTCTATTTTATCTAAATAAAACTTACATAAAATAATAAATGTTTATTTTTCCCATCTTACCTTAAACATATGTAGCAGAACTGAATCAAAAGGGGAAAAAAATGAATAAAATTTAAAAGGATAAAAAAATAAAAAACAAACACAAACAAAAAGCATAAAATTATTTTGAAAAATGATACAATATACAAAGAACAAAAATATAAATGAAAAGGTCAAAGAAGGATCATAAAGAATATAAGAAAATAAAGAGTAAAAAGGAAGTAAGACGTTATTTTATTTATTTATTTATTTATTTATTGGCACTGGGGATTGAACCCAGAGGTACTTTATTTTTATTTTGGGGGGGTACCAGGGATTAAACTCAGGGGCACTCATCGCTAGGCCACATTCCCAGCCATGTTTTTCATTTTACTTAGAGACAGGGTCTCAGAGTTGCTTTTGCTGAGACTGGCTTTGAATTTGTGATCTTCCTGCCTCAGCCTCCCAAGCCGCTGGGATTTCAGGAATGTGCCACTGAGCCCTGGAGTGCTTTATTTTTTACCCAGAACACTTATTTTTATTTCTGAGACAGTCTGACTCAGTCTCTTAGGGACTTGCTAAGTTGCTAAAGCAAGCTTGAATTGACAATCATCCTGCCTCAGCTTCCTCTGTTGCTGGAATTACAGATATGCACCAATGTACCCAGCAAGATTTATTTTTTTTAACACTTTTTAGTTGTTGATGAACCTTTATTTTATTTATTTGTATGTGGTGCTGACAATCGAACCCAGTGCCTCATGCATGCTCGGCAAGCACATTACCACTGAGCCACAATCCCAGTCCCAAGATTTATTTTTAAAGCTAAAGAAAACGTAAATTGTACATGTCACCAGTAGTGTAAAAGTGGTCCACTTCAGGCTTTGAATACAGCCCTTGCTGCTCTGCCACTGAGGCTTATTTTAAAACTGAAGGATTTGGGTTTTTTTTCCTCTCCTCCAACTCCCAAATTAGCAAGTGGATTTCAACCCACTACCCCACCCACCTCCAGTCAGGGCTCAGGTGGAATACAGGCTGTGAATCACCTCTTTAAAAAACTTTCTGGCTGGGTGCCTGTAATCCCAGGACCCAGGAGGCTGATGCAGGAGGACTGTGAGTTCAAACCGAGCTTCAGCAATTTAGGGAGGTCCTCAGGAGACCCTGTCTCTAAATAAAATTTTAAAAGGGTTGGAGATATGGCTTGGTGGTTAAGCGCCTCTCTGTTCTTTCTGAGGGGAGAATCACAGCCTTTGGGACAGGAGTCCCCTGTGTTTCTCCTTTCCTAAAAAAGCATTAAAACTTCCTTTTTCTTTTTATCAAAACCATTTTCTCCTTATTGGATTAGCATCAGGGACAGAGCTTTAGGTAACAGTAGCTATGTTGTGAGTCACTAATTAACTTAGGCTTCAGAGACATTATATATAAAATGACAAATTAAACAAGATGATCCCAGGGGATTCTATATCATCTAATGTGTTGTGAATCTATAAATGAAGATAACACAAATCCTAATGCACACTATTAACGATCCTTATATTCATGAAAAATACCCAATAACTACAAAACACAAATATTTAGAACAACAAAACCCAAATATTTTATTTGGTAACATTAGAATGGCAATTAGATATCTATCTCAATTTTCCTCAAAGATAGGATAAATATATGCATTTCTATAGTCATTAAACATTTTTTGGTTTTGAATTTCCATTCTTATTTGAAGGTCAGGATTTGTTTTTCCTAATATAATACAGTGAACATGAAAGAAGACAGCCTAAAATATAGGGGTATTAATTGAAGAATGCGAGCAATTAAGCTTAAAATAAAAAATAACATGTAAATATAAATTTTTACTAACACAACACATTTAAATCTCTTTCTATTATTCACAGAAATTATTTTATAAATAATATTTTTATAACATAAAACATTAAGGATTAGTGCATTCCAGATTACTAAATTAAATCATAAGAAATAACTATAAAATTAGTATTGAACTATACAGTAATGTATTATAATGAAAAGCTTTATCAGTTATTATTATTAATTATTTAATACTTATGTTCAAAAAATATTATCACATTCCTTTGATAACAACAATTGAAAACAAGAAGGCTAAATTGAGCTCACCAGTCAATAAAGAAACTGGTAGATTCAGGAAATGAAAATACTAACACCATTACAGATTTTAAACTGAACAATATTTTGCCTCAAATATCCACAAAAGGCACTCTCTTTTACCTTCCCATGAATTGGAAAACAAGTACTTTTCTCAAATCTGAGAATTAAATAAAGGAACAAATGAAATAAAATGAAAATGAAAAACAAGCCTCTTTCCTTTCTAAAGGCCTTGGGTTGGTATCTGAGTGATGATACTATTCACAAAAAGTTTGTCTCCTACCAAAGTCAAGAAAAATTATTCTTCCATTTGAATCGGCAGCAAAAAATACATGGTCAGCTGGACTATAAGGTAAGTTCTTGACCCTCACTGAAATGGGACCACGACAGCCTTCCCTTTACCTTGTATCTGTGGATTTCTGATGTAGAAGCCTCAGGGCTGGACATTAAAGCACAAGTTTTACAGGGCTGGAATGCAGAACCAGGTTCCAGGTGACCCTCATAATGGGGATATTTCATTTCCTATTCTATGTCAAGTCTTAGTTGGAGATATTGATCCTATACCCACAGACATCAATTTGTCCACAGACCCACCTGTCTGGGACAAAAGCCAAGACAGAAAAGGCATAGAGCTGGATTTCCTGTTTCATACTGTCTTCCCCTGTTGGCATGAAAGTGGACCAGTCAGTTCTGGATTAAAGGGACATCCAACAAATTGTTTATTTATTGAGCGCTAAATAGAGGAAATCGTTGTGCTTTAAGTGAAGATTCACATACAATAAATAAATTTCTTGTCTAATTAATCTTTTTAAATAAAATAACAGTTTCTTTCTATACAACATATAGAAATCTTGCCCTTTTAGGCAGCTGGATCTCATGACCCTCTAATAATAGACCAAACTTTCAAGTATGCATTGAAACAACCTTGCAGACAACTGTGCCAGGAAACTTTTCAAAAATCAAATGTTTTAAAATTTTTATGTTTTGAAGCATAACTCTCCAATATTTTGTAATTCTTCTGGTTCAAAGGAAAAGAGTATGAATTACGTGCAAATGATCTATAAGATCTCAATAAAATAAAGATTTAAAGTTTCCTTGTGGCAAGAATGTATTGAGCTTAACCACATATAATAAGGTGGCAAAGTTGGAGAAGCAGTGGAGTGTCCGGGATACTCAAAACCATTCAGTGTTTAACACAAGAAGGCTTTTCTTTTTATCATCTGTTCAATAATAACTTGTTATTTGCTGTGTAAATCCCAGTTTTATTTAGTCTTTCTTTTTAAGTGCTATGCAACTACCAGATACCAGATACTGTGTTAAGACACCGTCCAGAACATTCTTTCAAATGGATGAAAGTATAAGGAATTTCAAGAAATAAAATAGAAAAAGAGCAAGTTCAACTTCCTACTCAAGTCTTAGTAAAATTTTCCTGGACCACAGTTCTGTCATAAACATTTCCTCCTTTAAATCTTTTGTTTCCCTTTCCTATTAAAGGAAATTTTTAAAAAATTTTTTTAGTCTTGTCTCTTTGTCTAATTTATACTATTTTTCTTTTTTGTGAATCCACTTTTTTGTTGTTGTATATAACAACCATTCATCAAGAAACAATCCTGTTTTATATTCTAAAAATAATTTTATAAAATTTTACATTTAATAAATAAAAGTGGGCAACAAGGGATGGAAAATTTTTATGAGTGAGACATTGTTCTCAGCATTTTAGGTGGATAATCTCATTCACACCCCTACAATAACCCTATGGGATAGGTTCTTGTACAAGCACTCATTTAAAAATGAGAAAACTGAGGCACAGAAAGGTTATCTAACTTGATCAAGGTCAGTAAGTGTCTGTCACAAGATTTAAGTCTACACAACTTTGCTACAGAATCTATGCAGTTCACTATTATACCATGCTTCTTGAGTTAGGTTCCTGTTCCACCTCACTAAAACTATCTAGTTACCAAAAGGAGTTAACAATTTGATTACATAACATAATTCAATTACACTATATAATCTAATAACAATTTAAATGCATTAACAATTGTAGAGGAAGTTCAACCGATAGGTATTCTAACACTGAGCTACATCTCCAAATCCTTTCTTACCTCCCATAGCTTCTGGTAGCCCTAAGCATTCCTCTGTTGTGCCAACCTAATCCCAACCTTTGCCTCTGTCTTCACATGGCTGTCTTCTTTGAATGTCAGGCTCTCTTCTCTTCTTACATGAACACCAGTCATGTTGGATTAGAGCTCACTCTAACAATCTTATATTAATTTGACTATATCTACAGATTCTATTTCCACAAGAGGTCACATTCACATGTATTATATATTACAACTTCAAGATATTTTGAGAGGGTACACAATTTAAAAAAAAGATGTGTTTTTTTATTTTAAATTTTATTTTAATGCAGTGCTGAGGATCAAACGTAGGGCCTTGCACAGTCTAGGCAAGCACTCTACCACTGAACTACATCCCCAGCCCTAGAAATGATCATTAATTGTTAAGAAACCTTAATCTTTATACCCTTGCAGTAAAATAAACAAATACCTATTGATTCCTACCTTTTCATTTCTGTTTTTAAACCTGTTCCAAAGCCACGATAAAAGCATATTTCCTATTCAACATGTCTAGCAATTAGAGGAATGCAAAATCAAAACTACTCTAAGATTTCATCTCACTCCAGTCAGAATAACAATTATCAAGCATACAAATAACAATAAATGCTGACAAGGATGTGGAGGGAAAGGTTCACTCATAAATTGCTGGTGGGACTGCAAATTGGTGCAACTATTATGAAAAGCTGTATGGAGATCCCTCAGAAAACTTGAATTGGAAACACTATTTGACCCAGACATCCCACTCCTCAGTTTATAGCCAAAGGACTTAAAATCAACATATTACAGTGACACAAATACATGGATGTTTACAGCAGCTCACAATAACTAAACTATAAAACCAACCTAGATGTCCTTCAACAGATGAATGGATAAAGAAATTGTGTTATATATAATATACACAGTGGAATATTATTCAACCTTAAAGAAGAATGAAATGATGGCATTTGCCAGTAAACGGACAGAGCTAGGCAGTATCATGCTAAGTGAAATAAGCCCATCCCCAAAAAGCAAAGGCTGAATGTTTTCTTTGATATGCACGTGCTAATTCACAATGGGGGTTGGGAGGGTGGGCTAGGGAAGAATAGAGTTATTTTCCATTAGGTAGAGGCAGGGGAGGAGTAATGGGGATAGGAAGGATAGTACAATGAATCAGACATGATTACCCTATGTACATATATGACTACACAACTGGTATGATTCTACATCATGTACAACCAGAAGAATGAGAAATTATACTCCATTTATGTACAGTGTGTCAGAATGCATTCACGTATAACTAATTAGAACAAATTTTTAAAAAAAATAAATGAAAAGCGTATTTCCCATTAGAGAGTCCTCTTTAATAAACTGCATTGTCCAAGTCTTTTTTTATAATCTAAGTTAATCACTATATACGCCCTACTACCTTAGTATAAAAAGACTCTCAGAATAATTAGGCAAGATTTTTGTTCATTGCAACTGTTCCCGTTCTCCTGGAAGGTTATTTTATATAAATACTTGCTGATTCTATTTGTTACTATGAATTCTAAAGCTTGTACTATATTCAAAAATATTTATATATTGAGCCTACTCTATGTAGCAAGCACCATATAAGGTATAGAAAATAGTAGTAAACATAATGAAAGTACCTGTCTTCATGGAGTTAGTTTGAGGAACAAGCAGGGATTACAGGGAAAGAAAATAGATAATAAAAACATACATACATATGTAAACAAATACCATAATAAAATGAGTTAATATATACAGAAATGTACATGTTAGTATTCAATGTATGGAAATGCTTAAAACTAATCCAACACACAGTAAATGTTAACCAACAAAACAGTAGTAATTGTAATCCTAGAAGTACTAATAGTAAAAATACTATAAGTGCTAGGTACAGGAAAAAAAAAGGAAAGTACAGAGTAAGATAGAGTGTATAGGATCATAAGAAGGCTCATTACAGCTAAAGTGGTCCATGAGATATCTCAAAATAGTATCATTTGAACTAAAATGATGAAAAGAAGACTGTCAGTCATATGAAAAACTGGACAAGAATATTAAAGAGAGAGGAAACAGAAAAGCTCATAGATGAAAAGAAGCTTAGTGTGCTCAAAGGACAATAAGACTAGAACGGCTAAAGTGTGTTCAGTGAGGAGGATTGGGAAAAGAGATGGAGTTTGGCAGGCAGGGACAAGAGCCTGTGGTTCAGGCTATGGTAAAAACTTTGAATTTTATTCAAGTTCTATAGGGATTCCCCAGGAGGGTCATAAGCAAGAGACATGTAAGATCTCATACACACAGTGAGATCACTGAAAGTGTATAGGAAATGATACATAAGAAGGGCAGGGGAGCAAGAAGGTAGACTAGCTGAAGTAGTTCAGATCACAATTTACTGTGGGTTTTATTAGGAGAATCACAAGAGAGATGCTGCTCACAAGAGGTCAGTTTGGGGATATATCTTAGAGAACTCGCTGATGGAAAAGATGTAAGACTTGAAGAATGGAGAAAATATTAAGGGGATTGTCAAGATGTTAGCTTGAGCAGTTAATTAAAGGTGATACCATTTACTAGGAAGTAGAAGACTCAGTGGAAAATTTGAGAGTTTTGACAGGTTAAAATTTAAGATCACCAGTCCAATTACTTTATCAAATGAAATGGTCAAGCTTTCAGACATTATGTGGTAAGTTCATATTAAAAGCGCTTTATTTGTGCAAATGAAATGTCATTCCTTACATGTGATATCAGATATAACAAATAATTTAAAATAAGAATAAAATTTTAAATCTACCTATTTAAGAATTATGTGGCAGTGATAACTTCCAGTAGATGTATGTGATAAAACAGAAAAACTTTCACATATAAATTTCAAAACTATATGCATTTGTTGAATATTATTTTTAAAAGATAAGGCAAGAGAATACCTCAACTTCAGGAATTTTATTTTTCTGACACTGAGCTCCACCTGCTGGTATTTTTAGTTTAGGTATTAACACTATTAAAAAGAACTAAAATGGGGCTGGGGCTGTAGCTCAGTGGTAAGGCACCTGCCTCAAATGTGTGAGGCACTGGGTTCAATACTCTGCAACACATAAAATTAAATAAAGATACTGTGTGTTCATCCACAACTAAAAAAATTTAAAAAAAAAATAACTACAAAGTGTTAAAGCACAATGTAGTTTCCAACATAAAAATACAAAAAAAAAAAAAAAAAACCAGCCCCCCCTCACACACATTTAGGACACATCAAAATTGTTTTTTCTTTCTTTCTAACTACCATTTAGTAAGTTTAGCTATATACTAAACATTTTTGTAAATATTATTCACCTAATTTTCAAGACAATTCTATGAGGTTTCTAGGACTTGCCATTTCTCATTAATAAAGAATTTTATCTCAGAGACATAATGTGAATTTTCCTATGGTCATGTATTAAAAGCATAGAGGATTTTAACTGTGTTCTTCTGATGATAATTCTGTTGTTTTAGTGACCAGACAATACTGCTTGGATAAAATGTAAACTTTACAAATCTGATACTTTTGAGTTTTAATCTCTGCCTCTCTAACTCTGATAAAGTTCTTTAATCTCCAGTTCCAATGTTCTTGTCTGAAAGGTAATGCCTTTGCAAAATCATCGGTAATAAATAATGTGTTGTCTATCTAGCATACTAAGCACACAATAAATAATAATTAGTGATTAGCTCCTTCTCCTAGTAATTTTTCTTAAATGAAATATAGCACAACCTAATTAATTTATGAGGCTTTGTATTGCCAAATGTTGATGTCTCAAATTAGTGTCTCAAAGAATGGTCTTTGGGAAATTTAAATTTCTGATTTGTAATAGATAAAAAATAAATTGGTTTAGAAAAACCCTCCAAAATAAAATATATTTCATACTGTAGCAAAGTTTTAAGGACTGTTTACTATCTTCAAAGTTGTATAGAGCAGCCAGGCGTGGTGGCACACACCCGTAATCTCAGTGGCTCGGGAGGCTAACACAGGAGGATCTCAAGTTTAAAGCCAGCCTCAGCAACTGTAAGGCACTAAGCAACTCAGTGAGACGCTGTCTCTAAATAAGATACAAAATAGGGCTAGGGATTTGGCTCAGTGGTAGAGTGCCCCTGAGTTTAATCCTTAGTACCCCCCCAAAAAATTATACAGAAAGATTAATTGCACATAAATCTATCCAAAAAATCTACAAAGCAAAATTAAGAATAATCAAGTAGAAATAAGATATCAAAAAGTAAAACATATCATAAAAATAAGCCAAAGTTGAATTTAAGTCTAAAAATTTCCATCAAATCATCAACAACAATATATGAGAAATTCTAACAAATGACAAAAGTTGAATAGTTTTATGGAAACTATGTTTCCACAAACATAAAAAGTATTTTAATACAGAAAATATTTCCAACAACTTTAAAAGAAAATACAAGGCCTCGAAATTTTTTTTTTAATATTTATTTATTTATTTTTAGTTTTCGGCGGACACAACATCTTTGTTTGTATGTGGTGCTGAGGATCGAACCCGGGCCGCACGCATGCCAGGCGAGCGCGCTACCACTTGAGCCACATCCCAGCCCTGAAATTTTTTAATTAGTCAATAAATTGACTGTAAAGGCTTTTAATCTTGCAGATCCAACCTCAAATAAAGACAGAATATCTGCAACTGAGAACTATTCTTACAGAATACAAATTACCCATTGTATATTCAAACTTCAGTTAAGAGAAGTGGTACTAAAAAGTAATTTTTAAAAACAATCCAGTGCATCCATTATTTATTTTAAGTCTAGATTATACTCTTAAATAAAATCAGTTTATAGACAGCTGCATTCTCAAGCCAATAAGAACTGATTTTGCTGTTATGACCTCTGCTTCCACTGAGGGATACCAGATTTTTCAAGTCATGGCTTCATGAATCTCCTTCCTACACTAGCTATAATGATGCTGTCAGGAACACGGTCACAAAAACAGCCTGTGTTAGAGCCTCAGGTAAGAAATTCTATTAGAGCTTAGTACAAGGAAAAGGTTTGCTTCCTCCTACAATGTGATAAGCTTATCTGTATTTAAGACTGTTGAATGACTTTATCTCCCTTTACATTTTGGTCTTTGGGAATCATACAGACAAATAATAGCTAAAGGGTAGTAAGTATACATATGTGCTATGGTATATATAGTTTCTCCCAGTCTTGATACCCTGTTAAAACCTATATTTTTCTTGGTTCTAACTTTATTTTATATTTTGCTGAATTTTGTTGTCATTAGCTACCTCAAATACTCTGGGGAATAAATCAGAAAATGAATGAGTGAATGAACAAACACATGTACAGTACTAAATATTAAATCATTACAAAAGCCTTGCAATGTGAGGTTTACATATTGCCAGAGCTATAAATGTTTTCTACTAACAATTAAAAACAAAATAAGCCTGATTACCTAAAGTTGGTGACATGCTCCCTGCCATCTTCAAATGCTCAGACATGGCCATTTCACTGGGTTGCCTTTCTCTGAAGTGATAAAGCTAAAGTATAAAGCATCAGCACGTTTACACTTCCAACTAATCAGCTGATAGACACTAAAAAAAAATAGGACACAGGAACATTCCATTGTATTCTAAACCCAAATTAAATTTCACAGCTACTTGGTACAAAGTGAAAGCGCTCTCTGATTTATGAAAGTGGGAAAAAGGCAACATCCCCCAAAGCACCCAAGAAGCCTCCAAGAAATGACAGGCAAAAATTAAATTAGGCTTTCATATTCCTATAGAGAACAAAAGACCAGTGTTTTTTTGCAGTATGTCTACTCAATGCTTGTTTCATTCCCTGCCTACCGAATACCTTAAGTACCTGAACTAATTACTACATCATCTTAAAAGTATGGTATGTCTTTCAAAGTAAAAACAATTATGATTTAATTCCAAAGCACAACTTTCAAAATTATAATGAGAAACCACTAAATTAAAACGAAACTTCTAAATTGTATGCTGTCATCAAATGCTAGAAAGTGCATAGGTATTACTTTATGTTGGTAAGTTAAATAGCTAGTAAAAATCAGCATCATTATGTCTGAAAAGTAATCTGCATCATTTTACATTTCTTTGAAATGCAGAGAAACTTCCTAGATTTTCATTATTATCAAAAGAGGCTAGCAAAGAACCTTTCTGATTAAATGCATTTTTTGGCACGCTAAAACAATTATACAAATGAAAAATAATATGAAATACTGTATCATACGAGAAAATGCTACCTGATCAAAATGTAGAATTTCATGTTCAATTGATTTTATTTAATACAGAAATTTAATACAGGAATTAAATTGTTGAAAATGATAAAAATGATATGAAATTGATTGCAGCTACAGAAAATGACTACATAGTTCTACAATACACAAAGAGAAGATAAAACTAGATCTCAGTAGGAGTTTTCATAATAATGTGAATTTCATCTTATGTCATCCAACCATGAGTGAACATGACAGAGTTATCTAGCAATTTTCTTTTCTAATAATACACCTGAAACTGGGGCCTAATAAATGGCAAAAGACTATGAATGTTTTATAAGTAACAAAATTGGAAAAGGCCTACAATATCAAAAAGTATAGATATCTGTAATAGTTGGACACTGCTAACATAAGCTAAATACCCAGGACATAATTAATAGCAAACTGATATAATGATCTGTATAATAATAGATCTGCAAGTCTATTCTCATCCATGGCTTTCCTTACACCCACAAATACTACAGACAATTATGACATTTCAGATTTCTGTTTGAGAAGGCTAAATTATTAGGATTGATGTCTAAATTCTGCATTTTGTTTTATCTTATTATGAACCTCCCCATAAAAACTTTTGAGAATCAACAACTTCATTTGGCATTAATTGAATACTTCCATGGAAACAGTTTTTCTTAAAGCATCATAATTTGGCTCTTGACCTAAAACTTGAATCAAACATGAGTATGAATTTTTCTAAATATCTGAACCACAAATAAGTTACTATACATAAGATTTTACTGCACCCTAAAGCAATAGTTTTATCACCTTTAACTTAGCTTGGTTCAATAAACTTTTTCAATTTAAAATATTTATAACAGAATGCCAATATAATCAATGCCTTTTGCCTATAAATTCTTACCTTGTACAGTCCCAGTTTAAAAAAGAAACAGAGGAAAGTTCTCAAGTCAGTAGTCAGTAAAAATGGAAACCTGGAGAGAAGAGGGAAGTGGGTCACATCATGGTACCCAGAGTCAGGCAAGTGCCTGAGGGGAAAGGCTGTGAGAGAAGAGGGAATGCAGAGTCTGTCTCATGTCACACTCTACTCTTCCATTTCTTTTTCTTAGTCTCTTTTTGGTTTTTACTTTTACCTGCCTCTTATTCCTGTATTTCCTTTATCTCTTTATCTTTCCTGGTCTTTTCTTCTTCCTCATTTCTACTGCTCTTCTTTCTCTCACCTGTTTCTCTTGCTACCTTTCCTCTCTTGTTCTCTCTTTCTCGATTCTTCCTTAAAGGACTAAAAAATGAAGGACTGGGTAGAAAAAGAAAAGTTCCCTCCCAAACAACATTTAATTGGGTCAATCCAGTGTATCCCCTGAAAGGTTCTTTGTAGAATCATAGAAACATTTTGGCTCCATAAAGATTGTGCTCTTTTTTTTTTTTTTTTTTTTTTTAAGACAAGGCAAAGTCTCACTCTGTTGCCCAGGTGGCCCTGGAACTCACAATCCTCCTGACTCAGTCTCTTGAGAAGCAGGGACTATAGGAGTGCTCCACCACACTTGAATTATACCTAATTTAAAAAAAAAAAAAAAAAAACTATAATAAATAAAGGGATAAGAGTCATTGAACTTCCAGAGCTTCAGAAAATATCTGTTTAGAAAGACTAAAACACTGTTACTCTTAACTGTACTTTTTAAAACAAAAGTTTTTCCTTACCAATTAGATCTCACTTGAGTATAACTGACTTTCTGCCTCCACCCATTCTTAGTGTTTGGTTTCTGACTCCTGAAACTACATATCCTCCTGAAACCATATCCTACTTCACTTCGACCACCTCTCAAATTACATACCTATCCCATATCTTACTTTCCCTGGCTAAGTCTATTTGCTTTCACCTGTATCCCCAACCTTTCCAGTCTATACAACTGAAAAAGAGTTTTCCTCTCCAAAATTTCAAGATCATTTCCTTAGTGGCCTCTTCTGTTCCAAGTTTTGTTGTTGTTGTTTATTTGTTTGTTTGTTTTTTGAATAGTTCTGTCAAAATAAAGTATGTTTGAATTGAAAAGCTAGGCTTACACAGAATTGGGAAATAGGATAAATTCATCTTCAGCCACCTCACACTTTCAAATGCCACAGCTCTCACTAGCCTGCCTATCCAAAATCAGGACTGTCGTTCAAAGTATTTTTTCACATGCTTATACTACACACGCTCAGCATCATCCCCACTCTCTTCAGTTCCCTAGGACCCTGATTTCAGGAACATATTAATGTATAATAATGCTTAATATGCTACTTCTGCAAGAGGCATTCAGAATTTAATAGGGCCCTTTTAAGAAAAAATTATTTTCCAAAGAGTACTTAACTTTTTTTCAACTCCCAAAGGCCTAAAAGATGTTTCATAGTAGCTTCTTAGTAAAAGGAAAAGGACGAGAGGTACATGGTCCATGGAAAAGACATGACAGAAGATGGAATGGGTGACAGAGAAAAACTGTGGTCTATGTAGTTTAAAAACCCCCTCCTCTTTCCAAGTAGTTATAGAAAAATAAGTAGCCATAGTCAGACAAGCACTGACACAAATTTAAACACACACACACACACACACACACACACACCCCTCACACACAGTCGAGCATGCTTTCTTTTTTGTCATATATTAGAATTTTTCCCCAAAATTGTTCATCGAAATACAAAATACATGTAGTAAATTTAAAAATCACAAGTGTGTAAGTTTATAAATGTTCAGACTGAAAAGGCCCTAAAACCAGAACACAGATCAAAACCACAAGTCATTACCTGCCCTCCAGAAGTCACCTATGTGCTCCCTTTCAGTCATTCCCAACTCTGTCAAGAACAACCACTATTCTAGTTAGAATAACATAGATTACTTTGCCTCCTTTTGAACTCCATAAAAATAAAACCATGTGTATTATCTTCCACTCAATATTTTATAGTTGTAAGATTTACCCGTACTGCTGTCACATAGTTGTAATTTGTTTACTTTCATTACTGTAGGGTATTCGACTCAGTAAATATTCTACAACTTTGATTGACATTTGGACCAATTCCAGTTTTGAGTAATTATAAATGATGCTCCTCTGAATATTCTTGTGTAAGCTTTTTTGAGAGTATATGCATGCATTTCCCCTGGGTACATACATAGGAGTAGATATGCTGCATCACAGGATATGTGCACTTCCTTCTTTAGTAGATGTTGTTAAATAGTTTTTCTACAGTAGTTATCATGGATAAGGTTTTCTCTCATTTCCCGCCCCCGCCCCTCCAGGGCACAATTTACTCTGGCTCTGCTTAAATGATACAGATATTAAATTTCTATTCTGCCTATGTATAAGTGAGGATTATGCTAGTCAGGGCAATTTCTCTGCATCCTTTTATTTCTATCAGTGTTATAGGAATTTATTACTTTATAAAGTAGATTCTAGGATAATTTAGCCCTCCACATTAACTGAGTTGGTGTTTTTGTTGGTTTTGTGCTTCCAAAAGACAAGAGATGTATAGAGAAGGAGCTTCATATTTGACTAAAAACTGCAATCTGAACACTGATGATTTTATTTTACAATATCAGGCATTTTCAAGAAAAATTTATTGAGCACCTACATACTGCCATGTACTGTGTTAACCACTGAAAATAGAAATAGCTCTGAATGTACTTAAAGTAAAAGCATAAATAAAGCCATTAGTGGGTACTTTCATTCTCACTGTCATCTATTAGCCTCTCAGATACTTCCCTTCATTGACTCAGGTCTTTGGCAAGTGGCATACCCTTATTTTCTTTCCAATTCAATTCCTGACATTATCATAAGTGATTCTTACACCTCGGCCTCAAATATCCTTATAATATCTTCATCTCAATCTTCATCTCCAATAATGCTCATTCATGTTCAATTTCAGCAACTCATTTCACCATTTGTAACCTGGGAGGGATTTCCAGCCAGAATTGCTTTGTTGGTGAGAGTTCAGACCACACTTCCTACAAACCTATATTTGTTCTTAAACTGAATTAATACAATTTCACCCCTACGTCTGCCCCAAATTATATCTCCTAAATTTTGCCCCTTATATCTTCCTTTAGTTTTTATTTTGTTTTGTTAGGAGGGGGTGTCCTTCTTTATTTAATAGAGATGTATGTGGTTATGATCCATATCCATCATTCTGACTGTTCATAGTCCATGGTAGGGAGCATGGTAGTCAGCATTTAAAGAAATTTGGTGTTCAGCCTAAAAGTTATAAGAAGTCTTTGTGACTGATGGACTTGTGAGTCAGTACAACCAGATTTGCTCTGATTTGACATTTTAAAAGATTACTTTGGCTGGTGTGGAGAAAAATTTGGAAGACGGCTACTGTAGATGGTGACAGAAAAATTGTTTCCCAGTTGCATTTCTTAAACATTATTTCCATTATTAGAGGGATTGAATTTTTATGTTATTATTAAAGTTTCTACTTACTCTATTAAGAATTGCTTATTCATGAATTTAGTCCAATTTTAATTGGTGCATTATTTTTTAAAAAACTAATTTGGATGGTCTCCTAAGGTATTTACCAACATTAAGCCTTTGTTATGTTTGCAGCACATAATAGCCCCAGTTTTTACTCTGCATTTTGTTTATTTTCTGACATAGAAAAAAATGTTTACTTTTATTTCTTTACAATAGTTTTATGTAAATAGTTTTTTATATTTGAGTATTTGATCTATCAAAAATTTATTCTTAATGTAGCATGAATTTAAGAGCTAAATATTTACCCAAAATACAGAATAGGAGCTTCTTTGTGCCAAGTATTCTATCTAGTCTATCTGAATGTTCTTGTTTCAGATTAAAGGCAGACTAAAGAATCTGAATTTGTTTATATTCTTATTATTGCCCCTAAAATATTTACTACAAAGTTAAATATATAGAAGTGCAATTGATTCTCTCTGATTTGACTTGTTTCTCTCTCTTTTCAAGGATCAATTTTTTAGGCAACCTTGGAACTTTTCAAAAAATGCATATTCTTCTCTTAAAACCTCTAGATATATTCTGACAGAGAAAACTTTTAAATAGTCTAAGATCTTATCCTTGACATTGACTTTACAAAGTAAATGATCATTTTAAAAATTAACACTTAAAGCTCAATCTCTTAAATATTAACAGAAATGATATTTTGCAGCATACTATAATAAGAGGAAATTACAATTTAAGTTTATTAGGCACTAAATGAAGCAACAAATCATAACATTCATATATTATCTTTATGAAATTTTTAATGTCACAAAATAATTTTCAAAATTTAAAATAAAAGATTTTAATGATAAAAACATATATCCTTTTCTAGATGAATGATGAAACTATCCACCCTTAATTAAACCCAAAGAAAACAATATCTTCAAACAAAAATTTTAAGACAAATATTATTCAATTTAATAGAATTAGCAACCGAATTGTACAGACTGGATAATTTTACTGCAAGTGGAAAGAGATTAATTTTTTTTAATTTTAAAGAGATGTCTGGAACATTATATAATTTATATAAAAAGTAGCTGCTTTTTGATAAATTAATTTTTAAATGAGTGTAAAGCAAAACAAAAGTATACCATAGGAGAAAATAAAGAATTGTGCTGGCTTGTCTGTAGAAATTTTTAGTAACTTTATTCCTAACAATCAGAATTGCTTTGTTTGTGAGAGTTCAGGCCACACTTCTTTGTTCTTAAACTGAATTAATGCAACCACTCCAAGATCTGCCCCAAACTTTCTCTCCTAAGCTTTTTCCCCTTATATCTTGCTTTTGTTTTGTTGTTTTGTTTTTCTTTGCTTTGTTCAGGTTCCTTCTTTAATAGAGACATGTTATGACCAGCACCCAACATTCTGACTGGTCACAGTCCATGGCGGTGAGCCTTCAGGTCAGCATCTGAAGCCATGTTCCTCCACCACACTCTTCTGCCATGATGCTCTGCCTCACCTTTGCACCCAGAGGAATAAGAGCTGGCTGTCTACACACTGAGACCACTGCAACTGTGAGCCCCCAAATAAACTTTTCCTCTAATTGTTTTTTTTTCAGGTCTTTTGGTCACAGTGGCACAAAGGTTGACTAAAATATAATGCATAAATAATAATGAAATTGTCCTCAACAAACTAAAATATGTTATTAAATTTAACCTTTTGTATGTGAACATTTCTCGTCATTATCTTAAGTGGTACTCCAGTATTCCTATTTCCTTGAAAATGTTACATTTGGGAGTTATTGATTGGTGCTTAATTCATGATAAAAGAAAAGAATCATCAGCTACATGAACACAAAGAAAAGAAAGGGCTAAAGGTTGGGGGCTGAAGCCTGAAGCCTCAGGAATATTAATAATCAATTCCATCAAAGAGTTTAATTCTAATGTTTTCTTATTAATCATTTGTTTATTCCAACTTTCCATCTACTGAATGTTGTTCTATGAGTGCATAGATGTGTCTACTACTCCAGGATGTCTCCATCCATGGCACATAATGGACATTCAGAGAACTGGTGACACAGGTGGAAAAGACGGAAAATAGGGAAGGGACAAAGAGAAGGAACAAAAATCAAATATGTATTAGGCATCTTCCTAATAGAGTCTGAGGCTCCATATTATGCTTTTGCTTTCATTTAGTCTGAAAATAATCCTATGAAGTGCACATTATTAGCCACATTTTAAGTGAACAAACTGAGATTTGGGGGCCAGAGGTAAAAACCTCCCTAAAGGCAATTAAACCCAGGATGATTAAAATCTAATTCTCACACTTTGTCTGCCCTGCCTTCATGTTACTAAACTAGCTTTTGACCACAGGAAGAGAAAAAGACCAAAGGGGATTTTTAAAAGCCATGTGGCATATATATACTATGGAATATTACTCAGCAATAAAAGAGAATAAAATCATGGCATTTGAAGGTAAATGAATAGCATTGGAGAAAATAATGCTAAGTGAAGTTAGCCGATCCCAAAAAACCAAATGCTGAATGTGTTCTCTGATATAAGGTGACTGACCCATAATGGGGTATGGAGGGAAGGGCTTGGGAGGAATAGACGAACTCTAGAAAGGGCAGAGGGTGGGAGGGAAAGGAGGGGGCAGGGGGTTAGCAAGGATGGTGAAATGTGATGGACATCATTATCCAAAGTACATGTATGAAGACATGAATTGTTCTGAACATACTTTATATACAGAGATATGAAAAATTGTGCTCTATATGTATAATAAGAATTGTAATGCAATCCACTGTTCATGTACTTAAAAAATAAAATCAATTAAATATTTTTTAAAAGCCAAGTTTCCACTAATAGAATGAATAAAATAATGACATAGCATAAAATGACAGCAAGGAGAATTGTTAAAAGGAGGCAATATGAGTATTAAAAGATGTTAATGAAATTTTCTATATAAATAAATGAAAAAAGTTATTTTAGGGATGAAAAAAATAATTATAGCATATAATGTCATTTAGGAATTTTTCTTTCATTCAAATTAAACTATAAAAGAAGCTAGCATTAAAATTATAAGACTATAAATGTTATTTTTGTTAAAATTGCTTCATGAAGATTTTTAAATGCAAAATTTAGTAACATGGAAGGGAAAAAGCAAGCTTCTAATAATTAAACTAATAATACAAAATATTTATTAAAAATTAGCTGGTCAATAGTGATGCCATAAAAGGTCTTTTATTGGGGGCAATAAATAAGTTATAAGTTAGTTATATGATAATTTGTCTTGAAATATATTCTAATCTATTATGACTAAATAATAACAATATTTCAAATGAAGAAAAGAATAGATCCCAAACATTCTTATCACCTAAAAATCAATAACTTGCATTTTAAAAGAAAAATATTGATCTGAAATAAAAAAAAAATAGCATTGAGAATAAGGAAAAAAGCAGAGAATTAAGCATACATTAAATCATTATAATTTCTGTATTATTTAATCAAATAATTAAATAGAAACTCTGTAAAACATAAGAATAGTTTACCAACTAGCAGGCCCTGTTCTGCATGCTTTCTATGTATAAACTTGACTATTCCTCCCAACAGTCCCAAATTGGATAAAGTTTAATCTCGTTTTACACATTGAGAAATGAGAGCAGAAAAAGTCCTGTAACTTCTCTAGCACTGAACAATTATTAAGTGATAGATCATGTATTCAAATCCAAAAAACCTGTTTTTGCAGTTGGGGCCCTCTCTAGAGTAATTGTCCTATCACAATTACTCATTAATGTCATTATCTCCGTAACTATCTTAGACTATGTATCTAGTTAGAATACTATTGCCACAATTTATGTTTTTTTACAACATAAAAAACATCTGATGGAAATTAATTTTTAACACTTATAGTATTAAAATTTGAGTGGTATCAATTTTAACCAACTTTTGAAAGTCTGTACTATTTGTTCCCTCTATAAACATTTGCTAACTATATATCCAAGTATTATTACACACTTAAATTTTTGAAATGTTTTAATGTATGAATACATACAAATTAAAATGCAGCCAGCTTTCGATTAATTGTTAAATCAATTATTCTCCATCTCCCCTAGCAAGCCATATAGCAGCATCTAAATACATTTATCTTTACTTCATCCTTCTCAAAAGCTCCATTACATAATATTCATGTAGTAAGTAATCATTAAGCAGTTGTTGAATTCCAAATGATTGAATGAATGATTCTTTTTATTTTCATTAGTTATTGAAGACATTTAATTCTTTATCTTCCCTCTCTTTTTATTATATTTTCTTTTATAGGTCTAGCACAGTCCTGATTAGTCCAGTCTAAGAAATTAAGAAACCCATAATTACACAAATGTAAAATATAATTGTCCTTGATATCTATGGGGGATGTTTGTTAAAATCTATGGAGGCTCAAATCTCTTAGAACGGTTTAGCATTCACATATACCCTATGTTCATCTTCCCACATACTTTAAATACTTTAAATCATCTCTAAATTAGGAAAACTAATGCAATGTAAATGCTATAAAAGTAATTTTATTTAGGAAATAATGAAAAAGTCTGTGTTTAGTACAGATGCTGTGTGTGAATATGTGTGTGATTACTTTGAATCCATGTTGACTGAACCACAGATGTAGAACCCACAGATACAAAGGACCAACTCTATGTTTATATATATAAGCACATACTTTACAAAACCAAATAAAAAGCCACTTACTTGTTTTGCCTTATGAATATGAGCACACATAACAGTTTAAGTACAAATTGAAAAGCACTTTGAAAATTTAAGGGTTGTTTTCTTTTTTCCTGATATTGAAAATATTGTGACCTAATGAAAAAAAGAAATGTCTCTGAAATAATCATTGACTAACCTTTGATGTGGAATTCATTTATAAGAACCAAAGA
Source organism: Marmota marmota marmota (assembly GCF_001458135.2). Lineage (NCBI taxonomy): Eukaryota > Metazoa > Chordata > Mammalia > Rodentia > Sciuridae > Marmota > Marmota marmota. The sequence continues at coordinate 65,816,905 of NW_026000026.1, read as the reverse complement.
AAAATAACCATAGGAATTTCAACCTGAATGATTTAGAAACTGATTAAAATCATAATCACTTCTGTTTTATAAATAATAAAACTTCATCAAATTTACATAAAGCAAAACATGTATCTGTGAATATACTTAGGATGTTATATCCAGAGGAAAATTTAATATTATTAAGGATCTAGTAAGCCACTGAAAGTTCAGCATGGTAAAATTTATACCACAAGAGAAATGGAACCAATGACTTATTAATCTTCCAAATTGAAATATTAATAATATTTCATTATTATCTCATAATATCAATAATTATCATCTATAGCTGACACTTCTCAGATTTAGAAACTTTTAAAATTATTTTGGCAGTAAAATATAAAACTTTATAAACTGCACAAAACAAAATGTCATATACATAAACTTTATATACACAACCTAGTATTCTAATGATTTTCACTAAAGCTGATCTTCACAATAGCAGATGATGGAAAACCAGGTAAATATGCCACTTCTTCACTCAGAACCCTCAATGGTTTTCAATTTTTCTAATAGTTATCATCAAATTCTTCACAAGGGTTTACAGGACTACAAGACCTAAACGCCCTCTACTTTCAATCCATCCTAATACTCTCACTTTTCTAGCCAGATGGGATTCCCTGCCATCCTCTACAACAGACTCCTTCCTGAGGCCATCTAATCACTTCCTCCCTTAACGCTTTCAGATCTTAATATAAATGCCACCTTATCAGGAAAGACTTCCTGATCTATTACACGATTTCCCAGTACTCATTTACTCCAATACTGTATTACATTTTTTTCTCCAAAGAATTGACTCTACCTGATATATTACGTGTTTAATTGTTTATTGACTGTCTCCTCCAATTACCATAAAAGGCCCATCATAGCAGAAAGAGTTATGCTTATTTGTTCACTACTGTACTGCCAGAACCAGAAATCATACCCAACACCTGTCACTCAATAAAGTTTTGTTGAATGAGTAAATTAAAAAGGAATAATTATATGTGTACTATTAAAAAGTGATACCTAAGACACATGAGGTAAAAAGGCAAGGTATAGGACAGTATTGCACACTTTACCATTTGTGTAAAAAGAATGGTAACCATATAATTTTCATTCATACTTTTAATTATATCCAATGCTTCTGTAAGTTTACTTCTAAAGAAAGGAATTGGGAAATGAAGGAACACTCAGTCACATATACATGTGCATATATTATCCAGGTACAGAAATTAAATGATGTTTGCCTTTATCATTAAGAAATACATAAGGTAATACTGCAGAAAAATATTGACGCTCATATTCAAGAATTCAACAAGTATATACTAATTAATTTATACGTAAACAAAGATATATTATTTAAAGAACTGAAATAGAATCTTAGGTTTTTAAAGTGTTTTATAATATGCAAAATATGGTTACACACATTATCTCACTTCAGTGTCACAGAAATCCAGTCAAACAGTATGAATACTCATTTCTTCCTTCTATGGAAAGGTAATCTCTGAAAAGCTAAGGAATCTGACTATAGTTACAGAGCAGAGACAAAGGTCAATTCAGTTCTGTTGATTCTTAGTCTGATACTTTTCTTAGTGTGTTACCATTTGATGGGTAAGACTTAGAATTCACATTTATGTTAGTTATTCAAAGAAAAAGATATGTTTTCATAATAAAAATAGATAAAACTCTAATGACATAGTCAATATGATGCCTTGATTGATTTCAGCTCATTTTAGTGTTCCAGGTATAAAACTGAAATATCAGACTATAATGTAAAATGGATAACTTCTGAGTCATAATGACAGATAATTTTTAAACAAATCAGATATTTTGTTGGTTGAAAACATAACAGAATGAGACTTTATTCCATTGATGTTCAATTAAGCAAAATTAATTTAATAAGGTATGCAAAGAAGATAAATATATGTTGTGTGTTACTCTAGCAAAAGGGCTTAAGCAAAATGTGCAATTTTAGAAATAGCAAAGCAAAGATAATTATAGAATAGCTAATATATTTCTAAAGTAGAAACTCATTATATGGTACCATCAATTTTAGATATATTTGGCATATAAAGGAAATTCTTTCAATGAAAATCATTGTACTTGGTCCAAAGCATATGTTGTTAGAAGGTAAAATAACTAGATTATTATGTAGTGAAAAGGAAACCCAATTCTTCTGTTCAACAGATACTTAATGAAATTTTATTATATTCTTACAATTAGATAGCTAAAAAACAAAAATGAAAAAAGTGTTTTATGTAAGTGTGTATATGTGTATATGTATGTGTATATCTAAATGTAGATATAGACATTAGGAAAGTCAGTAACTGCTGTTTTCTCAAGGATCAGAAAACTCTGATATTCTCATCACTAACCAAGGGAGGCCAAAAGACCTCATCTTTCTACCTTGCCTCAGAAAGAGATTCTTCTTCCCTCAAGAGCTAGAATTGAAGTACTATATAAAATAATCCTTGAGTTTATAGAGTGCTTAAGCAACTCAAAATGCCTTCAGAATTATCAGTATATATAATCTTTCTTTATCTCAATTTGATGAGAAGGGATTTATTTTCTAACCCAGCATTTCCCAAAATATGTTCCATTGCACTATGGTCACTTCAGGAGGTTTTCCAAAATGGACTTAGGACAACATTTTCAGAGACAGCATTCCATACAATATTTTCCCTCTTGGGCATTTAATATGAAAGGTTAGAAAATTCCTTCAGTTAATACTACTTTTTCTTTCATTTAACTCAATATATTCAGAATTTTAGAATTCATATCTCCTTGAAACACTTCTTAACCCCTCTTAAACTAGTACAAATTATAAATAAAGAAAATAATCTAATGAAATTGATCAAATCAATATGACAAAACTTTTGGACTAGTACTAGTGCCAACAGAATATCACTAGCACAATTAGAAATATCTTCCATAAATTATCACTATACTTCATCTGTTGGAATTATAATGGCCTCAAATATGTTTATTATAAATGTACTAAAGATGTATATTTTTGTCATTTGTTTCTTCCCTTTTTTTTTGTTTTTTGTTTTTTGTTTTGTTGTTGTTGTTGTTGTTGTTAACAGGATTGAAGCCAGGGGTGCTTTACTACAGAGCTACATTCCCTGCCCTTTTTATTTTTATTTTGAGAAGGGGTCTTGTTAAGTTACTTAGGGCCTTGCTAAGTTGTGGAGGCTAACATCAAACTTGTGATCCTCCTACCTTAGCCTCCCAAGTCACTGGTATTAATGATGTATGCCACCATGCCCAGCCTTTTCTTCCTCTTTAAAGAATATTGCCAAAGTCCCAATAAATTTACTCCCCTCTTTTAGCAGTCTATGAGCTTCAGAAAATAACTAAAAAGACTAATCTTCCTAACATTAATCATAAGTATTAGAAACACTTGTGAATAAACCAAAATTATTTTTAAATAATCCTAAAATTTATAAAATGGCAAGTTTTTATTGTTATGGTAAACACAGTATACCTTTACAGGTGCATTATTAAAGGTGTTTCACTTTTATTACTGATTCTGCTAATAAAGTTATTGGCAATCAAAACTAAAGTACATAGGAATAAATCAAGGAGGTGAAAGACCTTTATATGAAAACTATAGAACACTGAAGAAATAATTTGAAGAAGACACAGAAGATGGAAAGTCCTCCCATCTGCATTAATAGGCAGAATTAGTATTACTAAAATATCCATATTATCAAAAGCAATACACAAATCCAATGCAATAGCCATCAAAATACCAATTGCATTCTTCACAGTACTAGCAAAAAACAGTCCTGCAATTCATTTGGAAGAATAGGCCCAGAATAGGCAAAGCAATTCCTTCTTTTTTGTTGTTGTTGTACCAGGGATTGAACTTACTGAGACACATCTCCAGCTGCTGCTGCTGCCCCCAAAACACCCCCACTGCCACATTTTTTTTTTTTAATTTGAGTCAGTGTCTTGCTAAATTGCTCAAAGCCTCACTTAGCTGCTGAGGCTGGCTTTCAGTTTGTGATCTTCCTACTTCAGCCTCCCTAGACATTGGGATTACAGGTGTGCGCCATTGCACCCTTACCAAAGCAATTCTAACCAAAAACTGTAATGCCAGAGGCATCACAATACCTAACCTCAAATTATACTACAGAGTTTTAGCAACAAAAACTGCATGGTACTGGCATGCATACACACACATACACACACACACACACATACACATACTCACACACATACACACACACACACACACACCAACAGAATAGAAGAGAAGACAAACTAACCCAGAAAAGTGCCAAAACATACATGGGAGAAAAGACAGATTTTTTTTAACAAATGGTGCTGGGAAAGCTGGATATACATATGTGGAAGAATGAGAATAGATCCTATTTCTCACCCTATCACAAAAGGCAACTCAAAATGGATCAAAAATCAGAAACTATGCAACTCTTAGAAGAATTCATAGGGTCAACACGCCAACATATAGGTGTAGGCAACAACTTTCTCAATAGAATTCCTAAGTATAAGAAATAATACCAAGAATTAAAAAACGAGATGATGTCAAATTAAAAGTTTCTGCACAACAAAGAAAACAAAGCGTGAAGAGAGAACCTACAGAATGGGAGAAAATCTTTGCTAGCTACGCTGCCTACAGAGAATTCATATCCAGAATAAGAAATCAAAAATTTAGCCAGGCTCAGTGGCACACACGTGTAATCCCAGTGGCTTGGGAGGCTGAGGCAGGAGAATCTCAAGTTCAAAACCAGCCTCAGCAACTTAACAAGACCCTCTCTCAAAATAAAAAGGAATGTGGCTCAGAGTTTAAGTGCCCCTGGGCACATCTGAAGCTCAATTCATGTTACAAAAAAAAAAAAAAGACTCAAAAACATGACACCAGGCCAGGCTCAGTGGCACACACCTGTAATCTCAGTGGCTCAAAGCCAGCCTCTACAACTTAGTGAGGCCCTAAGCAACTCAGTGAGATTCTGTCTCTAAATAAAATACAAAAAAGGGTGGGAGATGTGGCTCAATGGTTAAATGCTCCTGGGTTCAATCCCTGGTACCAAAAAAAAAAAGAAAAGAAAAGAAAATAAACAAACAGAAAAAAACACCAAAAAGAAATAATAATAATAATAATAATAACCCAATTACTAAATGGACAAGTGAACTAAACAGACACTTCTCAAAAGAAAGCATTAAAACGGCCAACAAACACATGAAAAAATGTTCAACATCTTTAGCAATTAGGAAATGCAAATCAAAACTACACTGAGATTTCATCTCATGCCAGTTAAAATGGTAGTCATCAAGAATGCAAACCATCAATGCTGGAGAGGATATGAAGAAAAAGGAACACTTTTACACTGGTTGGTGGGATTGTAAATTAATAGAATCACTATGGAAATCAATATGGGAGTTCCTTAAAAGACTAGGAATAGAATCACAATATTGACCAAACTATACCATTCCTTGGTGTTTATCCTAAGAATCAGTCAGCATACTACAGCAATACATGCATACCTGTTTATAGCAGCGCAATTCACAATAGCCAAACTATGGAACCAGCCTAGGTGTCCATCAATGTATGAATGGATAAAGAAATTTGATATGGATACACAATGGAGTTTTGTTCAGCTATTAAAAAAAAGAATTGTTTCATTTGCAGGAAAACAGAACTCAAGAACACTAAGTAAAATAAGCCAAATTCAGAAACTCAAGAGTCATATATTTTCTTTCATATGTGAAAGCTAGAGGAAAATAAGGAAAAGAAAGGTGGAGGTGGGAAGTCTCATGAAAATAGAAGGGAGATTAGTAGAGTACAGGAAAAGGACCATGGGGGCACAAGGGGAGAGAAAGAGGGAATAACAGGAAATGATAATGGCCAAATTATATTACTATATCATGTACATATTTGAATATGTAACACTGAATTCCATCATTATGTATAATTATAATATACCAATAAAATATGGAAACATATCAATAAAAATATGGAGTTATGGGCAAAAAGAAATAATAGCAAATTCAAAAAGTTAAGATTCAGTTATCTAACCTATCATTTCACCGTCAAATAATTTAACATCTATCTTCCAAAAGCACTTTTTCTTAAATTATAAGCTAACATCTGGAAGATAAGCATTGCCATTCAAAGTTTTACATTTGCATGTTTATAATGGTCTTTTGACCACTCTGGACTCCTATAAACTGATCCTACCACTTTTTTTAACTACCACTCTCCTCTTGACATCTTTTCTCTTCCTTAATAACTTAAATTCTTTACTCAATCATTATAATCACTTTCTTACACAAAGCTTTCCTCCTTTGCCCCTTTCTTAATTCATTCATCATACATACCTAGGAAAACCACAGCATTAAATAAATCTAACTCTAGACAGCCTACTCTGCATCATGCCAGTGTAGCTGAACACACTTTATACAACATTACTTACAAGTCCCATCCTAAACTTGTGATCCCAGCACTGTATCTTCCATCATATATTCTTGGTTGTATTATGCAGGATCACAACCTCAAGGGAGCCTTTGTTACTACCTAGCAATCACACTATATTGTCCTAGTCCATTCATTCTCCCATTCTCCTTCTCCTGTTCTTCCAATATCCAATAACTCTTCTAACACTTTCATTTTCAGCCAATAAGCAATCAGAAGAAAACATTCCCAGAATCTCTATCACCACCACATCTACACACCTATCAGGAATCACCATCCTGCCTTTCAATTAATGTGACAATATCAAAGCTACTCCATTTGAGTATTATAACTCATAATCTCTCACCTATTAATTCTGAAAACTTCTCCCTTACCTAAAAAAAAAAAAAAAAAAAAAATGGTTGGGTTGCTTGTTTTTGCCTTTCTACTGGATTATATCTTTAACATTCAGATAAAACAATTTCTTCTTCTTTCAGTAAGTACTGAACATTCCCAAATTTACTGCCTGAATTTTTTATGTGTACCTTTGACCTTTATAGAAATCCTTGCAAAACTTGTCTTTGCTCACTTCATACAATTCTCATTTCCTTCTCTCTTATATCCCTCTTAAATAGGTTTTATCCTCTATATTCTATTGAAACTGCTCAGTAGTGACCTTCATGTTGTTAATTCTAATACTCAATTATCGGTTCTCACTTTATAGCACTCATCAATAACATTTAATTCAATTGATTACTCCCTTTGCCTTGAAATATTTTCTTCACTAGGCTTCAAGGATATCTGATTCTCTTAATTTTTCATCTCCTATATTGGTTAGTTCTCAGTCTCTTCTATTGCTACTCCTGTTTGTAAACCTCTTAATTGAAGTGCCCCAGACTTTAATCTGTGTTTCTCTTTTCTTTTTTATCTTCTCTCATCTAGTGATTTTGAGCAGTCAAATCAGTTAAGTACCATCTAATACCTACAACACTCAAATTTATATTTGTAGTTCAAATCATGCTCCTAACCTCCAGGGCCAAATATCCAATTTCTACTGACATATCTTTTTGAAAAAAAAACAACTGAAATTTTGATCTTCCTCATCAAAGCTGTTCTACCTATAGCTTTTCAATTTCACTCAAAACCAATTCCATTCCTCCAACAACACTAGCTAAAAATCTTAAAGTCATCTTTGACTCCTCTCATACTTCACATCCACATGCGCTCAACCTTCAAACTATATCAAGACCTACCATCCTTGCTCAAACCATCATCTTCTTTCGTCTAGGTTACTGCCAATAGTGTCATTTTCCCATCTTTGATCCCATTAAATACATTCTGAACACAGTTGCCACAGTGAACCATTTCACTCCAAAGTCATGGCATACCGTTCCTCTGTTATAACTCCCCAACCCAAAGGCTCCCTGCTTACCTCAGAAAAAAGCTTAATCATGATCCATAAAGCCCTAAAATATATTCTTCATAATTTCTCTGACCTCTGCTTTCACACCTTCCTCTATTCAGGACTCCTGGCTGTACTTGAACAGTCCAGACATGCTCTTGCCTTACAGTCATTGCAATGAATGCACCTGTGAGCAGAAGGCGCTTTCCTCAGACATCAGAGTGTCTTGCTAACTACATCCCTGTTTCAAGTGTTTGCTCAGATGTCACCTTCTCGTTGTTATTTATCCAGACCAGCCTTTAAAACTGTCCCAACTTCTGACACTCTAGACCCCCAATCCTTTAGACTGCTCTGTATTTACTCCTTGAAACTTATCACCTTCCAGTGTAATATTTAATTTACTTATTTATTAACTGCCACTCCCTACGGAATGAGTAAACTTGAAGAGAAGAGATTTTTTTTTAAAGGGAGATAGAGAGAGAGAGAATTTTTTTTTTTAATATTTATTTTTCTTAGTTTTCGGCGGACACAACATCTTTGTTTGTATGTGGTGCTGAGGATCGAACCCGGGCCACACGCATGCCAGGTGAGCGCGCTACCGCTTGAGCCACATCCCCAGCCCAAGAAGAGATTCTTTTTATTTGTTTTATTCACTGATGTATACCAACATCTAGAAATGTGCTCATCACACAGTAGGTGATCAATAAATAATGCTTGAATAAAAATGAAAACCACATAATCAAAAGCAGTAGAGAATTTTTGTGTAATACTTAATATTTATCATGTTCTCCTCTGTATTCTGGCCAAAATTATACTAGATAAAAAGATAATATCAAAGGAGACCCTCAGGGTTATACAGTGGAGGGGGTAGAGAGAGAGGAGGGGAGGGGAGGGGAGAGGTGGGGAGGGGGGATGGTGGAGGATGGGAAAGGCAGCGGAGCACAACAGACACTAGTATGGCAATATGTAAATCAATGGATGTGTAACTGATGTGATTCTGCAATCTGTGTATGGGGTGAAGGTGGGAGTTCATAACCCACTTGAATCAAAGTGAGGAATATGATATGTCAAGAAATTTGTAATGTTTTGAACAATCAACAATAAAAAATTAAAAAAAATAAATTAAAAAAAGATAATATCAGAAGAATGATCTATGCAGAAAGAGATTAATACATTATACAACATAATTTATATTATCTTCAATATTTTTTTGGATTTTTTACAAATTAATAGATGGGTTTTATCTCATTGAATTATGAAGCCAAAAGAAGCAACAATACGTCTAAGAACCTGATTACACAATGCTTACTCTGGTTACATATCTATATTGCTTAGAATCCATAAGACTACTCATCCATGGCCAGTGGTACAATTCTTGAAAGTATTCTGCCACAAAGACATTCACCACTGAAGAGTCAATGTTTTAGGTGTAATTGCCATTAACAAGGATCATAGGGATTAGTTATCGGTCTCTTCTGCTCTTAAATAAAATTTAGGCCCAGTTTTCACAACTTTCCATAATATTATAGTTTAATGTTAAGGTTTTTCAATTCTTACAATAGTCAACTAAATTCTCTTATTGAAATTTTACACCATTTATGAGATAGAATTTTTTAAAAAGGAAAAGCCCATAAAACTATGTTAAATCCAGGCTCTTTTTGTAAGGTTACTCATAAAACAGTGCTTAAAAAACCATTGGGGGAAAAATCATTTATGCTTTACTATTTTTATTGTTTTCAAGTCAACTGAAAAGTTGCATTCTAAAGACTATTCAAAAATATTAAAGTATGCAAAAATTCCGTTGATATTAGTGGGAGTATCAATTTTTAAGAACATACATTGCAAGTATTTCTACTTTCTTCATAAAATATATTATAAAATCTCATTAATTGGCATTAATTTGGGGGATCCCCTGTCTATTACTTTTAACTACATATGTTATAGTATTAATTTATTACTTTTAACTACATATATTATAGTATTCCTCTATAGAATTAACTGATTGTAAAAACTTACTGACTTTAATTTTTCAACTAAACACTTACTAAAGACATTGTTTAAATGACTAGATAAGACATATTTATAATTACTCTTTCAATTATTTAAAATAAATTGGATGAAATGAAATATCTAGCATTGCTTTGCAAAAATAAACAGGTATTATCACCGCTTAATAAATAAGTATGAGAGAAGAGCTTGAAGGTGCCAAAAGGTGGTTTGTTCTCTTAAACTTTATCATACATTCCCTTTGAAACATTGTTTATTCAATTCATTTGGCGAATAAAGATTTTCCTCAAAGATTATGAAATATTAAACTCCAAATGATTACAAAATCTTAAGAAAATGAGAATTAACTATTATATTTTATATTTGAAAGTCATGTTTATATACATAGTTATCAATAAGAATAGCTATCATCTAACAACTCAAATAACTATCTTTTATTCTATCATGATAATGTCAACATGTGTTATCTACACTTAAATTAGCCAGTATTAACCAATCCACCACTAAGTCAAGCCATTAACCAAATAACTAACAAATTCCACACCCACATGGTGATAGGAAAATATTATAAAATACACTCAAAACCAAAAAGACTTAAGGTTCTCAAATGCCAAGTAAAAGAAAAAAAAAACTGAAAAACTTATCTGAAAGAATGTATATACCAGATTGTTAAGGAGAATCATAATGCAATAAGGAGAATCTAACAGTACTGTAGAGAAAGGAACTAAAATTCATGAAGTGATCTATAGATTAGTACAGCTCAGTTAATAACAAAAATAGCAGTAACCACAATATTTCAAATATTTTCTATTCATTTCCACATTTAACAGTTTCTAATTCAGCCTTTTGAAGACATTTGAATCCATTTACCAATCAAACTAAAACTACTAAAATATCAACTATAAATTCATTTACTATAATAGTTCTATCTATGGAATACATCCAGCTAACCCACAGAAAAAACAAGGATATAGCTCAGGTTTTTTCAACCACAACACTATTGACACTTTGGGCTGGATAACTTTTCATTGGAGATGTGATAAAGAGGCTGCTCTATGAATAGAGGCTATTTAACAGCCTTTAGACACCAATAGCATCAACTAGTTGTTACAATGAAAAATGTCTGAAGATACTGCCAAATCTCCCCTATTAGGCAAAACCTCCCCTTAGTGAGAATCATCAACAGAAAGAAGAGGGAGAGAGAAGGGGAGATAAGGAGGGAGAGAGGGAAATGAAAGAATTTTATTCCAGGTATTCTTAAACAATTAATAAAATAAACTTCAAGTTGGTGAATTACTAGCTAAAACTTCTTTTTAAAACTAAATGAATATTTTGATTTATGAAAACAATGAACACACCACCAATCTGAGGTAAATAAAACTCTACTACTCTTAAGAACAAAAAACTAATAATAAACAGTTTTCTCCTTAATTCTTACTTCTATCTTAAGAAATACACCCTGCTTTCCTGCTGTCTCCCAGGAATAAAAATAATTATAGTTCTTTCTTTACAGTTTTGAAGGCAAGAGATGAGCATTTTCCTCTGATTCTTAGCTGGTTTTGTAAGTGCTCTCCAGGTGACCTGAGATGACTGACAACTCTATTTTGCATTTAAAAACAAGTCTAATAGGACCTGCATATTAACAAGAGCAATAATTTGTTATAGCAAGTTAGAACTAAATTTTGTATTCACTTGTTGCCTAGACACTACTCTTTCAAGTCACTCACTGGATTACTCTTTGGCTTACCATAGACGTAACTGATCGTGCATCTTCTTCATAATTTACTATTGGAGGTGGCTCTTTTCCATCATTTTCTTGTACTTTTTGCTCTAGTAATTCTTTCTGTGCTGCAAACTTTGCCTCAGTGCATTTCAGCTGTTGAACCGATTGTTTCAGCTCTTCAAGTGTCTGTTTTTGGCTTAGCAGAAGCACAATACTAAAAAACAATAAATTAAATATAAATTACTACAATTTTTTATAGAAGTGAAGACATTAACAGAAAGTATATATGTAGATTATGTTTTTATTTCCTTTCATTTTTCTTTTTATAGGAGTCCTTCAGAATCATAAGAAAACGAAATTAAACATTTTTAGTTGTCACAATAGTTAGGAAAAGTTATCATCAACAAAATGGAAGAAAGTGTTTGGAAATAAAACCCAAATTCAAAATGCTTTTAAATATATTGTGATCTATGACATTCATTTTACTTTACACCTAAACCATCTTCTTCACAGAGTAAAAATACTTAGGTCCAGAAGTTTAGGGCCTAAAATGAATGAAAATGACAGAAGAATTTTAAATTTATTTCAAATTTCAATGGTAATATAGTAAGGGTCAGATCTGTGCCTAGGGTAAAAGAAATGAATTAATGTGACACTCAGCAGTGTGTATGTAATCAGGCAAGTAATAGGGAAAGGGATTATGGCAAGGAATGGGGTTGAATGTGATTGTGGAAAGAATTATAAACTAAGTCCACAAACCTATCCAATATTAACATAAAGACAGATCACCCCAACCCTCTTTTAGAGAACTTGCCCCTATAAAGGCTGCATTCAATGGGAGTTTCAAACTCATTTATACACATATAAGCCATAGGAAAACAGGTAGGGATGGTGGAAAAGCCTCTGGAAACACCTCATCTGTATAGTATATATTAATATCATGAAAGAACTATGCCACACACACTGCCAAAAGTAAGTTATTAATACATAAGAGACAATATATTATAAATTAGAAAAAGCTTCATAATTTGGCCATAAAGTCAGAAAATTATAAATTCTGAAACTTGAAACTTTCAAGAATCAAAATGTAAACAGAACAAGTGTTTTTAACCACAATGAACCCACAGAGAGATAGACATAAGTCATCTGCTGTTTGATGTTCTGGGTGTAAGCTCATGACTACTATAAACAAAGCAACAGTCTTTGTATTGCATTGAGTTTCAGGGGAAGATATACCAACAGAAATGTGGAGAACAGTGCTTGGGAAAATTGAACTAATGAGTGAGAATATTTGTAGGAGACCTAGAAATGTCCAGAAGACAGATTACTCTAAACAGTAGAATTCAATAAATGATAATTATCATTTACATCACCATCATTCTAAGTCCATGGCCTATTTTCTAAATCTGCACAGATTTCTTGGTAAATTCATGCTGGTTTGCTTATTAGTCAGTAATTGCTTTTTTACAATAAATTGGTATTTTGATGTCTTAGGGAATCCTTCCAGAGAAACATAACTTGTTAATATATTCACTTTAGTGAACAGAATGTTTTAAGGACCCAGGTCCTAGAAAAAATTACATCTACTCTATACTAAGAGCTTCTTAAGGGTTTCTTCTTTGCATCTTCCTAGCCAAAAAAGAAAGAAAGAAAGAAAGAAAGAAAGAGAGAAAAGAAAAAAGAAAAGAAAATAATAAGTAACAAAGTAACAATTAAATCATTTTTTAAATGTGGACAAAACAAACAGAGGGGTATACTTGAAAATAACAATATCGTACTGTTAGCAGTCCTTCATAAAGACGAATGGGAAATGTAAAAAATAAATTAAAAGAATGAAAATAAGCTTTCCAAAAGTGAAATATGAAATGACAAGGCATAATAATTACCAAAAAAGCAAATGTTAATGAGTACCCAAATATAATTTTTAAAAACATCTATTTACGGGAGTAAATAGTATAAATTTGACTCTATCTTAAACCTGTGGTAAATTGAAAAACAGTCCCCTAAAGATGACCAGATGCTCATTTCCAAAACCAATAGAATAAGTTATCTCACACAGCAAAAAAAAAGTCTAGATATGATTAAGTTAAAAATTTTAATATGGGTATATTATCCTGGATTATCCCAAATGACCCCAAGTAACTTAACTATCCTCATAAAAGGAAGACAAGAGACAATTTCAGAAAGGGCAGTTGACAACTGAAATGATAGGGGGAAAAACAACGTGCTGAGAGGCCAAACCAAGGGAAGGAAGATAACCTTTAGAAGCTGGAAAAAGTAAAGAAGACTCCACAAGAAATCATTCCTATAAATACATTGCTTTTAGTGCATAATGCTCATTCAGACCTAAAGAAATATAATTGAATAAATTTTTGTATGTGTGTTTGTATATGTACAGGTATGTATATGCTTTTAAATTATCTTAAAAAGATAATATGGATATTATCACATATGTATAATACTTTTAAGTTATCTTAAAATGGGTAATGAGAATTAATATTGTCAAATGGCCAAACTACCAAAAAGCACTATACAGATTTAATGCAATTCCTATTAATGCAATTCTTATTTTCTAGGACCCAGGTCCTAGAAAAAATTACATCTATTTCTTCATAGAAATAGAAGAGCAGTCATGAAATTTATTTGGAAAAATAAGAGGCCCAGAGTAGCCAAATCAATCCACAGCAAGAAAATTGAAGCAGGAGGGATCACAATACCAAACCTTAAATTATACTACAGAACCACAGTAAAAAACAAAAAACAAAAACAAAAACAAAAAAACACAGCAAGATATTGTCACCAAAACACATATGTAGACCAACGGTTAGACACAAACACACACAAATACAGTTATCTCATACTAGACTACTAGACAAAGGTGCCAAAAACATACATTGGAAAAAGATAGCCTCTTCAACAAATGGTGCTGGAAACACTAGAAATCAATGTGTAGCAAAATGAAACTAAAATCCCATCTCTCACTATGCACAAAAATCAACTCAATATGGATCAAGAACTTAGGCACTAGAACAGAGACCCTGCACCTAATAGAAGAAAAAGTAGGCCCAAAACTCTCAAATAGAGCATTAATCTCCAGGATATATAAAGAACTCAAAAAGTTTAACACACACACACACACAAAAAAAAAAAAAAAAAAAAAAAAACCTAATCAATAAATAGGTTAAGAAACTAAACAGATACTTCACAGAAGAAGAAATACAATCAATCAACAATATATGAAAAAAAATATTCAATATCTCTAGCAATTAAAGAAATGCAAATTGAAACTATACTGAGATTCCATGTCACTCCTAGTCAAAATGGCAATTATCAGGAATACAAATAACAAATCGGTGAGGATGTAAGGAAAAAGATATACTCATACATTGTTGGTGAGACTACAAATTAGTGCAATCACTCTGGAAAGCAGTGTGGAGATTCCTCAGAAAACTTTGAATGGAACCACCACTTAACCCAGTTATCCCACTCCATGGTATATACACAAAGGACTTAAAATCAGCATAATACAGTGTTGCAGCCACATCAATGTTCATAGCAGCTTAATTCACAATAGCTAAGCTATGGATCCAATCCATGTGGCCTTCAACAGATTAATGGATAAAGAAAATGTGATACATATACACAAAGGAATATTACTTAGCCCCCCCCCAAAAAAAAGAATAAAATCATGGCATTTGCCAGTAAATGAATGGAACTGGAGACTATTATGCTAAGTGAAATAAGTCAACCTCCAAAAACCAAAGGCCAAATGTTCTCTCTGATATGCAGATGCTGACTCATAATAGGCAGTAGGGAGGGAGGAGTGGAGGTTCACCAGATTGGACAGCAGGGCATGTGGGGAAGGGAGAGGGGATGGGAATGGGAAAGTCAGTAGAATGAGTTGAACATAACTTTACTATGTTCATATATGAATACACAACCAGTGTAACTCCGCATCATGTACAACCACACAAATGAGAAATTATAATCCATGTATGTATGATATGCCAAAATACATTCTACTGTCATGTATAACTAAAAAGAACAAATCATATATATATATATATATATATATATATATATATATAT
>NW_026000026.1:65756440-65801248 GCF_001458135.2 Marmota marmota marmota | reverse complement strand
TATATATATATATATTAAAAAAATGGGTCATAGACTTAAATATAAAATCTAAAACTATTAAATTTTTAGCAAAATGTAAAAAAAATTCAAGGTCTAAGATTAGGCAAAGAACTTTTAGACTTGATACCAAAAGAATAAATCACAAAAGGTGAAATAAATTGGACTATATTAAATTTAATTTTCTTCTTTTTTTTGAAGAGAGAGAGAGAGAGAGAGAGAGAGAGAGGGGATTTTTTTAATATTTATTTTTTAGTTTTTGATGGACACAACATCTTTTATTTTATTTTTATGGGGTGCTGAGGATCAAACCCAGCGCCCCGTGCATGCCAGGCGAACACGCTACCGCTTGAGCCACATCCCCAGCCCAAAATTTAATTTTCTTCTAAAAGATTCTGTCAAGAAAATGAAAATGAAGCTACAGACTGGGAGAAAAACTATTTGTAAATCACATATCTGATGAAGGACAAGTGTCTAGACTATGTCAAAAGCTTCAAAGTAATAAAACAATCCAATTAGAAAATAGGAAAAAGAGATAATAGATATTTCAATAAAAAACATATGAGAAACAAGCACATTAAAAAGTTGTTCTTCAATGTAAGCCATTAGGGCAATATATATTAAAATAATAATAAGATATTACTACATACCTACTAGAAGGTCTCAAATAAAAATAACAATAGCAAATTCTGGTAAAGATAAAGATAAATGATCACTCACACATTGCTGATTGGAATGTATAATGGCAGAGCCAACTTTCAAAACACTAAACATGTAAGTCCCCTGCAATTACTAACAGCACATCTGGGCAGTTTTCCCAGAGAAATTGTAACTTATGCTCACATAAAAATGTATGCTCACATGAATATTTAGAGAACCTTTACTGGTAATAGCTAAAGAACTAGAAAAAACTAAATATCCTCCAAAGAGTGAATAATTAGATAAACAAATATATCCATACTGCTACAAATTGTGTTGTAATCCTCAAAAAGATATGTTCATGTCTTAAACCCTGAAACCTCAAGACTGTGATCTTATTTGGAAACAGGAATGTTGCAGATACAATTAATTAAGGTCATTCTGAATTAGAATAGGGCCTAAATCCATATGATGGCCATCCTTTAAGGAAAAGAGAACTCTGGATAAAGAGAAGAGACAATCTGAACACTGTAGGAAAATGAAGGCAGAGTTTGAAATTATGTTTCTATAATCCATAATGTATAATAAGGAATGTCAGGCAGTGCCGGTTAGGAGAAAAGCATGAAACACATTCTTCCTCAGAGCTCTCAGAAAGAACCAATGCTGTTAACACCTTATTTCAGTGTTTTGGCCTCATAACTATGTGAGAATAAATATATATTGTTTGAAGCTATCCAAACTGTGGCTATTTATTGCAGTAGCCCTAGAAAACGAATACACATACCATGGAATACTACTCAAAAGTGCCTGGATGAATCTCCAGGGAACTATGCTGAGTCTAAAAAGCTAATCCCAAAAGGTGACATATACAGTATGACTCCACTTATATAGTATTACTGAAATGGCAACACTGTGGAAATGGGAACTAGATTAGTGGTTTCCAAGGTTAAGAAGAGACAGAAGGGCATCTAGGTTGGTTCCACAACTTAGCTATTATGAATTGTGCTGCTGTAAACATTGATGTGGCTGCATCACTGCAGTATGCTGTTTTGAGTCCTTTGGGTACAAACCAAGGAGTTGGATAGCTGGGTCAAATGGTGGTTCCATTCCCAGTTTTCCAAGGAATCTCCATACTTCTTTCCAGAGTGGTTGCGCCAATTTGCAGTCCCACCAGCAGTGTATGAGTATGACTTTTTCTCCACATCCTCACCAACACTTGTTGTTGTTTGTATTCCTAATAACTGCCATTCTGACTGGAGTGAGATGAAATCTTAGAGTAGTTTTGTTTTACATTTCTCTAATTGCTAGAAATGTTGAGCATTTTTTCATATATTTGTTGATGGATTGTATATCTTCCTCTGAGAAGTGTCTGTTCGGTTTCTTAGCCCATTTATTGATTGGATTATTTGTGGGGTTTTTTTGTATTAAGATTTTTGAGTTCTTTATATGCCCTAAAGATTAATGTTGTATCTGATGTGCATGTGGTATTACTCAGTATTAGAAGAGAATAAGATCATGGCATTTGCAGGTA
This sequence comes from Marmota marmota marmota, assembly GCF_001458135.2. Classification (NCBI taxonomy): domain Eukaryota; kingdom Metazoa; phylum Chordata; class Mammalia; order Rodentia; family Sciuridae; genus Marmota; species Marmota marmota. Next base: position 65,799,081 of record NW_026000026.1, on the reverse strand, counting down.
AATGGATGGCGTTGGAGAATATCATGCTAAGTGAAGTAAGCCAATCCCCAAAAAACCAAAGGCTGAATGTTTTCCCAAATATGAGGATGCTGATTCATAATGGGGGTTGTGGGGGGGAGCATGGGAGGAATGGAGGAACTTTAGATAGGGCAAAGGGAAGGGAGGGGAATAGAGGGGAAGGGAGGGGCATGGGGGTAGGAAAAATGGTAGAATGAGATGGACATCATTACCCTAGGTACATGTATGAAGACATGAATGGTGTGACTATATTTTGTGTACAACCAGAGAGATGAAAAATTGTGCTCAATACGTGTACTATGAATTTAAATGCATTCTGCTGTCATGTATAACAAATTAGAATAAATAAATGAATTTTTTTAAAAAGAGACAGAAGGAAGCATAACTATAAAAGTACAACATGAAGGAACTTTGTTGTGGTAGAAATGTTTTGTATCTTGTGATCAATGTCAAAACCTGGGTTTTAATATTATTTTACAGTTTTTCAAGATATTACCATGGAAGAAACTGAGTATAAGGTACAAGGAATCTCTCTATATTGTTTCTTATTATTACACGTTAATGTATAATTATCTAAAAATATCTGTTTTGAGGATAAGACTTGTTATGCACCTTCAGGAGTTGTAAATATTAGATGATGCTGTGAAATATTTATATTAAAACCAAATTTAAAGAATTTGATTTTAGTTGCTTATTATCATTCGATAGGGCAAGTTATTCTATAAGTAAACTAATTTAGAAATGACTTAAGAATGTGAATATCTAATATGGAATATTTTTAGTATTCATAAAGAAATATAATACGTTTGCATTATTTTCAAGTAATATAGTATAGGTTGCTAACAAAGCAATAAGTAACAATAAGTCTAAACCAATTTAAAACCAGATAAAAACTTATTTTGATTATGTATGTATTTAAATATACATGTACAGATATATACAGATGGTCACAAAAACAGGAAGTACCCAAGAAACCTTAAGAAATAAAATCTAAACACATCACCCTAGGATCCTTTTAAGATTTTTTTTTAGTGAAATATTTTAACAAATAATGAAAAGGCAAACATCAACCATTCCAATGTATAAATGAATGGGATTTAGCAGTGACCATTTAGTTATATAATATACTTAATATTGTCAAGATTATATCCTGAAGCAAACAATAAAAATTCCATGGTAACACAGGCTAACAGAAATTGGGTTTCATACCCTGAAAAGCTTGGCAATTGTGACACACTCCTCTAACATATTTCTAAGTATGCTATTAAAATCATAAGATCAACAAAAACTATGATCAAAAAGATAGAAGCTTTGGAATCAGAAACTAATGCATTTTCTAAAACTTATATATGTGGTCATAGGTAAGTAATATAAATTCTCAAAGTCCTACAGGTAAAATATAGGCCATTTTTATGAAGAAGGAATAGAAAAATAACATTCAGTGAGATTTTATCATTTCCAACATAGTATGTGATACAAAGTAAAAATTCAAGAAATGCTACTTTCCATATACCCATCACCTATCAAGTTCATTCTCCTTTACTCTTATTCTCATCTTCTAATAAATACAAATAAATGAAGGAAAAAGACTGCACCATAATGTAAATGAAAAGATACAAATAACTGAATTAAGAAAACACATTTTTAAAAAGTCCCAAACTTCCAGATTAAGAAAAACTGTAAAGATTACCTTCTCTAGCAAATATATACTCAGACATCCTAGAAAAAAGGGATCAGCATACCGAATTGTCTTTCTTTTTTTTGTTGTTGGTTGTTTGTTTTTGGTACTGGGGACTGAACCCAGGTTCACTTTACCACTGGGCTACTTCCTCAGCTCATTTTTATTTTTTATTTTGAAATAGGTCTCACTAAGTTGCTTAGGCCCTCGCTAAGTTGCAGAGGCTGGCTCTGAACTTGTGAGTCTCCTGCCTCATCGTCTAAATCACAGTGATTACAGGTGTGCACCACTGTGCCCAGCCCTGATGTCTTTCTTTACATAAATAGGAGACATTTATATTGTGTGCATTTGTAAAACTATAAAAGAAAAAACAATTTGGTTATGTGTAAACATGTAAAGATATACATTCACCAATAAAGAAGAGCAAAAGTTGAATTTTATGTGTGATAATTAAGTTTTATTTTCATAATTCAAAAAGAATCTTCTGTTGATGCAATGCTGAAAGTTTCTAGATTAAATGAATGCCCAATGTAACTCAAATCTTTTTGTTCTCTTTTTTGTTTTTATTGGTACCTAATAATTTCTACAGAATAATGGGTCTCATTGTGCCATACTTGTATATGCACATACATAATTTGATTAGTTTCATTCTCCTTTGCTTTTTTTTTAGTTGCACAATACCTTTACTTTATTTATTTATTTTTATGTGGTGCTGAGGATCAAACCCAGCACCTTGAACATGCTAGGCAAGAGCTCTATCCTGAGCCACAACCCCAGCCCCATTCTATTTTGCTTTTAAAAGACACACTGATTCCAAAATGATATTGCAATAGATAGAATGATTATATGCTTCCAAAATTCATATGCTAAAATCCGACCCCTATATGATGGTTTTAGAAGGTGAGGCCTTTGGAAGGTAATTAGGCTATGAGGGTGGACTCCTCATGAATATAATTAGTGTCCTTTTAAAAGGGACCCAAGATAACTATCTCATTCTCAATCGGCCACATAAGGATACAGGAAGACAGCCATCTGTAACCTCGAAAAGGGTCCATAGGAGAACCCAACCAGTAAGGCACCCTGATCTTAGTCTTCCAGCCTTTAGAACTATGAGAAATAAAGAATATTATTTACAAGTCACTTTGTCTATGGTATGTTATTATAGAATCCCAAACTGACTATGACAGAAATTTAATACCAAATTGTATAAGAAATACAGTATAAATAAGAGAAGCAGGACTTAATATTCTATGTTATAACAGGAAAGATACTAGTGTCTTTAACTGAAATAGGGTATAGTAAGAGTAAACTAGATGAGGTTTGGTTCAGCTATATTGAGATTTTTTTAATCTAGACTTATACATGGGCAATGTAGGATAACTTCTAAGACATCCCAAATGGGCTAATAAGTAGCCAAAAAATCTGAGAGTAAAAAAACTTGGGCCATCTTCAGAAGATTACCTAGAGTAAGAGGTCAGGGAGAAGAGTGACAAAGCAAATGGTCATGATTTTAGTTACTCCATAATGGACTGAGTGAGTGGAGAAGATTGAGCTGGCAAAGAAATGACCAGCAAAATAGGAATAATCTGGCATCTTGGGTTCCAAACGTAAAGGGAAAGGAAAGAACATGAAGTCAGCAAAGTCACATACTGTTGAAAGATCAGGAAAGATAGTTGTCAAAGGAGAGGTCACTGGTAATCTTAACACACCTATTTCTAGAGCAATAGGGAAAAATTATATGTAAGTTGAAAACTAAGTGGGAATTGACATGGTGAGTGCAACACTCTTAGAACAACTTTAAACCAAAAGAACAGAAGGCAAAGATAATAACTGGGGAAATATGGAGACTAAAAATGGATCTTGGGAGTGGGGGCATAGTTCAGTGGAAGAGCACATCCTAGCATGCACAAGGCCTTAGGGTTCAATCCCACGCACTGAAGGAAAAAAACGGTGAGGGGGTTGGAGAGTAGGGAGGTAAAAATTGTTTTTTGGAACTAAGACTTGAGTACATATAAAAAATGAGCACAACTGGGGGGGTGGAGGTAAAAATAATATATAAAATAGTGTAAAATTTATGGGAAAGTAAGAGATCATATGATAATTTCTAAAATATCACAAGAAATAAACTCAGAACAAGAAAACTCAGTTGAAACAAGGAAAAAGAATGAATGCTAATGTGAATAGGTTTGGATGTCTAGTTCCCCCATAATAAGGGAGTTATCACCTAATGTTTCTAATTTTTTCTGCAGTATATAAGTCTATCTGCTTACAATAATGAGGAGAACAAGAGGATCATAAATTTCACAGAAGCAAAGAATATTTGTAAATTTGTGCAGAAATAAGAGCAAGTGTGTAGACCGAAAAAACCAACACATCACAAATTCCTTGAGAGTCAAACAAGTTGTGAGAGTATGATAGCAAGTCAGGATTAGAGAAATCATACCAGCAACCATTGTTGTTGATGCACTCCATTACCACTCAGATCAGTAATTTAAAGTTATAGATCAAAATTTAAATTTTGAAGGAAGAGAAAAGACACTATAATTAGTGAAAGGAAGAATATACCAAGATATGTAAACTCAGAAACCCAGGAAGATATTTACAATCCAGAAATCAGCCAGACAAACAATAGTAAAACAAAAATAACACAACAAACCTCAGGGAGATTTTCATAGGTGAAACAGATTACTATTTTCTAATCGGTTTGTCTGCTTCCTTTTAACACAGTACAAACCAGTTTCTGGCTAATATTGGTCTGACACTCTAACAAAGGGTTTCATAGTGCATTTGGTAAAAATGAATGTGGGAAAGTAAAGAGAGCTTTATGTAGAGGGTTCTTTCAGAACATAGTTCAAACTGTTAAAATATTGAAACATGATCAATCTGTTTTCAAAAACATGGCATCACTTTCTAGGGCACACCACATCTACAAAAATGCAGAAGCATTTTTCAAGAGTCCTAGAAATTAACTCAATTATACAAAGATTTAAACTTAAATTGAAGTTTCCATTTCTGGAAATGTTTTGGTTGTATCACTGAACAATTGTATAAAATTTCATCAATTAAGCTTTCTTGCTTCAGTTGTTTTCCTTTTACTCACTCAGACTTCTTTTCACAGGTCTTAGAAGACTCTTCAATTCTCTTCTCTAGCTCCAGGACAGCCTCCTCCTTGTTTAGAAGCATCTGCTGTGTCTGCATAAGTTCTTCAGCTAAAGTTTTCAACCTAGAATGGCAATTTCAACATTATCAATCAACACGTTAATTATGTAGACTTTACACTTACCAAGAAAGCACTCACAATCTAACACTGTGATGTCTAGAATAAGAGCCACATGTAATTTAATTTGAATTAAAATGTCCATTCCTTGGTTGTATTAGCCATGTTTCAAGTGCTAAATTGAAATGTGACTAGTAGTTTACCTCACTCAATGAGAACACTGAGTACCAATAGAGAACATTTCAATATTTCCAAGAAGTATTCATGGGCAGTGTTGGTGTAAAAAGTCTAATTTCATCAAATTAGACAAATTAAACTACAAAAAAAGAAAAATGGAAACAAAGTGAGAAAGAACAAAGATAAGGACTAAGTAAATAAAAACACAGCTGAATAAAATTCTATACATATTCAACCAGAGAGCAATCCTGAGGTAAGACTATAAGTCAGAAAAACCAGAAACAGACTTGGTAAAACACAGTGAGGGAACATTGAATATTTGACATCCTGTTGGATACACATTGATTCCCATAGTTGGATCAGTTAAGTTGGTGTCATCCTAAACAATAGAAGCCAATGTTTTCTATAAAGGTCTGGAGAGTAAGTATGTATTTGGGTTTTGCCACCAAAAAATAAAATCAAGGATATTATGTAGGTAGTAATATAAAAAAGACAGAAAATAAATATTCGCAAATATTTTATTGGTAAATTTAAAATAGAATAATAATTGAAAACAATTTATTGTAATATTAGCCTATGAATCCTTTATAGGTGATAATACTTCTCTTCTTTGGGGCTTAAAGTTAGTGCTTATCAAAATCAACTGTAAATGCTCATCTGTTAATGCAGATATACAATGAGATTTTACATACTTCACTCTAGAAATGTCTCTTCACACAGATTGGTACCAGCATATATCAATATTGATCCATGAGCATATGACTTTAATTAAGTTCAGCCAGAACATAGCAGGCATAATATCATTGCATAATAAACACAATTACATGGCTTTGCCATGTAATTCAGTAACAAAACAATCTACACTCTACTGTGCCTTAAAAGTAAGGCATTCAAAATCCATTCTCTTCTTATTTTGACACAATAGGCATGAACTGATAAAAAAAAAAAAAGCAAATAAAATGCTGCAGTATGCCAATATGTGTCACACTCAAAATGGTGCTGAATTATAACTGTGTCACTCTAATTTGTATTGTGCCAAGCAGTGGTGTGAAGTGATGAGACTGCCAAATATGGTTGCTGTCACAACACAAACTGCTTGACCCTGCTGTTGCAACAGGAAATCACCCAGAGACAACAGGTAAATGAATAAACATGGCTATGTACCAATAAAACTTTATTTATATACTCTGATATTCAAATTTCATGTAATTTTCATGTGACACAAAATATAATTTCTCTTTGATTTCCTTTCAACCATTTAAAAATAAACAGAATTCTTAGCTCATGGGCTGCATAAGAATAAGCAGCAAGATGAATTGGTTCATAGGCTACATACAGATTATTAACTCATGCCCTGCAAGATCTGGGAGAATCACTTTTCCACATGGAAAATTTATACTCTTCATTTAAGAGATCCTACTTTATATTCCATAATAAATGCTAAACCTGTTATGATTTTAAATTTGTAAAAATGTAGTGAGAAGCATGAGGTCTGAAGTTGGGCTTTGTTTTGCTTTGTTTGTTAATTTTTTTAAGTTGTAGATGGACACAATACCTTTATTTTATTTATTTTTTATGTGGTGCTTAGAATCGATCCCCAGTGCTTCACACATGCTAAGTGAGCACTCTCCCACTGAGTCACCACCCTAGCCCAGGCTTTACTTTAGAATATAAGATTATATATACATTTTACACAATCTTGTGGAATTATCTATCCTATTGATAGGAATTAATATAATAATAATACTTCACTTGAAATTAGAAAATAGAGTGAACAAAAAAACAAAATAAGACCTTAACTTTACTATTTTGCTAAAATCAACCAAAATTACTCCTTTGACAAGCAAAGTAATGTTCACATTATTTTGGAATAACCTATCTATGATTTGCTATAAACTGCTAATGTGCCAGTTCATAACTCCATTAAAGTTTGCAATAAATCTCAAATATATGCTTCATCTATCCAAAATAACAAAAAAATCACAATAAACATTTAAATATATTCTTATGTTCATAATTTTATATCCTGACTATTTAAATTACTTAATGAACTAAAATAATGATTTCCAAGTTATTTAATTAAACAGTGATTGAATAAGAAGAAATATTTGAATATTCAATTTCAGTATATGTCTGATTAAAATCAATTCTTATTTATAATATATTCTTATATATAGCACCCTTTCCCAAATTTGGCAAAGAAGGTAGATCCAATAAAAAAGAGGTTGTTGACGTGGCAAAAGAGTAGTTATAGATAACGAAGCAAAGAAAGAAACTTCAAATTCAAGTCTGAAAATAATGCAACCTAAAAGTATGTTTGATGGGAAGAATACAACTTCAGATGTTCAGTGCCAATTGTTATCAGAGCCTGAGAAACAGCCTACCACCACAGGGTAATATACCATGCAAACACTCTTCTTATAAAAAGGAAATAATCCTATAAATCATTAAATTTAACTCTTCTTTGCATACACACCAATATAAATATAGTTGACATGCAGATAATGAGATTATGATAAAATTTTTTGTGATACATGTTTAGACAGGTTAAGGCAATAACTTTGTCATGAATAGATTATGTAATTAGATTTCCATCATACAGGATTTAAGTAATCTGTCCAGTTTTACTTAAATAATTTGGCAGACATTATATCAATTTACATTTCTGCCAATACTTTATAAGAGGGTTCATTTCTTAATTTTTTTAATATTTTAATATTTATTTTTTAGGTGTAGATGGACACAACACAACGCCTTTATTTTTTATGTGGTGCTGAGGATCGAACCCGGGTCCTGCCCGTGCTAGGAGAGGGCTCCACCACTGAGCCACAATCCCAGGCCCTCATTTCTTTATGCCTTACAAAACATTGAATATTATCAAATTACTTAAATCTTTGCCAATCTGATAAGTAAAACAGTTTCTTTTTCATTTATATTTCTTTGTCAATAAAGTATATCTTTTCACATAATCACTGGAGATTTGTATTTATTTTTCTAATAGCTATCTGTTCCTTTCATTCCTAATGAAATATTTCAATACAATCAATAAATTAACAATTTTAATGTCTTCAGGAAAGTATAGGTGTTAACTCTAACGTGTTAACACTACATTAACAAAAAAGTAACTCTTACATTCAAATATCTTAAATTTATCTTAACATTTCCAATAAACATATCAAATGACTCTTTCTTGGAATAAAATTCTTGAAGAAACCGTAATCTTAAACTCATCCTGAAGACAATGCAATGAAATGTAGCTCAATTTTTTTCCTCAGTAAGATGTAAGCAATTAAATCTTACAGCACATTAACAAAGATTTATTATCTTAATTTATGATATTTTGTTCACTGTTTTATCACCATGATTAAGAAACAATGATTTATAAGTATAACTAATTCTATCCTCATTATACCCTGAAAAGAAAAAAAAAAAACCAAATTCTTCTTCAGTTATAAAATCTCTGATTACATAAGCTTATAACAGGTAGCTTTTTAAATTTTACCACATTATATAACCCAATATTTATATGTTCATTCTTTTTGGAGTTTATTAAGTAAATTATCAATTTCAGTATAAACTTCTTGAAGGTACTAACCTTTACAACTTTAAATACACAGCAAAATTATTTTGTTAACTAAATATGTTATCTGGGAGCAAGATAGTGATAACAAAATCAGGGGCAGTTTATGTCATATTTTACCATGTAATATATGAATTAAAAAATGGAATATCTCATTACACAGGAATTCAGAAACTCTACCAACCATCTTGCACCATGAGTTCAATGCATTTGTTGCTTACACAGTACAGTTTCTCAACCTCAACACTATTGATATTATTGCCACATAATTCTTTGTCCTGGGAAACTGTCCAGTACACCATGGGATACTTAGTAGCATCAGTGGCTAATTTTTCCAGAAATTGTCAAATGTTCCCTGGAGGACAAAATCTGCCCAGGTGAAAACTACCAGTTTAGAAATAACTCTCATTGTAAACGTCAATGGCCAAAGTCAATAGTCAAAGAGACCCCTGTAGAGGGCATCAAAAACTTGGGGAACAGCTTCAAGAAATGTAATATAGCTGCCAGAAAAATATAATTCAGGATACTCCCATGCCTCTACTCCTCTCACCAGTGGCAGGTCACCATAGTTACTAAACCCACATCTTGAACAGGTGATTTGTGCAAAAGCATTTGTTAGTTCCTTCAATTCTATCTGAGCAGATATTTCAAACACCTTTACAAACTAATTTTTACAAAACTAATTTTACAATCCTACCTGAGATAATTATATATACCACTAAAATGTTACTGAATAACTGAAGGAGATTAATTACATTAGATGAGAACTTTTGAATAATGTTATTGGAGGTAAAATTTGATAAGTGAAATAATTTACAAGTTCAATATTGAAGAAAAATGAGTACATAACCACTTCTAGCTATGGTTTTGACACAAAGATAAGCAGTTACAATGCTTATTAATAAATATTTCTTGTATCACTAGTATGGCCCTATGTATAAACGTAGCTGTATAACCAATGTGATCCTGCAATCTGTACACGTGGAAAAATAAGATTAAGATTACGTACCCCATTTGAATCAAATGTATGATATGTCAAGAACATTGTAATGTTTTGAGCAACTAATAAAAAAATGTTTTAAATAGTTAAAAAATATATTTTAAAACTTAAAAAATAAATAAATAAATAAATATTTCTTGGCCAGGTGCTGTGGCATGCACCCATAATCCCAGCAGCTTGGAAGGCTGAGACAGGAGGATCACGAGTCCAAAGCCAGCCTCAGCAACTCAGCAAGGCCCTAAGAAACTTAAGGAGCCCTGTCTCTAAATAAAATACAAAAAGGACTGAGGATGTGGCTCAGAGATTAAGCACCCCTGAGCTAAATCCCCAGTACCTAAATAAATAAACAAATACATTTCTTTGTGTTATCCCTGAACAAAATCAGGAGATGTTAAATATTTAACAGTATAGTGGTCTTAGTTATATTTTATAAATTCAAAAAGCACTATTAATTGCCTTTAACATTTGAAAAATACTAAAAGACACAATAAGATTTGTTAAAACTCCTTTAAAACTTTATGTAACAGAAACAACAAAGAAGAAACTGATTTTGTAGACACTTCTATAATAGAAGACATCCTTGATTCTAGAGAGAACTCAATTAAAACTCAAATTCTGTGCTAAATGTTCTGACATCAATGTCTCTCCTATCTCTAACAAATAGTGTCCTTATTTCCAAAATGGTTCTGCCAATAAGTAGTGAAGATAAAACGAGATAAAATGTTGCCAAGCACAATGGCAAACACCTATAATTCCAGCCTCTTGAGAGGCTGAGGCAGAAGGATCATAAGTTCAAGGCCAACTCCAGCAATTTAGAACATCTCAAAATTTAAAAAATAAATAAATAAAGGGATGGGATTACTGCTTACTGGTCAAATACCCCTGAGTTCAATCCCTAGTACAGCAAAACAAAACACACAGACACACACACACACACACACACACACACTCTCTCTCTCTCTTTGAAAAATAAATCATTATTCCAATATAAAATATTAGCAATAATTAGGCAAATTAATTTAACATCACAAAACTTTGATTTTGAGAATTATCAAAATTAGTGACAATGAGTAAAATTAATATATTTCTCAAAATATGTCACTCTAAACAAATTTACTTTTTATTACTTGAAAAATGGGGGATTTAAATATGATAAATTATAAGATAACAATAAGACTAATCTTTAAACTGTTCAGATTTTCTAAATACTTACATTACTTGCAAACTTTCTGCTGTTAAATTATTCCACATGATCTCATTTGCCTGAAGGTTTTCATTTTCTTCTAATAAGGAAGTATCAAACTCAATTTCTTGTTCTTGAGCAGCTGTTGTTCTAGTAAAGTATGCCAAATAATTCTGATCAATATTAGCATATTAACAAAATATATCTTAGTACACACCAAAGGCAGAATATTTATTCTTATTCAAAATTATATTAACAAAGTAAACACAGAAAGTATAAGTACAAATAAACCCAAAGGTCTAACCAAGTAACTTCAGCTTTACTTTCCTTCTCTACAAAAAACAAATATTAACCTGCTTCATCCCATCACAATTTTAATATGCTTAAAATAAGATGCATAGATGAAAAAAAGTAACTGGTATCTGAGAAGTTTAATGCACATGTAAATTCACAGTATTCTATATAAATGTTAAAAAAGAAGAAGAAGTTCATATACTAAATGTGGATTAAAGCAATAATACAATAATTAATGAATTTTTAAATATAATTATATAAATAAATAGTTATCAACATTGAGAAAGTCTTTTAAAGTCAAAAGCAGACAAATGAATCTGTAATAAATATTCTTAAATATTTCTTGTCTTAATTTTATTAAATATTATATGGCAGAACAATTATATTTTCAAAAATATTTAAAGAGGAATGAAAATATCATACCTGTGAACATCTATGAAATTATTGTATTCTGTGCTAGGATCTATCTGTTCAACTGACAATTGAATCTCCTTATGAACATTCACTATTTCTTCTGTAACAAGACTGGTTATCTGGCTGTATTCATCAAATATTCCTTTTCTGAAAACAAAAATAAAATTTTATAACATTTTAAAATTTTATCCAAAAAAAAAAAAAAAATACAGACCCAAGAAGGATTCAGAACAACAGACATAGAAATGTACTACCAGAATTTACAAATGGGGGTTTCAGGCACATGTTATTTCATACCTGGAGAATACAGAAGAGGGATTACATTTAATAACTACAATCATTGCAAATGATCTTTAAAAAGGCATTACCTTTTCAAACATGTATTGAACAGGTCCAAAATACAGAACCAGTGTTGATAATTTTCTAGATCTTAAAATATTCTCATAGAAATTTTGGATTCCATAACATGGACCTCTGATCAACTCCTGTCTTCTAAATATCCCTCTCCAGTGTCTGCCACTTCTCAAATGCCCTACTTCTTGGTTCTTGTCATGCTCCTGGAGCTTTTTTTCTTTTTTGTAAATAATACCTAGTTCTATACCTTCAATGACATTTAAACCTTTTCTCTTGACCTCTATTCAATAGCAAAAAAGGTTATCAAAGTTATTAGCCTAATAATTCGAAAGATCTAATAAATGCAAAAGGAAAAAAATATTCTGTCACAAAGACCAATCCCCTTCTTTAAACTGCTGTGTTATAAAAATATGCCAGACAATAAGAGAACAAACAACCCAATAAACAAATGGGCCAAGGACCTGAATAGACACTTCTCAGAGGAGGACATACAGTCAATCAACAAGTACATGAAAAAATGCTCAACATCTCTAGCTGTCAGAGAAATGCAAATCAAAACCACCCTAAGATACCATCTCACTCCAGTAAGATTGGCAGCCATTAGGAAGTCAAACAACAACAAGTGCTGGCGAGGATGTGGGGAAAAGGGTACACTTGTACATTGCTGGTGGGACTGCAGATTGGTGCAGCCAATTTGGAAAGCAGTATGGAGATTTCTTGGAAAGCTGGGAATGGAGCCACCATTTGACCCAGCTATTCCCCTTCTTGGTCTATTCCCTAAAGACCTAAAAAGAGCATGCTACAGGGACACTGCTACATCGATGTTCATAGCAGCACAATTCACAATAGCAAGACTGTGGAACCAACCTAGATGCCCTTCAATAGACGAATGGATAAAAAAAATGTGGCATTTATACACAATGGAGTATTACTCTGCATTAAAAAATGACAAAATCATAGAATTTGCAGGGAAATGGATGGCATTAGAGCAGATTATGCTAAGTGAAGCTAGCCAATCCCTAAAAAACAAATGCCAAATGTCTTCTTTGATATAAGGAGAGTAACTAAGAACAGAGTAGGGACGAAGAGCATGAGAAGAAGATTAACATTAAACAGGGATGAGAGGTGGGAGGGAAAGGGAGAGAGAAGGGAAATTGCATGGAAATGGAAGGAGACCCTCAGGGTTATACAGTGGAGGGGGTAGAGAGAGAGGAGGGGAGGGGAGGGGAGTGGTTGGGAGGGGGGAGGGTGGAGGATGGGAAAGGCAGCGGAGCACAACAGACACTAGTATGGCAATATGTAAATCAATGGATGTGTAACTGATGTGATTCTGCAATCTGTGTATGGGGTGAAGGTGGGAGTTCATAACCCACTTGAATCAAAGTGTGGAATATGATATGTCAAGAAATTTGTAATGTTTTGAACAACCCACAATAAAAAATTTAAAAAAATATATATATATGCCATTGGGGACTGGGGTTGTGGCTCAGTGGTACAGTGCTTGCCTGGCATGTATGAGGCACTGAGTTTGATCCTCAGCACCACATAAAAATAAATAAATTAAACAAAGGTACTGTGCCATATACAACTTAAAAAAAAAAAAAGTGCCATTGGTCATTAATGGCTCCAACAGCAACTGTGGACAGATAATGTTATTCTACATATGTCTCAAATAAATACATAGCATTTATTTATTTTTACTTATTTTTCTTTTCTCAAATCATTATTCATAAATCAAATTCATTACTCACAAAGCTCCTTTATTATGAAGTATTCTCTCTACTACTTTAATAAAGTATTTGGGTTAAAAAAATTAAAACTGGTTCAGGCAATGCTAGTTTAAAATTACTACAGAAGTCACTTGACAGATACAATTTAAAGAAAAAAAGACAGAAAAATTAAAATAGATATTTAGTCAATATCTCTGGGACTAAAATGATTACAATATGGAAATTACTGAATAATTTTGATGTAGGAATCATTAATATTCACCCTTAAAGCAAACTGGGATTGATGCCAGGGAGGGGGCAGCAATCTCTCCCAACAGTACATGAATGGGTACTTATCACATGGGATTCAGGGATTCAATTTCAGTGGTAACATCAAACTTGGAATTTTTTAAATGTTAGTATAAAATAATGTACTGCAAAGTGAAGAAAATATGCTATGGGAATGTTTTGTCCCAAAAGGATATTCTAGTTATCTTGAAGACCTATTACTGAAAATCCATGTCAACAGTTTGAAAAATACTCATTGACAAATGGAGGGTAGGAAAGAAAATATTCCTCAACCAAAATTATGTAATTTAAAGTAAAGCAACTAAATTTATGAATTAAATATTTTAAGTATATATTTCACTATTTTATCAATAATAAAAAGTTTACATATTCAAGGTAATTAAAAATACTTTATTTTCTCTAAAATTTATTTCTTCTAAAATTTTATCATCTAAAATTTAGTCTGACCTTTAAACAAGTATATACATCTATTTACCTTCACACTTTTACATAAGGAGAAGCAAAAGTAAGTCAAGCAGAGTCTGAAAGGCAGCAAAGACAAATCTGATCTAATTTCAGAGGTTCTGGAAGTCATTGTTGTCTAAGAAATACTGGGAACCTAGATCCCTTATCTGAAATGTTTCTCTGTGAATGGGACAATATAATACAAAGAGATGTAGTTGTACTGAATCTGTTAGACATCAGAGAGTTGTTCAAAAGCAATAATGAAGCCATTTACTAAGGTTAATTAATATCAGGGTAACAGGTATTAGGAAACATTTTAAACATTTCCCTTTCTGTATAATTAATCAAATAGCAAATGTGTGATCCAGCACAATTTGCAACATTTTAGAATTTTCTAATTTGTAAAAAAGAAATTCCTAATACAATTAAAATCTCCAGTTTTGGTTGATACCACGTATTCCTTGGCTTGTGGCAGCCTAATTCCAAACTCTACCTCAGTCTTCAAATAGCTACCCATGTTTGCATTCCCCTGAGTACTTTCTTCTTATAAAGACTATAGTCATTGAATTTCAAGACTACCCTAAATCCAGAACAATCGCATCTTGATATCCTTAACTACTTACTACATCTACAAAGACCTACTTCCAAACAAGGTCATAAAGGTACATATAAATTTGGGGAACATGCCAGTCAACCCACTAAAATATTAATGGAAAGAATGTTGAGATAATCAGTAGACCTCATTTCAAGTCCACCTCTTAGCTTTGTGATCTTCAGCCAGTACTGATGTATCTGTCACAAATAAACCCTGGCTATAAACTGATCTTCCTAACTCTTCAGGATACTGGACAGGACAAATGAGTTTATGAACAAACGCACATGAAAGTGCTCTGCAAACTACAACATAATATACAATTTGTTATAGCTTTGTTTTAGAAATTATCATTCTACTCTAATAGTTTCTTTGGCACTCATTAACTATTCAAGCTGTCCCACATTTTTTTTAACCAGGGATTGAACCCAGGGGCACTTAATCACTGAGCCACATCTCAGCTCGTTTTTATTTTATATTTTGAGACAGGGTTTTGCTAAGTTGCTTAGGGTCCCACTAAGTTGCTAAGGCTGGCTGTGAACTTGTGATTCTCCTACCTCAGCCTCCAGAGCTGTTGGGATTACAGTCTGTGTGCCACCAAGCCCAATTCAGGATTCCTCTTAAAACTTGAAAAATGCTCACAATTACCTTTCATATTAATTTACCGCTACATTTCAAAGTACACTAGACTAAGAATTCATTTTCTAATTTACATAATTACAGATAAATTAATTAAATATAAGAATCCGAACTGGCCCAAGTTCCTTTTCTCATAATTCACCATGATTTATGAAATTTATTTCGATCTGAGAGATAATCCAACACTTATTTCTTCTTCTCTAACACTCCTTCATTACTATCTCATTTCCTTTCTCTCTTTCCTAACCCTACTTCTAATGCACAGCAACTCTAACATGGAAGAATTCCCCTAAACACATTTTCAGTGAAAGAAATTTGAATCTATCAGTTGGAAATTGCAAAATCAACTAATAAAGGGAGATGAAGTCCACCAACATGTGGCTTACCATTTTCTATTGTCTTACATCAATGTATATGGTAAATGTGTGTGCAAGTGACTTATTGATTACTGCTAGCTCCTTAAAGAAAAATTGTGCCTGCACATCTCTATATCCCTAAGTAGCATGTAGTATAATTTGTATACAGTAAAACCTCAATAAGCATTTGTTGATTTTAACCTCATACCAAAAAATAAATAAATAGCAAGAAGCCTAAATAAACCTTCAAAAAATTATTTCCTTAAAGCTTCTCAGTTCAAAATTTCATTCAAGATTTCAATGTTCAACCTTTTGGGAACAGGGAATATGTCAACCAATGAATTTTTTTTTTAATTTAAATATTCAGCTAACTGGAACAAAACAAAAACACAGGATAGAAGATCCATTTGGGGGCTAGCCAGAAGGTTTAGTAGATGATCCCAAAATGAAGGAAGAAGATTACACAGATCTGACATACCCATTGTGCTAGGTAATAACAAAACTCACAGAGCAGAAGCTTAACTGGGGTAGAAAATATTTTGAAATAATTTTCAATGTGATTTTATGATGAATAGGAAACATATCTTACAGAGCTCTTATCATCTCTTCTTGCATCTTTTGTAAGGAATCCAGAAGCAGAGGAAGTGTGGTGTCATGATACTGATTCTGATGAAGCTGTGCCCCTTTTAGTGCCAATACGTACTGATTATGCAACATATGAAGTTTCATTGTAGCTTTGTCATAACGTTCCTTGGCCTTTTCTGTTTCCTTCCCTGAAATAAAGAGTGAAGAAAGTTATCAAAAAGGTAAGGAAAAGTTTTTTTCTTCACTATGTACCATCTGAATTACCACTATTTTATTTCACACATTTTATGAATAATAAACTAAAGATTTTTTGGTTTCATATTATGTGTTAGGCTTTATATAAAGTACTATTTATGTGTATTTAGCATGCAGGTTGCTATGAAGGGGGCATGATGTACACTAAATATTCGGTGAATCAAAATGTATGTACAACACAAAATATACTGATACTTGATCCTCTCATCTTCAAGAAGCTTAAACCAAATCAGAATAGCAGTGCACATGAAATTGTACAACCAAGAAATCAAAAATGGCTGTAAATAATGTTAAATGTTGAGGTCTATGTTTGAGATATTAATAAAGCCAAGGTTAGCCAGAGGAGGCTTTGTGGAGAAAATAGACCTTAAAATATACGGCATGTATGGAAAAGTATATGACGTAAAGAACAATAGTTTGTCCCTCTCAATGAATGTTATTAACTGAACACTACTAGAAACTATGCTAAACATTTGAAATTCAGTATTTAAAAACAAGGTTCTTTTTTTTTTCTCCCCATGTCTTCATACATGTACTTTGGGTTGACATAGAGCCTGGTAAATTAGAATAGCAACACAGGCAGAAAAATAAGCAATATTGGTACTTCTCCACTAGGTGGGCTGTGATAACCTGGTAAGTACTGGCAGAGTTGCACTTGGCATAGAAGAGAAGCCGAGATTTCTCTGAAGTCCTGGACAGCCAATTCTTCCCCATGAAGAGAAACCACTGCTACAGAAACCAGAGTACTGAGCCAGTGGAGATTGTGGCCAGGACCTGAACTGGTCTTTATTTCAGATACCCTTGCTGGGGGATTTGCAGTGCCACTGCTTCAAGAATTAATCCCATCACACTCCTAGAGTAGAGAAGAACTCACTAAAATGCTGAGACTGGTCTTGAACTTGCCATCCTCCTGCCTCAGCCTTTTCTGTTGCTGGAATTACAGACCTGTGCCACCATGCCAGGCTCACAACATGCTTTTAAATTTTCCATGGACACAACCTAGCAGAAAGATGCAAGCCTCACATGTGGCCAACTGCTGACCCACACCCTTGATGACAGTGCCTCTGTGTACCTTCCAGGTTCAGTTCTAGTAGCCCTCAGTCACTGGCCTCTCAAAGATCACCAGAAGCCTCTATATCAGCAATGGTATAGCTGCCAAAAACAAGCTCTTGCTGTCCAGAAACCATATCACCTCATCATCAACATCTGGGAGGAAGTGGTAATACCTTCTATGAGGATATCCAGTACACACAGCTGCCTGTGGTTAATGCACCCATCTCACAGCTCTGTCTTCTTTGACCCCATCCCCGACCACATTTACAATGTGGAAATGAAGCACGGCCTTATGCTGCTAACAGTGTGCTGCTGGGGGTGAATCTCTCAGTCACTTTGTGCCTTGCTTACCCAGTGAAGTACCAAGCAAGATGCCCACATATGGACCAAGTCAAGCTGGCCCATCATCCAAACAAACAAGGTCTTTTGGGAGCAGCTCATCTACTACGAGTTCCAGGTGTTTGGCCAGAATACTGTGCACATGGCAACTCCCTAATGGAAGTGATCCCTGACATCTATGAGAAGGAGATCCATTTGGTGATTCCACTGTAAATCATCCCCCAGCTCCTTGCTTTAAGGTCAGTGTACAGACCTGTTGTTGATCCTATACCAGAATACAAATACAGAATACAAACTTGAACAATCTACCTTTGTTGATACACAAATACACCAGATGATTCCTTTTATAAGGGCAAGAAAAAAAGAGTTGCTACAGCTTTCAACTTCGTAATCCATATCATTGAAGATCAAACTCATTAATTGTTAGACAGTGAAGATAAGTTTTCTACCCTATGACTAACAGGCTATGGCTACTTGACCAGAGGGTTAAGTAAGGCAGGTGGTACTGAGGACAAACAGACCAGCACCCCAGTGCCTATGATAGGCCTGTGTCGTGCTGCCCTTCCCCAGACTGACCTACTCAGAATGGGTCTGCTACAATTACACTTTCCTCAAACCCAACGCCAGAGCCTTAAGCATCATGGCAGCCACTAAACATTTCACATTAAGTGCCAACCTAGTAGATAAGCTGCCTTTAAGCAATGCTCTAGGAATCCTAGGGACCCCAAGCAACCCCATGTCCATTTTCACCACACTGGCCCCACTCTGGTTTTCTAGATAAGACTTATAGAGATAGTTTTCAAATAAAGCATTCTACTGTATTAAAAAAAAAGAATAAAATAAGAATTCATACCCCATTTGAATCAGATGTATGATATATGATATGTCAAGATCATTGTAATGTTTTGAGCAACCAATAAATAAATAAATAAATAAATAAATAGAATTTATTGATAAATATTGATATTTTTTCCATGTCACAAAAAAAAAAGAATAAGCAATGTTACACAGGCAAGGAAAGACTATGAGAGTATTGAGGAAAGGAGGGAGGAAATATATCTGATGAGAAGGACCACTCTAGGTGCTAAATGACTTGATAACCAAGCACAGAAATTGAGACTTGAATTGGGAGAGGTCTGAGAGATACCAAAAATGTCATGAGTTAAAGTTTTTTTGTACTTTTTCAACTAAAACAATATAGAAAGTATTTATAGATTGCCAATGTAAGTGAATGAACATGTAAATTTATCAAACTTTTTATTTGATTTCCTTAGATATACATGACAGTAGAGTGTATTTTGACATATTATACATACATGGAGCGTAATTTATTCTAATTAGGATCCCATTCTTGTGGTTTTACATGATGTGGAGATTCACTGGTCAAGTGTTCATATGTGAACATAGGAAAAATAGAACATTTAAGCAAATCTTGAACTTTGGGGACAATTCAAATAAATATTTCTTATCAATTCAGCTTAAGAAATTTTTTTAAAAATATTAATTTCTGTTCTCCTTCCAAGGAAGTTCTGCCAATTAATCCTGACCCCAGAAATAGATCTTAAGAATTTTTGACAGCTTCATATATTTGTATAAGTGTGTGTGTTTGTGTATGTGTGTGTATAATTTCCATCAAACTAGTATATCTCTACTACCAACAAATTCTAGTATTTCCAAGTCCTATAACCATCACCTCCTAGAGAGGTGCACCTGATTATTCTTCAGAATACAATTCTTTAGTCATAGCCCATTACTAGGTGGCTCCTGCACACATTTGAATAACTGTCCAAGGTATTTCACAAAATGTTGCCACAAAAGATCTATATTACTTTAAAACATTAAGAACTTCTCATGAGAAAATATTTTTTTTGCCAGAATATCTTTCCTAATTTTTTTCACTTCTGACTGGAAACAGATTCTACCACTAAGAGTAGCAGGAGGGGAACAAGTATTTTAATTTAGTTTGTACCTGAAGAAAATCACGGGGGGGGGGAACGAAACTTAAACCACTAAAGAGGTGGTTTTTCATATTTTTTTATTACAACCCATAGGATGAACCATTTTATGTCATGAACCAGTATAATAATCATATATAACTTAAATATCAATAATTCTGCTCACTTTGAGGTATGCCCAAGGATTTTTTTTTAAAAATTCTATTTTACTTGAACTTTGAATTTCTAAGAATTGTTAATCAGAACCCAATAATTTGTTTGCCTCAGTTAACATAAATCCCTAGAGACAGTTTGACTTATTCTGTATGCATATGGGGTAATCTTATTAACTTAGCAATTAGTAAATCACTTCAATAATACTAATTATGAATGATTTTTAACATTCTGAGGAACATATCATCCCACATATTTTTACTATAATAATTTTGTCACAGAACGTTGCTACTTAGCATTATTCTTGCAGAAATACATTTCATTATATCCCCAAGAATTAATGCAATTGACACATCTACAGCCGGTGAAGCCTTCCTATAAAAATAATCATCCCTGTTTCTCTCTACCTACAAAAGATAGAGACTCCTTTATGAAGCTGACTCCCAAAATCCAAGATCCCCCACCAGATCATAAAGAAAACCATCTCAGCTAGAAGCTAAGCAACACTAATGCCTGAAAATGAGTGAAAAGTTCACTACCTCCTGGTACAGAAGCTGCCAGAGCAGTCATATTCCTGCCCTAAGGACCATTTTAAGGTTTTTGATGTCTTTGTCTTTTGTTTTGATTCACCATTTTTAAAGCTAGTTTGTTTCTGTTACTTGAAATTAAACAAATTAATCTGCCAACAGTTCCAAAGATCATGTAGAAGTATCCAGATAAATTAGTTCCAAGTAATAAAAACTTTTCTACAGTCTACAAGTTTATAATAAGAAAGTAAAGCAAATAGTTTCTAAGCAAGAGTAATTGAGTATTTTATTCTAATTTGTTGTTATTGGCAGTTCAAAAGGCATAACTAATGAATTCCATATTTAATGTCACATTTTTCAAACATTATTTTTTTTTAATGAACTCTATTATACCTAATTAATTCCTTAAATTTTTAGTATAACTTCAAGAGTCATGCTGTCCACACAAACATTTTCATGGAGATAGTTAAACCATTTAAACCATCCGTCTGTCTTCCTATTTGCCCAGATTTTTGAACTTCACACTACCCATCTGTCTTTCTATCTGGTGCAGAATGATTCACAAAATAAACAAAACTCACTAAGATTTTATAATACAAAATAACATGGGAAAAGTTCAGAATTTCCCAGATGCTTTTTTTTCTTTATTAGGTACAGTGTCTGACACAATTGGAAGAAGAGTAATATAGCCAAAATCTAATTATTATCAGCTAAACAATGGTTATTAACAAAATAAAAATTAGATGCCTTTGAAGAAAACATCCAATGCAGAATTCATTACATTAAAATAATAACAATAAATTCTTCAAAAACACCTTGATGTTTAATATTGAATTTGAGGTTTTATATTAGGTTTTTTGGGAGAAAGGATATTCTAACACTTACATATACTTCTATATTCAGTTGTGTGGTATGCTTATAGTATGCACACTACCTATCTATATCTTCCTCCTTCCCTTGTAGGTATGAATAAAGAGTTTTAAAAACATGTCTACTTGCCATGATTTGGAAAGGGATTCAACTGTACTTTTTTCTAATTTGTTTTAAAATAAACATCTAAGATCTGATAGAGACTATACAAATAAATCCCAAAAATGTTAGTAGTATATGAAAAACCACAAGTATAAATAACATTTTAGTTCCTTTCAGTTAACAAAATTATTGCAAAAGCTATCTAGCACAATTCTTCCCAAATATCTATTTCAGAATATCTCAGATCACTTACATACTTTCTTAACTTTTAATTTTCTCAATATGAAATATTACAGGTAGTATAATATTTCACTCTATAGTGAAAAAATTCTTATTGACAAAGAATCTCAGTTGCTATATACTTTTCCTTAGGTGCTGAGAGGCAATAAAGCAGGGAATGGAACTGTTCTGTATCAATTAACAGGGAGGAAAACATCCAATTTTTCCTCCTCCACATAATGAAATTCTCAAAGAGACTGCATTATAATTCTTGTGCCACCACTTATTGACAAATCTGTTCAAGTTTTGTAATAACAGTGTGTGTATACAACATGTCATGCCATAAACATTATTATGAAGCCAGCAAAACTCAATTGTGTAAGTCTGACATTTATAAGAGAAAGGCTAGTCTAGAAGTCAAGTATTTTTTATTATAAACTTCTGTTTACCCTTTGTTCAATATCATAGTAGAAAGCTTCCTGACAATAAATAAGTGATTAATACTTTTTCTACAAGTATTATCTACTTTGATTTGGGTAACTAAATATTTTTCCATCTTACATCTTTATTTTCAAACATTCCTCCTCAAGTTTAAGCTTTTTACTTTGCTATCCTAGATACACTGAGTAATAAGAAAATGAATAGGAATTCATCTTAATGTCTTAGTTACTTAGGCCAAATGTACAAATATGTTTTTTCACATGGAAATAGAATTCAAGTGTAATATGTAGAAACAATGAAAGGGCTACCTATGTTATACAATGTTGTCCTGACATGAACAATGCTAAGAAGCCATCTTTAGTCTTAACTTCTTTGATTAGTTGTGCAACTCCAAACAAATCCTTTAATCTAAATTGTAGCATCTAATATTTAAACCTGGGAGTAAAACTATCTGTACTTCCTAACTCATTCAGTTGAGATGAAGATCAAATGGCACAAAACTGTCAAATTTCAGTTAATAGCAAAGGCTAAACAAAGCACAGAATTTGGAGAACAAAAAACATTGTGATTGTATCATCTTATAAAGATTGAATAAAATAAAATGGCTACATCTACACTTTGCTACATTTGATAAATTTCCTGCAATAAGAAAATTTGGCAAATCAATAAAGAAATGTTTATTGAACATTTGTTATAGGTTTTAAACTGTTCTGGGAATTGAAATAGTTCTATCTTATACATTTCACAATGAAACAGCTTTAAAGAGCAAGCTCTCCAATTCAATGTAATATCATTTCATTGCTTATAGAAAATGCTAGATTTGATTGATCCATAGTTTTTAAATTACCTGTAAGTTGAATAATATGCCATGTCCAAATCTATATAAGAAAGCTGTGAATATGAGGGATCCTAAGTAAGTAGGACAGCAGCAGCATCATAACCACAAGCACGCACGCGCACACACACACACACCCACACACACACCATCAACATAACTAACAGGCAGGAAAAGTCCAGATTTAAAATTATCTATGAGTAGAAAAACAAATTACAAATCCCTACAAATGATTTCTCATGCTCTCACTATAAACATTCATGAAAACCAAGGGTCATTCTGTGGAGGAAGGAAAGTAGGAAGAAGGAAAAGACAAAGAAAGGGAGGGAAGGAAGAAACAAAGAAAAAGAGAAAGAGAGAAAATGGGAGGGAAAGAGGAAAGGAGGAGGATGGGAGGGACTAAAGAAAGTGACAGCAGCATGATTAAGAGTGATCTAAAACCACTATCAAAAAAAAAAAAAAAAAGAAGAAGAAGAAGAAGAAGATCCACCTACATGTGAAAACACTTTAAAAGCATAGTGAAAGATCACAGCACTTATAGCAGGAAAGGACTTGAAAGTGCATGTAAAAGGCAAAGGAAGCAATCTTAGAAATGTAATGCTTCAGAGGGAGAAATGGTTGAATGGAAGAAAAGCTGGAAACTTTGAAGGGAACAGAAAAAGCAAGAAAGATGGAAATTTGGAGATCTTGAAGGGAAAAAAGAAAAAATGAAACTAAAAAAAAATAAAAGGAGAAATAAATCCTTGTCAGGAGCCATGGTGAGTATGATATTTTACCCTACTTGCTAGGTGATAAATTAGACTGCCATAGTTTCGTGGGAGTCAGCAGTAGACACACAGATTCATGGAACAAACAATGGTATGTTACTCACAGCAAATCAATTAAAAGAAAAAAAGTCAAAAGACAACTGACAACCTAGTCAAAAATATTTGCACCATATATTAATAGATGAAGAGCTACTAATTCTAACATGTAAAGGAGTTGTAAAATTAAAAAAAAAAAAAGACCAAATACTCAATAGAAAAAAAATGGGCCAAAGGCAATTCATGCACACACACACACACAATTTTTAAATTAATAAAAAGTGAATCTTACTCCTTCATTCATAATAAAAGAAATGCAAATTAAAACTACATTGAGATATTATTTTTTACCTACCAAATTAGCAAACACTCTGTTGGTGAAACAAATACTGTTTCACCAGAAAAAACAAATACTGTTGCCATTTCGGGTGGGAATGCAAACCGATATAAGTCTCATGGAAGGAAACTTGGGAATATCGAACAAAACTGCATACG
Source organism: Marmota marmota marmota (assembly GCF_001458135.2). NCBI lineage: Eukaryota > Metazoa > Chordata > Mammalia > Rodentia > Sciuridae > Marmota > Marmota marmota. Next base: position 65,774,485 of record NW_026000026.1, on the reverse strand, counting down.
TATTTATCTTTGAACTCAGCCATCACACATCTAGAACTTTGTGCTTACAGTATTCCTCCATTCACATACATTCACATACACACACACACACAAATACCACATGTACAAGGTTATTCATGGTAGTACTGCATATATAGATAGTCGTACACTATGGTTTATCTTACAGATTTTCAGTTTTATAATGTTGTGAAAACAATATACATTCAGGAGAAACTGTACTTTGATTTTGAGTTCTGATCTTTCCCAGGTCTAGCAAAATGTGATATGCCACTCTCTCCTGATGCTGGGAAGCATAGGCAAGCTTCGTTTCTCAGCCAGCCACTTCATCAATTATGAGGGGAAATAATTGATACTTTACAAAGTCCTGTGTTACTCAGGTACAATGTTCAGTAGGTTAGGTGTATTAAAGATATGATTGACCTCAATATTTTCAATTTATGATTGGCTTATCAATACATAATCTGATCAGCTGGGCAAGGTGGCACACGCCTGTAATCCTTGCTGCTCAAGAGGCTGAGACAGGAGGATCACAAGTTCAAAACCAGCCTCAGCAACAGCAAGGTACTAAGCAACTCTATGACACCCTGTCTCTAAATGAAATACAAAATAGGGCGGGGGACATGGCTCAGTGGTTGAGTGACCCTGAGTTAAATCCCTGGTATCCCTTGAACCCCGAAAAAAAGACTTAATCCTATCAAAAGCCGAAAAGCATTTATATCTGGGGAAATTAGAAATAAGTTAAATGTCTATACACAGAAGCATGCTTGAATAAACTTACAGTGAAATGTCGTGCATATGTAAAAAGCATGAAAAGCTATCTGTGTGCAGAAATATTGTGAAATATTTTTGGATATACTGTTAAACAGAAAAGCAAAGTAAAGAATATCAATGTATGGTAATGGGGCTTATGAATAAGAGGAAAATAATTTGATAGAGTTACCTAAGTATATATCTTTGTACAGTTCTGACTTTAGAAACCATTCAAGTTTCAGTCAGAAATAAACAAAATCAACCAGGATAAAAAAAGGGGAAAAAACTTTTAAATGGGATACAACAGAAGCAAAAGAACAAAACTATTTCCAGTGGAAAACAACCACAACAAAAGGAATAGGGAATAAAGAACTAATCTATGTTCTTGGAAAATTACAATTTTTTTAATTCCATCATTATTTTTGCATTTATTATATTATTTTTAATATAAAGAAGGGATTTATGAAATTCTTTGAAAATCAATACTTGACTACAAAAGAAAACTGAAGACAATAGCCCTAACAAAATACCAAACTGTAGTTTCTAAATTTCACTTTCAGAAGTGTAAATTAGCTGAAATTATTTTCTGTGTATTCTAGCATTGAGTCAATAAGCCAATACATTGTGAATAACAGGTGCTAAGTTTCTCATTGTCAGAGAAAGAAATTACAAGTACATAAAAAAGAGAAGATGGCATGAACTTTATGATGTTGGATTGGAATGAGAAACATCAATGTGAACTCTTTAGTTTTTTGTTTTGGTGTGTTTTGTTTTGTTTTGTTTGTACAGGGGATTGAATTCAGGAGCACTTGACCACAGAGCCACATATCTACCCCCTACTTTGTATCATGTCTCAGCTTCCCAAGCTGCTGGGATTGCAGGGGTGTGTCGCCGTGCCTGAAGGTTGGAGTATACCTGAGCCATTTTCATGTAACTTCCATCTCTCTGTCCAAGGAAGCTGCTTTGTTTTCTTACCATCTCTTTGCTTTCAGGGTTTTTGGCCTTTTCTAATATATATATTTGTAGTTGGATACAATACCTTTATTTTATTTATTTATTTTTATGTGGTGTTGAGGATCAAACCCAGGGCCTCACACGTGCTAGGCAAGCTGAGCACTTCACCACTGAGCCACAACCCCAGCCCCTACTCTTTAGTTTTAAATAAATAAATCAAATAATATAACAAAAGGCACAGAAATACATGAGTGCATGTTTATTTATTTCCTAGCTCAGTCCATTGAGAAAACTTACAACAATGACACTCGAGCAGCAATGAGCACATCCAGGGCCACAGATATTATTTTCTAAATACCACTCTCCCATTGAAAAGAAATAGGATTCTTTTTTAAAATGGAGTATGAAAAGCATAAGATGAACCAAAATATAAGTACTCAACAAATGATGGGAATATATCAAAAAGACAGAGGAGCCGGTTTGAAGTGGTCCCTATTTGCCAAATATGAGCATGATAACAGGCAATGATAACAAAGGATTCTAACCCCTGAATAACAAATGAATCAACAACTTCACTCTAATACAGTAAAATTAATATATAAACTTAAAAAGTAAACTGAAGAGAGGGAAAAGTCCTTCATATATCTTAAAAACAAATTAATATATGTAAAATGAATGGAATTACAAGATCATTTCACAATTACAATTATGCTTTACCAATATTGGCCGTAATGCAATATGACTAGTATTCTTTTTTTTTTTTAAAAAAAAAAAGGAAGTTTAGATGAAGACCAGCCTAGATGGAGAGAGGCCTTGGAAGAAACCAACCTGCTAACATTTTGCTCTCAAATTTTTAGCCTCCAGCACTATGAGAAAATAAATTGGTTGTCTAGGCCATTCTGATCAGACAAATACAATATCCATGGTTGGGAGATGGTAAGAAAACAGAGCAGCCTCCTTGGACAGAGAGATGGAAGTCACATGAAAATGGCTCACCTATACTCCAACCTTCAATTATCCTTCTCTGTATTTGAGTTAAATAAGAAAGAAATGCATGTCTGCCTTTTGCTAAGTGCTTTAACTGAGCATTGAATGTCCCTCAAAAGTCCATTGAATGTCCTCAAAAGTTAAAGGCTTGATCCACAGGGTGATACTATTCAGAGGTGGTAGGATCTTTAAGATGTGGGGCCTAATGGAAAATCCTTAGGTCACTGAGGGCATGCCCTTGAAGGAGATTATAGGACACCTGTATTTCAGTCTTTCTCTGCCTCCCAGCTCATGATGTGAGTGGTGTGCTCTACCACATACTCCCCACCAGAGCTCAAAGCAGTAAAGTCTTGGACTGGAAGTTCTAGAACCATAAGCTAAAAAATCTTTTTCCCCTTTATAAATTAATTGCCTCATGTTTAGTTAAGGTAGTATCTGCTCAATTTTTCCACAGTAAAGTTATGATTTAATTTTCCTTTGTAATTAATAAGTACCTTATAGAAAAAACTTTGACATGTTACACCTCCAATTTTCACCAACTAATTTTTACATCTAATTATGATTCTTGCCTAAATGACTTATTATGGTGTATAAGTCAATTTTGCATTCCCACCTGAAGTTCCATCTAGTATTCCTATACTCAAGAAGGCTATAAAGTGCTTTAATGGAGAAAATGCATGTGTTCAATAAGCTTTGTTCACTCATGCGTTATAACACTGTTGGTGGTGAGGTCAATGAAAACCAACAATACATATTTAACAGATATCATTAAATGCAAACACATACAGAACAAAGTTATGCACTCACTGACTGTAGAAAATATGACTTTATAGAACTAAACATTGTATGTTCCCTAAGAGCAGTGACTCAGTATTTGCTAATTCAGTGTTCACAGTGACTTTATAGAACACAACTACCATAAATAATAAGAATCTTCCAAATTTGACTGTTTTTCACCAATTCAGCTTCCACCTAGGTCCAATCCAGGATGACCTCACCTGCCGGGATTACTGCAATAGCCTAGAAATAAATGATCGTTATTTTCATCCCTCCCCCATCTCTCAAACTATTCTCAATAAGGCTGCCAGACTTATTCTAAATGTTTAAAATGTTAAATTAGTTCGTGTCATTTCTCTGCTCAAAACCCTCCAATGGCTTCCCATTTTAGAGCAGAAGCCAAAATGTTTGTATTACCAAGTACCTACATGATTTGTGCCTCTCCTGCCACCCACCATCATACTTCTTGTCTGACCTCACCTCATCCCCCCACACCATTTCCCTCATCAGTCACCACAATTCCAGACCTATGGGCTATTCCCTATACTTAGAGTACTCTTTGCCCCAAGTAATCACCTAGTTCACTCCCCCTTCCTCTACTCTTCATTTAAATGACTCTTTCTCCAAGAGGCTAACCTGAACACACTCCAACACACCATTCACCTACCTTGTTTTGTTTTTCCCCATCATACTTGTCACCATTTAATATACCATGTTTCATCTATTTGTTTTATTGACTATCTTCTGCTCTAAACTGTAAGCCTAATAGAAATAGGGATTTCTGTTTATTTTATTATCTACAATCTCACTGGTTAAAAGAATAGTGCCTAGCACATAACACTAACTCAATAAATAGTTCTTAAATGCATGAATTGAAAATTATTATTTGAAAAATAAAATTTACATTTAAATAATTTTTTTAAAAAATTAAGTTACAGGGGTTGGGGTTGGGGTTGGGGTAGAGTGCTCGTCTAGCACGTGCAAGGCCCTGGGTTCTATCCTCAGCACCACATAAAAGAATAAATAAATAAACAAAATAAAGGTGTTGTTTACAACTAAAAAATAAATATTTAAAAAAAATTAAGTTACAGAAAGATTGTAATTTTTCATCTAATATTTAGATCATGTTGCTTATTTTATCAATATTACTTTCTGATATCAACTTTCTAGTAATAAAGTCCAAAACTAATATTTCTAAGAAGTTTACCTACAAAATATAGAAAAATCAAAAGATATAACAATACCTTCCAAATGGAACTTAGATTTTTTTATTCAACAAAACTTAAGCCAAGTAGGAACAAATCAAAATATTGTGCTTTTGCTATATTTTTAGAAGTTTATATAAAGAATACAAGTAAATCATGTAGCATGTTCCATTCCACATCATATTTCAGCATCTAATGATAATATTTTAACTGTCATTCCAATTCATGCACAGCTTTAATCTAATGCAAATTAGATTAATAACTAAGAGTGCCATAACTTTTAATAACCTTGCAAAGTTTCTATCATATTAAGTTCCCTGCAGTGAAAAGCATTCATGCCATAAGTTAGCTGCTGATAGATCATATATTAATGAATAGAGGGGGGAAAAAAACCTCTCACAGGTGTCTTCAATAGAACTATTCATCAACAATAGCTTGAACTTCACTCTGACCTTTAGTAACTACTATATCCAAAATGCATTTCTTCCATATGTTGAAGAACAAAATACATTTGAATTCCAAAATGTTCTCTAGAAGACCTCCATTCACTACCCATACATGATTCAGATGTTTAAGTTACTGTGTAAGAAGGACAGTTACCATTCTTGATTAACTCAAATTTTAAAAATCAACTAAGAGAGCCTTTAAAAAGTCTCATTCATTTTTTAAATTTTGGATTTATTTAAACATAAATTTAACCATCTGTCACAGGACTAGACTCATTTCAAACTGTTTTTCATAATTAAAGTACTCTTTTAAGAGGCAACTCAAAGGATCTAACCAACTTCAATTGACTATAAAATATCTCAAACCTATTCATAATGCATGAAGAGTCAATTTAAGAAAATCTAGTTCCTAATTACAGAAAAATTTACTTTTGAATGAAATTTGAAGCTACTTCTCACAGTTTCAGCAGTAGGTCCCTCTTATTCTGCTAGGGTAAAGAACTGTAAAGTATAAAAGAATTTACCAATCCCTTAGCACTTTTTTGTTTGTTTCTCATACAGAAAGAATTATTAGAAAGAGATTGTTATAAAAGAGCGTCCTTTCAAGCTTCTCTAAACTGATTGTCATGAGCATGAATAATTCAATTTTGTAGATTTTTTAAAAATCTGATGTGTGATAAAGAAGCAGCATTCAGATTTGACCTCATGCAAGAGAGAGCCTCACAAATATATTGTGGATATTTTAAGGCTTAATTAAATAAATTAATTAAAAAACTTAGTGTATGTGAACTATAAAATTTAAAAGCAAAATTATATTCAGCTCCACTTAATTCAACATTATATGATTTAGTATGGTATTGCTTAAATTTTATAAAATTTGCAAATATTACATTTGCCCTTAAAGTTTTTTCACTTTGGAAAAACATACTTCATGGCATAAACACAAGTACCTGCGTACAGGAATACAGGTAAAGATAATAGATATTTTTACAACATCAACAAGTAGAGGAAATAGTAGGCCCCAAATATTTCAGAATTAATAAACTCACACAACTCACAAAACACATGAGTAAATAAAATAAAGTTCACTAAGAGTCTACAACTTAGGTTAATGTGTTTTTGCCTTTCATTTTTGCTAATGAAGTTTTATTTAATTCATTTTCTTTGTAGAAAGAAACAAAACTAACAAAACCAGAAACATGAAAGTCAGACAGACTTGGTTTCATCTAATTTCATGTTTTTAACTCTGTAAATCCTGCACTTAAAAAAATGTGTGTCTATAAGAAATTTCCAGGGTTGGGATGTAGCTTAGTGTTAGAGCACATGCCTAGCATGCCCAAGGCCCTAGGTTTGATCCCCAGTACCACCAAAAAAAAGGTAGGAAAGAAATTTAAAACTACTATTAAAAATTGGACCAAGTTGATAACACAGATTGACTCCAAAACATAACAGAATACACAACTGAGTCAAATAAAAGTACAAATAAGTATTAAAAAAAATAGCCATCACAACAGTAGTCTCAGAATACAGTGGAATTCATTTAAAAATCAAATCTGAAATATGTCTAGAAAAATGTCAAAACATTAGGTAATGAAACAACACACTTTCTAAATAACCTACAAATCAAACAAAAGTTCAAAAAGAAAACTAATAAGTATTTTTAACTGAAAATACAAGATTTAAAAATTTGTGAGTGCTAGGGATGTACCTCAATGGTAGAACACTTGTCTAATATACAGAAGACCCTGGTTTCAATCCATAGCAAAGGAAGGAAGGAAGGAAGGAAGGAAGGGAGGGAGGGAGGGAGGGAGGGAAAGGAAAGGAAAGGAGGAAGGAGAAGTGAAGGAAGGAAGAAAGGAAGGAAGGTAGGTAGGTAGGTGTAGTATATTGCTAAAATAGTACATATGGACAATTATATCATAAATGCCTGTACTATGAAAGATTATTCTCAAATTCATTCACAATCTAAATTTCCACATAAATAAAATTTAAAAAGAAGTGCAAATCATACATACCTAAAGCAAGGCAAAGGAGAGACATAATAAAGAACAGAGCATAAACCAATGAAATAGGAAGTCAAAAATCTCAAACAGGACTGGGCTGGAGCTCAGTGGTAGCGCACTTTCCTGGCATGTGTGAGGCACTGGGTTCGATTCTCAGTACCACATATAAACAAATAAAGTAAAGGTCTATCAACAACTAAAAAAAAAAAAAAATTAAGAATATGGAACAAAAACAACTCTATGAAGCCAAAAGATGATCTTTTAGAATATTAGAAAAATTGATAAACCTCTAGCCAGAATGATCAGGATAAAAACAGAGAAAATACAAAATGCTAATATCAAGAATGAGATGGAAATATCAGTACACATTCTATAAATACAAAAAGGCAAATTAAGAATTCATGAACAACTTAATAACAGTAAATTCAATAACTTAAATGAAATAGACAAACTTCTTAAAGAATACAACCTACCAAACCTAAAGTAAAAGGATATAAACTAAATAGCCCCATAGTAATTTTTAAAAAAATAGAATTTATAATTGAAAACCTCTTCCCCCCCCAAAAAAAGGGATAAATAAAACACATATCACAAACAAATCCTACCAATATTTAACAAAGAATATCAACTCAATGCAAGTCTATCTAGAAAATTGAAGAGGAGGTACACATTCTGAGGCCAATGCTATCTTATATGGGAATGAGACAAAGATATGACAAGAAACATAGATAGAGATGAAAAATTAGAAATACAAACTTAGAAAACCATATCTAACAATGTAAGAAGTGGTGATACATCATGACAAAGGATATTTTATTCTAGCAATGAAAAATTAGTTTAACATTTGAAATGTGAAAATCCAAATAATTTGCCACCTTAATACACTAAAAAATAAATACATGTTAATCATAGAACATACTGAAAAAGCATTTGACAAAATTTAATATTCATTTTAAAGCAAGAATAGAAAAAAAAATTCAGCCTGATTTTTTTTAATCTTTTTTTTTTAATTTTTTATTGTTGGTTGTTCAAAACATTACAAATTTCTTGATATATCATATTTCACACTTTGATTCAAGTGGGTTATGAACTCCCATTGTAATCTTCAAAAAACTATAGCTTTTCCCTGAGTTCAGTAACAAGGTAAAGCAAAGTTGTTTGTGCTTATCATTTCTATTCAAAATTATACTGGAAATTCCAGCCAATTAGTCAAGAAAAAGAGAAAGGATGAAAAAATAAATAAATAAAACTCTTCATTCACAGACAACATGACTCTATAGGTATGAAATCATAAGGAATTTATAATGTATCATATATGAACACACCAAACAAAATTAAAGAAATGATACCATTCACAATAGCACTAAAAGTAATAAAATAATCAGAATTTTGATAATAGAAATGCAAGGTCTGCACATGAAAAGCTATAAACATTGCTGATGGAGAAAAACTAAGATGTAAATCTTACAAATAAAACATTTCATATTCAGAAACTAGAACACTTCAATATTGTTACTAAGTCAATTCTCACCTATTTGATCTATTGATTTGAAACAATCCTTATTAAAACCCCTATAGGCTATTTTGCAGAAATCCACAAGAGAACTAAACATGCATATGGAAATGCAAAGGACCTAAAATATCTAAAACAATTTAGAATAACAAAGTTGTGAAAATAACACTACTTTATTTTAAAAATTATAAAGTTATAATGCTATGCTCTAAATATCTATCTCCAAAACTCAATTTATTAAAACACTAATCCCAAAATGCTATGGTATTAGGAAATAAGACCTTTGGGGAAAATATTAGATTATAAGGGTAGAGCCAGCAGAAATGGGATTAGTGATCACAAGAACAAGAGAGCTCATTTGCTATGAAACAGGAAATGGATCAAATAACAAATCTACTGCACACTTGAGCTAAGATTTCTCAGCTTCCTAAACTGTGAGATACAATTTTATGTTACTTATAAGCTACCTAATTTATGGTATTTTGTTACAGCAATACAAACAGATTTAGACATATAATCAACAAGACAATGTGGTATTGATATAAAAATAAACAAATAGATCAGGAGAGCTGAGTTTAGAAGTAGACTCACACATATAAAGTCAGTTGATTTTTTTGAGAATGAAGCCAAAGCAATTCAGTAAGAAAATAATAATCTTTTCAGAATGGTGCTGGACTAACTGAATTGCATTTTTGTACTATATTTTAAAAGTAAATTAAGAATAGGAGTTAATGGGCTGAGGTTGTGGCTCAGTGATAGAGTGTTCACCTCCCACATGCGAGACTCTTGAGTTCTATCCTTAGCACCACATAAAAAATAAATGAATAAAATAAAGGTGCTGTGTCCAACTACAACTAAAAAATAAATATTAAAAAAAGAATAGGAGTTGAAAACTGAAATAAGTATTTTTCACATGCACATACACACAAAAAAAAACACACCAAAAGACAACCTATACAAGAAAAAAATTAATGAATTATACTTCTGCAAAATGAAAAACACAATTTAAAAAATACCAGATTCACACCAAACCATATGTTGGCAAAAAAGATACAAAGAGAGCCTAATTTTTAACAAATCATTAAAACTAGATGTCCACACATAGAAGAATAAAACTAGACACCTGTCTCTTACCACCCAGAAAAGTCTATTCAAAATGGATCAAAGACCTAAGATTTAGACCAAAAACTTCATCAGTGCTAGAAGAAAATGTAGGACCATCACTCCAATACACAAGCACAAGCAACAACTTTCTCAACAGAACTCCCAAGATCAAGAAATAATTCCAATTATTAATAAATGGGATGAAATCAAATTAAAAAGCTTCTGCACAGCAAATAATTACAATTAAAAGCATGAAGAGAGAGCCTATAGAACGGACAAATATCTTTGTTAACTACTCCCCCAATGGAGGATTAATACCCAAAATATCTAAAGAACTAAAAAAAATTACCATCAAAAAAAATAATAATAATCCAATCAATAAGTGGGCGAATGAACTAAACATACACTTCTCAAAAAAAGAGATTCAAATGACCAACAAATAAATGAAATGTACCAATATTAAACTTCTTAAGTGTGTTAAATTATAGATATGCTGGAAACTGTCATAGTTATTAAGGAATATATACTTGGGTATTCAGGGGGAACTATTACAATGTTTATAATTTACTTCAAGAGGTTCTGCAAAAGTAAACTTTATACATATGTGTATATGCATACATACATACATGCATAGAAAGATAAAGAAAGAGAAACAGCAAAAGCAAAACAGTGACAAAATTTTGATAATTTGTGAATATGGGTAAAAAGTATGCATGTGCTCATTTTCTTACAATATCAACTTTGCTGTGGGCCTAAATTGTTTTAATTGGGTAAATCCTTTAATGAAAAATTCAACTTTCAATTGCTTGAAGATAGGATCCACATCTTTTATCTCTGGTATTTATCAAATAAGAGACAGTCTTATTATACAAACTGAATAAATTAACTAACCAGTTAATTAGTATATAAATATAAAATGATAAATAATGAATTCAGATTAGTTTAAGAATCCTGAAATAAGTACACTGATGAGAATCATCTATGAAAACTTGCTTTCTTCTTTTGTAACAATGTTCTTTTTTTAAATTTTTATGAAAAAATTTTTAAATCTATACAAAGGTAGAAATACTTGTTCAATACATCCCCAAGTACTTATCAATTGGCTTAAAGAACCAACTCATGACCAATCAAGCATCAACTATACTTTCATTTACTTATTCCCCATCCCCTGGAGTATTTAAAAGCAAATATCAGATATCACATAGCATCTTGGCTGTGAATATTTCTGTATTTACATCATAAATATAGAAGCCTGTAAGAAAATAACCACAATTTCATTATCACACCTAAAATATAATAAAATTTCCTTAATAGCATTAAATATACAAATCTCCCAGATTATCTCATAATTTTAACCCTTGATCTTCAAATCAGGCTTCAAACAGCATCCATTTAAGCACACTGTAAAATGCCAATTCTCACAATCCCAGATACCTGTTTGATTTATTCCCACAATATTCATCCCTCCCCTTTACCAGTAAGACATGAAAAAGGAGAAGGGAATGATGAGTTTTTGCTACCCACTGGTCCAACAGACTTAGCCTCACTCCTGCTCTCACCTGATGGTACAAAACAAGCCAAGTTCAGCAATTTAGATAACTCTTTGTCATTTCCTGGCACAAATATTCACTGGTTTGTGATTTTTTAAAAATTAATTAATAGACTAAAACCCACATTAGAAATGCCTGACTTGTTTCCCTTGTGTAACTACAGTGTTGATGGCAATCAAAGGTGGTCATTAAAACATATACTGTAACAAACAATGCCTGAATTCCCCATCTTGACCAGGGAACCTCAGCCAACCTCTGAAATGTCTCCTAAGAGATAAATCCCACAGTAGTATTTGTTTTCTAATACATACAATAACAATGAAAGAAAATATTATTCTCTTTGACACTAATTAGTGCGGGTAAAAGCTTTATGACTCACAAAATTATTTTGTATTTAAACCTAAGCATGTGTTTAAATATATAAGTATTCAGATTTTAATCTGCAGTAAGTAAATTTGCATATTTTCCTTTCAAGTCTTATTATTCTATGCTGCTATCAAGAAATGCCTCTAACTAAAATACTTACTAAAGTGACAACCCTAAGTAAGAGGCTCTCTCTCCCCTTTACTCATTGTTTCAAGCCAGCCTTTCGTTAAAGGGCTTATGCTTTGGAAATAGTTGAACATAAATAGGGAAGGCCCCAGCAAAGCTTTTAGAATTATTTTCCATATTTCCAGCTTTCTATTCCCTATTTGCCTTGTTCTGTATATATCTTCCCCAAACCTCCTTTCTCTTCTTCCCAATTATCCTTTACACATTTTACAACTGAAGAGCTACAGATGTAATCATTATTAATAAGAATCATCAATGGATGTCAAACTATGGATGGAAGATTTTTAGGTTACACAGAATTCACACATGCTAAAATATTTTTTCAAAGTTACTAATTGCATGGGGTAAAGGTACCTTTAAAAGGGAGGGATCTAGTGATCACCACTTCAGTAATCAAATTTGACCAAGCACTAATAGTGACACAATCCAACTTATAAGCCCCTTGATGGGGTGTATAAAATAAAGCACACATATCACCTATGAAGTGTTCTTGCCAAAAATGTTTAAGCTGAATCTAATCAAGCCTCTAGCCCTACCCAATTTATAAGAAGTATAGTGGGTAGTCTAGGGACTATTGTCTGAATAAGCAATTAAAGCCAAAATATGAGAAATTTGATTGGAAAACTGTCCTGAACTCGGGGGCGGGGGGGGGATAATATCATGAACAAAAAGTGGGGAATACTATTCTAAGTGAAAATATTTTAAAAGTGTAAAGAGACACAATAATCAAAAGTGGTATGTTTGCTTTGATCAGATCCTAGTTTAAAATAACAACAAAATAATGACAAACAGAAAAAAAATAGCTGTAAAAGATATTGTGGGGACAATTTGGGAAACTAGAAAACGGAATGGATATTAAATGATAGTAGGGCTATGTTAAGATGCTGGGCAATATAAAAAATGGTAGTAGAGAATTATTATTTTCTTAGATATAATAACTTTATGGGGAGTATTAGAAGAATATTCCTATTCTTAGGAAATAGATGCTGAGTCACTTAGGGATCAAAAGTATGATGCCTGAAACCTACATTCAAATGGTTCATAGGTTCCAGTGTGGCAGAATGTTAACAGTTGTTGAATCTAGGTGGTCAGTATGAATATTCTCCATACCGTCTTTCTAACTTTTATGGTTATTTAATTTTTTTTCTTAAAAGGTTCTATAAAATACAAATAATGATGAACTTCTTGCTTGGGCTGGGGTGGCGGGTGCTGCTTTTTCAATCTGTATAAATTGAAGCTGGTCTGAAAAAGAATTGGATTAACTACTGTATTATGAGCTGAGGAGAAAGTGGGGAAGATTTCCCTCAGTGGCTACTTTCTATCTCCTTTTTCCTATTTTCCTTTTTTGTATCTGGTATTTACAGGTAATTTCCATTCCCTTCTCATAACTTAGAACAGTCTTCTTAAAGTAGCCTGAGGCACTTGACCAGCCTAACTTCCACAATTATCCTCTTTCTACCTAGGTTAACTTGATCCCTTTTAACTTTAACACTTGCACAGATTCTTTTCAATTTTGACTCACCCTAACCCATTTTCTTCACCTAATTTGTGGAAGCCATAATCCTTCATCCATGTTTCTCTTTCATTTTGGTCACCTCCTCTTATTCACTTTAAAGGTACATTTAGAGGAATTTGCATTTTTATTAAACCTTATAGGAGGTGATTTTTCTGTCTGTAAGCAAAGAGGCACTGACATGGCCAAAAAAAATGAAAAACTGTAGGTATGTTTGTGTTTAGTAGTGATGGTGACAGTGATTGGAGGAATCTATTTACCCCCTTGTATACTTCTTTGATATCAACTCAAAATAAAATAAAAATGGACTAGGGATGTACTTCATAGTACAGTGCTTTTCTAACATCCATAAGGCCCTGGGTTCAATAACTAGAATTGTCCAAAAGAAAAAAAAAAAAAAAGAAAGAAAGACAAGGAGGAGGGTAAAAGGGGAGGGAAAAGGAGGGAGAGCCATATCTAAATCAGTATAATTCTAATTTATTGGAATAACAACAATTTCATTGTGCAAGATAAAGCCATGAAGGAGCTTTTTACTTTAGTTATTCCCACAAAATAACAAAAGAATATATAATAAAAGACAAAGAGAAAGTGCATTAGTAAAAGAAAAAGGTAAAATAAGAACCAAAGAAAATTAGAGTTTCCAGTAGAGCTTTTATTTAGTTAGTAAGACAAAATTTTTAAAAATACCAAAAAAAAAAAAAAAAAATCTTTTTTTGCAATGTTTTAAAAATCTACATATGAAGACTGTTTAGTCACATTTAAACAAAAAACAAATATTGCTCAATTATAGCAATAGCAAAGCTTCTGTTCATGATCTTTGATTAATTTCTGCTGAAATCTAATATATGAAAAATTTAGAAACAAAATTACAAAAGTAACCAATAAGAAAACATAATCATAAATCTCTGTTTTAAAACACAACCAACATGGTCCTTTCTACTTTTTAGTATCTCTTATGAAAACTCTAAGACAATGTAGACCCAAATAACTCAGTTATAAAGCCAAAATAAAGCTATAAAAGCTATAAAATCATCTTTGGGTTTTAATGGGTTTTAAATACCAGAGATAAAAAGAAGATTTTAATCTTTATTCTATTTTTTTAAGATTCCTAAACAGAATACTGTTTTTCTTATTTAATACTTTCTAATTAAATAAAACATAAAATGCTAGAAAAAAATTTATACACTCCTTGCATCTATTACAAATACGATGTAATTCCATTTAATATGAATTATTCAACAATACTTTGAGTCATTTAAAACAAAGTATGGTTTACTATACAGTTTGAGAATTAGTCTATTTTTGGTTTATTTTGAGGTTTTTTTGTATGTAAATTGTACTATATGGAATCATTCTACTACATATAAAGATAATTTTCAAACAGCAAGAACAAAAATTATTTAAATACACATTTTTTTCATAATCTTTCCATACCTTTAGCTAAAGCTTCTTTATATTTCTCTTTGGCAGAATTCATTTCTTTTATTAATTGTCTATAACTGGATTTTAATTTCTCCAATTCTGTTTTTGTAACCTGTAAAAAAAATAAAATGCAGAATTTTTTAACATTTAAATTTAAATCAAGGAAGGGAAGAGGGGAGAGAAAAGGGAAATACTGGAAAATGATATTGGCCAAATTATAATGTGATATTGTGACTATATATGAACAAATTCCAACATCATATACAACTATAATGCACCAATGAAAACCAAGGAAAAATAAATAAGTTTAAATTGGTCAAGAACTTGAATTCCAAAAAACTAATTGATATGTATTTTACTACTTATAGCCCTTTACTGTACAATTATAGCCAATAAAACTACGAATTAGCTTAAAATCAGTGATAAACTCAATAGCATATGATAACAGATAAACTTCTCAAAAGAGGAAAATTAAGAGTAACACTATAATTGTCTAAAATCTAAAGACTAAACAAATTAACTTGCAAGATACCAAAATATCCGCAATAGGAAAAAGTTAAAATATTTAACCATTGTATAAAGTAACTTCACATTATTGGAAAACAGATAAATTTCTTAAGAATAAGAGCAAGACAAAAATCATGCTCTCTCGTCCTTTCAAGAGAAAACTCAGTCATTAACTATTTTGTTTTTAATTTTTTTTTTAGTTGTTGATGGACATTTATTTAATTTATTTATATGTAGTGCTGAGAATCAAACCTGGTGCCTCACACATGTTAGGCAAGCACTCTACCGCTGAGATACAACCCCAGCCCCACTGGTTAACTTTTAAGTTGCTACAGAACCAATTTATTATTGTGAAAATTAGCAAATTAATTTTTAAAAAAGCAAGCATTTACCTGACTTTTCCTATATGATATACATTTTAGGGTAACCAGATAAGAAAAGTCTTCTTTACAGAAAACTTTTAGTTAAATTGCATTAGGAAATGATAGAAGTGAAATACTGCTATTTCAAAAATCCCAAGAAAACAACAGATTTAAGTAACAAACATCAATCAATAGCTTATATTATTAGGCAAAATATTGCTGGGAAACTTCTCTAATATATTGATCAGGCTGACAAGACTGATACCTGTTAGCAAAGTTTACCACCACAGAAAGATAAAGAAGCAGGCATTACATACCTTCTGATATGAAAAAACAGAAAGTCTACATTACCACCCATGATGTATTCTTGCCCAAAATAAACAGAATCTCATTAAGCCTCTAAATCTAATTTTCAGTTTACAAGAAAAATGGAGAATGAAGGAATTATAAGAAATCATATCATGAGATGCAAACAGTAAAATCCAAAATGAAGAAAACAATTCTATTGAGCAAATTATCCACTTTCTTCAATAAATGAATGCCATTTTGTTAAAGGGACAGGAAGAAAAACCTACAGATTAAAAGAAAATTACCATTCAAATGCAATGTATGGACTACATTTGAATCCTGATTCAAACAAAGCAACAGTAAAAACATTTTAACAACAATAATTTGAATGTAGGATATTTAATTATTGTCACTTTAAGGTGGATTGATGGTAATGTTATGTTTTTAGAAGGTCTTAACAGTGTAGAAGAAAAAGTGGGTAGGACTAGAGAAAGAAAAAAAATATGTTGTCTATGTGGGTTATGGGTAGAAGAGTTCATGTGCCTATTCTTCTCTTTGCTTCCATAACAAAAACAGCTTTAATAAATTATCCAGAAGACAAAATCTGAGTATGACAAAATTTTGGAAATACCTTAAATAAATTATTTTGCCTATTTCTGTATTATTTATTCTTTGTTATTTATGCACAGTGTTACGTGATACACATCTAATTTTTATAAAGGCTAAAATCTATTTCAGTAAATAAAAAGTAATCTAAATAATTTTCAAAAAGCACTCTGTTATAGGTTAATTGGCAGCACGTTTTTCTTTTTTGCACGTAGATAAAGTAACTATTTATCTTGTAAGATATAAGATACTACTTATTAGAAACACCAAATCTATTTCTTGATAGGAAATGATGAGTAAACAATTCTTAAGTCAAACAGGATAAAATATTCGTCAAGTTTAAACACAAATTGAAGAAAGAATTCAATATGGAAAGACAAACCTTGATCATCTCTGCCTCTATCTGCTGATGGACACCTACGTAACTTTTCTTCACCTGCTGCTTGTCCTTGATCATCATGGTAAGCCTGTGTAAGGGTCCAGAGTTTAGATCCTCTGCATGCATCTTCATTATCCTACTAAGTTGTTCGGTCTGCTGAATCATAAGTAGCCAAGACTTAAAAAAAAAAAAAAAGAAAAGAAAGAAAAATTGCATTGTATTAGAAGCTCCTGTTTAGCTATGATTTAAGTGTTCAAAACCTTTAAATATTTAGCTTACTGTAAATTATTACATTAATATAAAATGAGAGATTTCTGGAAATTGTGCAGTGAATTATGGATGATTTGTATTTAACATCTTCAACTACAGATGCTTCAAAATTCAGTATTCAAGGGCTATACAGAATACTAGGAAAAGGATTAAGGGATCCTGAAAGTCTACGCTTGGACTTCACATTTGTTTTCCAATACGCTGAAATACTGTTCTTCTCACACCATTCAAATGCCCCAGTAAGACTACCAGTTCCTAATAGTCAAATAGTCCCATCTTCATCTCAACCTGCCCTTCTGTGGCATTTGATCCTGGCGACTTGAACTTGGCTTCCTTTTCCATCTATCTTTAGTGAACAGGAACATTCCCACCTTATTTTCTTCTTTTCTAAAATTTCCTGCTCAACCTTTGGTGCCTGCTCTTCTTTTGTTCCCTTTGCCTTAATACTGGATTTCTGCATAGTTTCCAACTTTTTAAAATAAATACAATTAGTTCTCAATAGCACAACATAACTAAGGGACATAACATGTTGCTTCAATATCAGAGCTACATAATGGTGAATTTGAAACGAATGGGCATACGGAGACTGCTAGAAAAATTTTATTATTAATTAATTTATTTATTAAAGTCTAATAGACTTTATAACCTACATATACTGAAAATAAAAAAGAGGAATGTTCATTATAGTTGTTCATATATTCTGCTAGGCACAGTGTTACATGCCTATAATCCCAGTGGTTTGGGAGGCTGAAGCAGGAGGATCATGAGTTCAAAGCCAGGCTCAGCAAATTACAAATTAGCGAGTCCTTAAGCAACTCAGTGAGATTGCTCCTCCCCCGCTTTTTTTTTTTTTTTTT
>NW_026000026.1:65732821-65756415 GCF_001458135.2 Marmota marmota marmota | reverse complement strand
CTTTTTTTTTTTTTTTTGGTCCTAGGGATTGAACTCAGGGCCACATGACCACTGAGCCACATCCCCAGCTCTATTTTGTATTTTATTTAGAGACTGGGTCTCCCTGAGTTGCTTAGTGCCTCACTCTTGCTGAGGCTGGCTTTGAACTCATGATCCTCCGGCCTCAGCCTCCTGAGTTACTGGGATTACAGGTGCACACCACCATGCCCAGCTGGGACCCCGTCTCTACATAAACTATAAGAAAGGGCTGGCATGTGGCTCAGTGGTTAAGCGCCCCTAAGTACAATTCCCGGTACCCCACCCCCTAAAAAAATCTATTCTGAAATAATTACTGGAGAACTATCATAGTCACAGAATATCCATATAAATGATACAACAACAACACAAAAAGGCAAGGAATGATTTCAGATATTTACAAAAATAATTTATTTTTTATCTGTAAATGAGCAAGATTATTCTTGTCCTATTAACATTCTAGTAGAATCCTAAACTGACATTTCATTAAGAATCTATATCAAAGCTACAGCCTAAAGTAGTTGTAACTCTTAGTCACAATCTGACTCCAGGTGTAATTGGTAATCTTATTTTATATACATTTCAATATGCTAAAAGAGTAAATAACAATCTTTGAGAATATTTGTTTGGGAGAGGAACTGTTTCCAGTGGGAAATGCTATTATGTACATAAAAAGTGATAAGTGGCTTATGAACCCATTATATTTACTTTCAAGTTTGAAAGTGTAACACATAGTAGGGCCTTTACACCACAAAGTAATTTAAAACTGATGTAGCTCTTCCTTTAAAAATATAAAATTTAGGGACTAGGGTAGTGACTCAGTGGTAGAGCACTTACCTAGCATACATGAAGCACTGGGTTTGAGTCTCAGCACCACATATAAATAAATAATAAAAATAAAGGTCCACTGACAACTATTATATATGCATGTATATGCATATGTATGTATACATATATACATATATATACTTTAACAAAGATGAAAACAATAAAAACTATACAAAATGGATTAAAAATAAAAATTAAATAGCCATAATAATTGATGTGGCTTTGCCTATTTATCTAATATTTTCATGCTGAAAAATACAATATTGAAAAAATATCCTATGGTATGTGCACAATGTTGAGGTACAAATAGCTTTAACATAATAGGTAAGTAAGAAGAGTCAGTGTTCTTGCTCTAACTCCAAACAATAAATATTTTCTAAGTGCAATAAACATTTGTAATTCTGTGTAGCAGTTCTTGCAGCACAGGGGAGAAGCCTTCTTGTAAGTGAACACCAAAACCCACACAATTAGATTGATTGCCCTCCTCTCCCAGTAGAACATATCCACACTGCCTAATATCCCTTTTCACTGGAGTGACTGCAGGAAGTCCAAGGTCCCAAAGTATACATTATCATTTTGTCAACATCTTCTTGCCCTCAATGTCTCCTAATCCCACACAGGTCACTATCTACAGAATCTGGTACCCTCAGGAACTCCTGCTTTCTGATTAGAAAACTCCTCAGACCTCTTACTAGAATTTTCCATGTATCTTCTAGCTTTAATAAAAATCTGGTTCAGTTCTATTCCCAAAGTCCCAACATTGCTAATAAACATTCTTGCTCTTCCTTCATAAGTCCATGCTCTGTTGAAACTCAAACCACCAATCCCCATCAACAAGTCTTCAGATGCTACCTCCAAAATCTACCATACTTTTCTCCATCTCCACTGCCACTTCTTTGGAGGTTATAATTATCTCTGGCTTAGACATACCTCCCAAATGCTATATTCCCATGTTTCATTCCAATCCATTCCCCCTTAAAATAGCAAAAGAAATTAATAACACTGTCTTTCCTAAACCTCTACACTGAGATTTTTATGTATTTAAAGAAAATTCAAACTATTATCTAAGATCTATAATATCTCCCATTACCTGTCCTCTTTCTCTTTCCAACATTTCCTTTGCCATTTTTCACCTAGTTAAGTAAATTTTAGGAGCATCATTCTTTATTTGGTTTCCTTAACATATCAAGCTCCAATCTCCTTCTGGAAGTTTTTCCTATCTAATAGAAGCTCTTCCTCCCCTTTATATTGCAGGATCCCTCTCTTTGTTTAGTGATCAGCTAAATGTCATGTAGGTCTAATCCCTATTACTCTCTCTCTTCAAACAATTATTGATCTGCTCATATATTTGGTAGAATTGTTTTCTTTTTAAAAATAATTTTAGTTGTAGATGGTCACAATATCTTTATTCATTTTTATGTGGTACTAAGGCTTGAACCCAGTGCCTCACATGTGTGAGGCAAGTGCCCTATCACTGAGCCACAACGCCAGCCTGGATTTGTTCTTTTTAAGGCCTCCAAAATTAGAATCGAAGTCCTGTGAAGGCAGTATCATGTCTCTTTGATCATATTTCAGGTATTTACTGTGATGTCTAAAATAATAAATAACAAACATTCATTGATATAAGAAAAGAAGGAGGGGCAAACAAAGAGAAGGAGGGATGATATAGAATAAAACCATGAATAGAATATATGCCATAAAAAATAATTTTAAAAAATTTAACACAGAATTGTACAAAAAACAGCTTGCTAATAATGTTGCTTATAGTGAGATTTTACCAGTAGTAAAAGTCACTGATCCTTAAAGTTACAGAAAAGTTAAGAAATATTAAAAAGTAATAATAGCTTAGAAGTAGACTATATGATTAGCATGCATGATGCTCTGGGTTCAATCCCCAGAACCAAAAACAAACCTTACATTTAATTTTAGAAAAATTTAATCACATATAAAGAACAACAAATTTGAAAAAAAATACTATAGGAAATTTTACAAAATAGAATTTAAATATAACTATTAACAGAAAAGCTACAAAATATAAAGGTACTAATAATTTAACTGTAGTAGACTATACAAAATCCCAGAGAATACTAATAAAAATTAGGAGTGACTGATGGGAAGTTTATTTCCTAACTTTTCACAGAGAAGAGTTCAAATATAGCTTTAGTTCTAAAGTTTATAAATCAAGAAATATATGTTTAAGTGTGCAATTCTTAAATTTCAAAAGGTAAATAAGTGATTGTTTAGGAAAAAAAACGATTCATCTACCTTTTGTAACATTAGAACTAATTTTTTGGATTTTCTTGTTTGTTTGGTTTGGTTTTTTGTTTGTTTGTTTGTTTGTTTGTTTGTTTTTGTATGTTCTGGGGACTGACCCGAAGGCCATATGCATTCTAAAAAAGCACATACTCTACCACTGAGCTATCCCCCTCCTAGCCCTGAATATGAGTTTTAAGGAAAGATAACACTGTCCTTTAAAAAAAGAGAGAGAGGAAAGAAAATGAAGAAAAAAAAAAAAAAACAATGAATAACAACTGAAAATAAGTTACAAAATAAAAATGACACTCAACGTATCTGTTAAACATATGAAAATTAGATAAACATCTCTGATTAAAAACATCAAGTTGGGGAGGGCTAAAACTTCACTGCATGCAATACATAAAAAACAGACACAAAGTGAAATAACATTTAACAATAACAACAACAAAAAGACAAGTAAAAGACCCCCAGAAAAATGTGAACAAGATCCAGCAGGTTACATTCAAATGACACACAGTTGAATTTTAGGCACAAACTATGAAAAAAGAATGTCAATTAAATAACTATGAGAAATCTTTATGTTCCGCAAAACAGTGCCATCGAAATACGAAAAATAAAAATGATGGACAATACAATAACAAATCTAAGTAGTGACAGAATTACGTACACCCATCTCTGCTTGTGACAGATGAAGTTAAAAAAAAAAACTATAGAGTATCAAGTAATTTAATAATCAATCTATTTGACCTATCATTATATATTTTTTTATAGTACTAGAGGCTCAAACCCAGGACCTTACATATGCCAGGCAAGTACTGTACCTCTGAGCCACATCCCCAGTTCTAAATAAATTGATTTAAAATAAAATAAATAGGGCTGGGGATGTGGCTCAAGCGGTAGCATGCTTGCGTGGCATGCGTGCAGCCCGGGTTCGATCCTCAGCACAACATACAAACAAGGATGTTGTGTCCGCCGATAAATAAAAAATAAATATTAAAAATTCTCTCTCTCTCTCTCTCTCTCTCTCTCTCTCTCCTCTCTTCCTCCTCCCCCATCCCTCCCTCCCTACCCCCCCTCATTAAAAAATAATAAATAAAATAAAATAAATATAATAAAATCCAATAGTTGATTTCTAAGACTCATACCAAATAGACTAAGCTGCATTAGCTTAGTTATTGCCCAATTTCAGAAGTAAGAGAGCCATCAGGATACTATTATTGCTATTAAAAAGAGTAAGTTTAAGCTGGGCTTGGTGGTACATGCCTGTAATACCAGTGATTGAGGAGGCTGAGGCAAGAGTATCACAAGTTCAAGGCTAGCCTCAGCAACTCAGCAAAGGCCCCAAGCAACTTAGTGAGATGCTATCTCAAATAATAAAAAGGTCTAGGGATGTGGCTTATGGTTAGACATCACTAAATTCAATCCCTAGCGCCCCCCCCCCGCAAAAAAAAGAGCAAGTTTAAATATCTAAACACAGATGAACCTATAAAATAAATCAACTTTTTTTCCCAATACTTTTTCTTCCACCTTCCTAGACCCAGGGCTCCAGAATTACTTTTGTTCTTCTTGAACTTAAAGGTCATCCTTCTTATTCTTCTGAAGAAGAACAATACCAGAACGAAAATGTCCAGAATCATCTTTATCCCTCATCTAACCTCAAGTGAGGCTGAATCAAAGACTTTCATAGTCCCTTCCAGTACCAGCACCTGTGATCTTTCTCTCTTTCACCATTTCCTTAAAATGCCTGGATTTTTATGGCTTATGTCCAGAGAAGATTTCTTTGTTCATCCAGCTCTAGAGGATCTTTGATAATATAAGGCTGAACTACTTGGAAATTTCAAAGAAAATAATGAATTACAATTAAGTTCCTTGGAGATGTCTATTTCTTTTTCTCTAGCTTCCATGTGATACTCCTGCTCTCTACCATGCTACATCCCATATCCTTTCCCTGTCCTAAAGAAGTTCTGTTAACGCTCCCTTTCCTCTATGTCCAAATTCTCCCTGATTGGCTCCATCAGCTAAACATCTCTTTAAAAAGCAAAGCCCTCTCTTTTCTCTTCCAGCCTAACCAACCATTTCATCTACTGCCCTAATTTTTTTTAACCCCTCAAATAACTTCTGGGCAAACAAAAATTAGAAAACTGCATTTACTCATAAACCATGCTATTTATTCAGGACAACCCAGTTTTCTGTATCTCTATCAAATAAATGCTGGTTTATTCCATCATATGCTCTATAACATAGAACTTAGAGGTGGGGTTGATCATCTCCATTACTTCTTTCTAACCTTACCCCCTTTAAAGCTATCCACACTTTTCAAAATGACCCTCTGCTCCTGCTACTTAATACCATCAACCTCCTGCCAACTCACAGGGCTTCTCTCATTTTCTCTTTATACCAATATGATGAAGCAAATGTATTCATCTTATAAATATGGAAAATGGATGTCAAAGAGGTTAAATAATCTGTTCAAGGTCACACAGTGAACCAGTGGAAGAATTCAGATGCAAACACAAATATATTTATTAATGTGCTAGACCTGATACAAGTTGATTCTTGGAGGATACAAAAGAATGAAAACCTGAAGGCTCTTGTATCTGAGGGCTGCTTTAAAACTAACTATCTAAGCTAAACTAATCAGAGTACCATT
This sequence comes from Marmota marmota marmota, assembly GCF_001458135.2. NCBI lineage: Eukaryota > Metazoa > Chordata > Mammalia > Rodentia > Sciuridae > Marmota > Marmota marmota. The sequence goes on along the minus strand of NW_026000026.1, from coordinate 65,750,666 downwards.
TAAATTGGTTACAAATTTCATAGTAATCTTTAATCTTTAATTTAGTACTTTATTATCAGACTAGAGGCCAAAAGCCAAAGGGAAATGCTGCTTGCATTCTTTGGGCCACCTTTCTTGTAGCATGAGTATATCTAAGGAAAGAAGTCCTGGGCCAGTATTAGTGTCATTCTTGACATGACATGCTTTGTTAAAAGCTATAAAAATGAAAATGAAGGTTGGTGATGTAGCTCAGTGGCAGAATGCTTGCTAGCATGTGCAAGACCCTCAGTTTTATTCCCAGTACAAGGAAGGAAGGAAGGAAGGAAGGAAGGAAGGAAGGAAGGAAGGAAGGAAGACAGACTATCACTGTAATTGGGTTTCTAACTAAAATAATGGTTCCCCCCAAATCTCCATAAACAAAACAATTAAGACCTAAATCATCTTCTTAATAACCAACCCAATACCATACTCAATAATTAGAAACAGGACTACCTTAAGACATAGATAGCACATTGTATAGATAGCTTTATACAATAATTAACATAAATCTTAAAATGACTATTTTCCTACGGCCTAGGTTAACAATATAACTGGTTTGAGATATATAAATTTTAGAACACTTTTCAGAAATTTGAGTGGTATCCTAAATAATAGTAATATTATATCATAAAAATACAGATTTTATCTGAAATTATTTCCAAAGTTTTTCTAAGGTATTAAATGTGATTTTTTGATGCTGTTATTTTGTGACCAAAAATAAAATGTTTCCTAGAAATAAATGCATCATTTATTTCCATTTATTTCATATTTATTTTTTTGAAAAAAAAGGAATGATTCAATTTGGAAAAAATTTTTCTCTCCTACCTTCCTCCTCCAAAATAACATATATATATCAGTTACATACATTAAATAGCATCTCAGCTTTATACAACAATTAACATAAATCTTAAAATGACTATTTCATACTTAGGAAACCAAAAGAGGTCAATAGTACCAGTTATGCTAACATGAATACATGTCATAAAAAATAACTCTATACTCAATTTTTAAAAAATGAAAAGCTATATATAGGGAGAAATGCATATCTTTTAGAAAAGCACATCATGTCTTTTCTTGCCTTCTACCTTTGAACAAACAGATCTGTGGTAAGGTGAATCAGTATTCCGTAAACAGGTAGTAATTTATACCAAAACATACTTATTCTGGGACATAGAGTAAAAGAACAAACTACTACTGGAGCTATGATTATAGCAAAGCACTGAAAATAATCAACAACATGACTCAAGCTTGAAAAATAACTAAATAAATAGTTGTCATAAATAGCTTTTTGCTACAGACTGTATCCCACAACAACTTGTTTTCATTGTTCTTGCTTAAAATTTTTTTAAAGCATCAAAATTCTACAAAAAAAAAAAAAAATACATAGTTTCTTCAGTACACAATAACTCAAAATTAATTGTTCTCTGAAGCAGTAGCTTTTATTCTAAGTTTGCCTAACATAAGAAGGTTAGAGGCTCTGAGTCCTTATGGAATACAGAAATCTAGAAAACACTCATTAAATTTCCCCAAAACTAAAGTTTTCAAAAGTTTGACTACAAGTGCAAAGGAAACCTTAGATATTCTTCAATCATAAGAGCCTCTCTTTCTGCATTTTCTTCAGAGCTTCATAGTTTCCCTACTCCTACAACCCTGACTGCAATAAGAAACAACTGGGAGTCATTTAAAACACCAATCTTTGAGCTATTACAGAGATTCTGATTTAATAGGCTTTTGATAGGATCCCAAGCATCAATATTTTAAAGCTCTCCAGGCAATTCTAACGTACAAATTCTGCTGTAACAAATATTTGTGTCCCTAGTAATCATTGACTTATGCAAAATCATATACTTAAAGCTCCAGAGCTTAAGGAAAAATAGGGTTATGGGCATTAAACTCAAAAAATTAAATCAGGGATGCATTAAAAAAGACAATCAATAAAAACTTTGCAGTTTCACACTTACTGTGATTAAAAAATATGTAGCTACTACAACAAACATGGCACTTTAACTTGAAAAGATCTGGAGTTTGCTTGTCAAAGTCAATTTTAGAAGGATTATAACTTGTGAGTCACTGTAAAGTGGTAGAAAGAATTATCTATAATTGCACAAAAAGTTGCAATACCACACATGGATAAGTGTGGCTCATGACAAAGGAGTAAACAGAGGCAGCTAATAAAGAACTGAAATATATACCTGAAATCTATTCCTCAGCAACTTGGTTCAGCTGGGTAGTTTTCTACATTCACCCATTGCTTCCTCCAGTTTCACATGTAAGAAAAAATTCACATAAAGCTCAAATTGTTCCTTAATATTGTGCAGGAACAAATTCATCTTTTCAAATTAAATGTTGTACCAGAACTGACTCTGTAGCCAGACTTAAGAATTACTGCCTTAAATATATACACTGGTGAAACTTTAGTTTCACAGGCTCAAGTTATAGTATATGTGTATTGTACAACTACTAACAGTAAGTCTGATTCTCCAAAAAGCAATTTTCATTCCTTTTTATTCTCCTGTGGCATATTATAAATATTGCTAATATTTCCATGCCCTTTGCATTTAAAAGGTAAGTCAACATCTGCCTTCATATAAGTTGTGTTATTTGAGGATTATATATATATATATCACTGAGTTATTTAAAAATAGAGTTGACTATATTTAGACAGGTGAAATTCTAGATAAGCAAGAAATTACAAAGTAAAAATGATCTGCACTATAGAAGAAAAAAAAGTGTTCAAGATCACCATTAAATATGTGAAAAGAGCCAGACATGGTGATGCACACCTGTAATCTCCACTGCTTGGGACCCAGTCTAAATCAGGAGGATCACAACATCAAGGCCAATCCAGGCAACTTAACAAAATAAAAAGGTCAGGGGTTGTAGCTGGGTGGTAGAGCACTTGCCTAACATGTGCAAGACTCTGGGTTCAATTCCTAGCACAGAAGGGAGGGAGGGAGGGAGGAAGAAAGAGAAAGAGAGAAAAGAAAAAAATTTTAATTATACTCAGTTTTAGAGAAATATAAAACAAAATCACAGCAGATCACAAAAATTCAAAAGTGAGACAACACACACTGTTACATTCATTAGAAGAAGCTGACACTCCATCTAGTTCTGGAGGATATGCAAAATGGTATAAGATAATTAGGGAAATTTATATTTTTATTGACAATATATAAGAAAACTACATGCACATTTATATTTTGACCAAGGAATTCTATTTCTAGGAATTTACCCTAAAAATACCCATAAAAATACAAAACTACAGCCATGTAATGGCATTTACTGCAGCATTCTTTGTGATTATAAAATACATTAGAAACCAAAAATTCTGTATGTAGAAAATACATAATGCTCCACTAAAAGGAACAAGGACACTGAGGGAAAAGAGTTAATTCTAGGACTATAGAAAGGATGTTTCAAGATGAGCCTACTATACATATGCCAAAAAGTGCTACTCAAGAATGGAGGGGGAAACCAAGTCCAGGTAGTTGAAATCAAAAATAACTACCTAGGTCTCCTCCAAAACATTTCCCAACATTTCCTCCAAAAACAATATAAAGAACAAAAAGGAAAATAAAACCACACAAAAACCATGCCCTCAGGATTAAAGACAAAAATGTACACATTTCAAAATAACTTACAGTAAAAAACAAAAATAGCCAAATCACAGAGTGTGACTTCTCATTTTTTGTGTTCTATATTAGACACTGAAGAGACATAACAGCTAAATGAGATGGGTTCTTCTATATTAGACACTGGATCATGATGAAAAAGTGTTGCCAAAAAGATATTAGTGATATAGATGACAAAAGTAGGATATGGGATGTGTTTTTAATAATATGTGACAATGCTAAATTGCAATAATTTGATCATTATATAGTTGATACATTCTTTGAAAATACATGCACAGGTATTTAGAAATAAAGACCCATGACATTTTCAACTAATTCATAAATGGTCCAAAAAATACTACATATATATTTATATGAAAAAATTCTAATATATATTTACATTGTTAAGAGAACAAAAATGATAAAATGTTAATAACTAATGAATCAATTGAAGGACATAGTTTTTGTTTTATTCTTGAAACTCTATGGAAGTTTTAATTTTTTTAAATAATGACAAGAAAATCATAAGTTGTAAGACTTCCACTTCCAGTCACAATAGAGAAACAGGAACCAATTTATTCTCCTGCCTAAAATTAACAACTGAACAAAAATATAAAAATGAAAGCACTCAAGACCCTGGAACACAGAATGTGGTAGCACACACCTACAACTCCAGCAATTTGTGAGGCTGAGACAGAAGGACTGCAAGTTCAAAGCGAGCTTAGGCAACTTTACCTGTCTCAAATAAAAATAAAAAGGACTCCAGATGTATCTCAGTAGTAGAGTACTTGCCTAGCATGTATGAAGCCCTGGGTTCAAGCCCCAATATTGATGACAAAAACAAAACAAAACAAACCACCAGATATCAATAAATGAAAGACTATGATCCTGAGAGACTATAAACAAACGATCTGTGCCATAAGATTATTGCAGTTCACAGAACGGAGAAAATGATGAGGCCACCCATAGGAAGGAAGAGTCAAGTAGAACTCATGTGTTGAGGAGACTTAAGTTCAGAACACAGCTTTGACTTAAGTCAAAGCTCTGGAGAAAGGGACAAGGACAGAGTTTTTTAACAGAGGCATAAGGTACACGAAGAGAAAATTCAGGAGATTTGCAAAGACTTCCCCTTGATTATTTAGGTAACTACCAAGTTCAAAGGTATGAGCAAACTACTCAACACCTAGGAAATACCACCCAAAAGGATTATAGAGAAAAGTCTTGACATGGGGTCAAGAATCATACCAGGTCCCAAGAACCAGAGTTCAATGTAAAGGGCATCTTTCTGAGTACTAAATATGATCTTGCTTCAGCAGAGGCAGTAGATAAACTGACATTATACCTGTCTCTTGATAAAAGCAAGAACCAAGAAGAGTAAACTGTCTCCAAGTAACTTAACTACATCCCATAAAACTCTAGGAACCCAGTACCTTACAAAGTAAAATTCGTAATGCCTGACTTGCATCAAAATCAAAGATTATCAAGCACACAGATGCAGAAAATGCAACTCAAAATAAGGAGAAAACATAATCAATCAAAACTGATCCAGAATTAATACAGATGAAGGAAAATGAGAACAATAAAATAATTACTATGAATACATCCCATAAAGTCAAGAAACTAGAGGATATAATAAACATATTGAGTAAGAACGTGGAAGATATAAAAAAAAGATTCAAAATCTAATTAGAGGAGATATTTATAACTTGCTCATCTTTTTTTAAATTAATTTATTTATTTGTTCTAATTTGTTATTCATGACAGCAAAATGTATTTCAATTCATAGCACACATATGCAGCACAATTTTTAATTTCTCTGGTTGTATTCAAACTAGAGTCACACCATGTACCTAGGGTAATGATGTTCATCTCATTTCACCATCTTTCTACCCACAAGCTCTCCCCCCCTTCCTCTCTCTCCCCTTTTCCCTATAAAATTGCTCCATTCCTCCCATTCTCACCTTCCCATACCCTATTATGGATCAGCATTCACTTATCAGAGAGAACATTTGGCCTTTGGTTTTTAGGGATTGGCTTACTTCACTTAGCATGATATTCTCCAACTCCATTCATTTATTTGCAAATGCCATGACTTTATTCTCTTTTAATATTGAGTAATATTCCATTGTGTATATATACCACAGTTTCTTTATCCATTCATCTGTTGAAGAGCATCTAGGTTGATTCCACAATTTAGCTATTGTGAATTGTGCTACTATAAACATTGATGTGGCTGTGTCACTAAAGTGTGCCACTTTTAAGTCCTTTGGGTACAAACCAGGAAGTGGGATAGCTGGGTCAAATGGTGGTTCCATTCCAAGTTTTCCAAGAAATCTCTATACTACTTTCTCAACTGGTTGCACCAATTTGCAGTTCCACCAGCAATGTATGAGTATGCCTTTTCCCCCACATCCTCGCCAACACTTATTGTTGTTTGTATGCTTAATAACTGCCATTCTGACTGGAATGAGATGAAATCTTAGAGTAGTTTTGATTTGCATTTTTCGAATTGCTAGAGATGTTCAAAATTTTTCATATATTTGTTGATCGATTGTATATCATCTTCTGAGAAGTATCTGTTCAGTTTCTTAGCCCATTTATTGATTGGTTATTTGGGGTTTTTTGGTGTTAAGTTTTTTGAGTTCTTTATAGAACCTAAAGGTTAATGCTTTATCTGATGTGCCTGTGGTAAAAATTTGCTCCCATTCTGTAGGCTCTCTTTTCACCTCATGATTGTTTCTTTTGTTGAGAAGAAGCTTTTCAGTTTGAATCCATCCCATTTATTAATTCTTGGTTTTAATTCTTGTATATTAGGAGTCTTCATTAAGGAAGTGGGGACCTAATCCGACATGATGAAGATTTGGGCCTACTTTTTCTGCTATTAGGTGCAAGGTCTCTGGTTTAATTCCTAGGTCCTTAATCCACTTTGAGTTGAGTTTTGTGCATGGTGAGAGATAGGGGCTTAATTTCATTTTGCTGCATATGGATTTCCAGTTTTCCCAGCACTATTTGTTGAAGGGCTATCTTTTCTCCAAAAATGTTTTCGGCACCTTTGTCTAGTATGAGATAATTGTATTTATGTGGGTTTGTCACTGTATCCTCTATGCTATACTATTGGTTGACTCACTCATCTTTAACCAAAAAATGGCTCAACTACTTGATTCTACTTGATCTCTCCAATTCCTCCACCTTACAAAACAGACATGGGGCAAAAGAAAGAGGTAAGTTTTGGCAAATACAAGAAAATGAATGAATGGTCCATTGATAGAATTTAAATTTAAATGTTGGTAAAACAAGAAATGATGCAAGCAGAAGAGAAGATGTGGGAGACAGTGACTCTGCTTTAAGAGGAGGAGTCAGAAAGAGACAAAGTTCACCTCATGAATAAGGTTATGAAAGGAAACCAAAGACGCAAAATGTTTGACATGAAAAATACACGAGGTAGAATTAACAACAAATAAGACACTGAATAAAAATAAAATTAGTCAAGGGAATGAGAGAATAAATAAAACTAAATACAATGGAATGCTAAGAGAATACAGAAAAATAAATAACACAGCATCAGCAAACTTTGGGGCAACTTTAAATAGCCAAATGTACATGTAATTGGAGTTCCCCAAGAGGAAAATAAAGAATAAAACAAAAATTGTTAATAATACCTGAAATTTTTCTGAAGTCAATAAAAACTATAAGCCTCAAGTCCAAGAAAGTCAAATCCACAGCACAAAAAGCATAAAGAAACATGAAGTTACACATGAATTGCTTAAAAGCACTAACAATGAAAAAAATCATAAGCAGAGCTAGAGAGGGAAAAGATTAGATGCAAATTTTCCAGAAATAATGCAAGATGACAATATAGCAACATCTTTAAAATATTGAAAAAAAAAACTAGATTTCTATACACAGTTAAAATTGTTCTCAAAAACAAAAACAACATATTTTTACAAGTTCAAAACCTGAAAAAAATCCATTACCATCAGGCCTACACTATAATAAATGTTAAAGAAAGTCCTTCAAGCAAAAACAAAATGATACCAGGAAAAAAAACCCTGGATATACACAAAGAAATGAAAAGGATCACAAATGGTAACTAAGTAAATAAATATAAAGACTTATGTTTTTATTTAAATTATTCAAAAGGTAATCAACTATTAAAAGCAATAACAATACTATATTGTGGGGTTTATAATATTGAAAGGTATGAGAATAAGAGCACAAAAGACAGGTAAAGAGAAATGGAAATAATACTGATGTAAAAATATTATTATCATAGTTGAGGTTCTACATATTACAAAACAGATTTTTCAGTAAGTTAGAGATATGTACCATAAATGCTAAAGAAACCATGAATGAAAAAGTTAGAGGTAACAATATAACAAAGGAGATAAAAATAATTTTTAAAATACAGATTCAATGCAATCCCCATCAAAATATCAATGATGTTCTTTATAAAACTTGAAAAAAAATCTAAAATCTGTATATAACTACAAAAGATCCAAACAGACAAAGCAGTCATGAGCAAAAAGAACAAAAAGGAGGCATCACACACCCTGACATCAAAATATACTTGAAAGCTGTAGTAATTAAAACAGCATGGTCTTGGCATAAAAATAGACACAGACAAATGGAAGAAGATAAGAGACTCTAGAAATAAACCCACACATGGAGAGCCCACTGATTCTCAACAAAGATTTTAAGAACACATAGTAGAGAAAGGACAGTCTCTTCAACAAATGGTGCTAAAGCAATTGGACAGCCACATGAAGGAGAATGAAACTAGACCCTATCATTCACTGGTTAGAAAAAGCATCTCAAAATGGATTGAAGACTTAAATGTAAGGTGCGATAGTAGGAAACTACTAGAAGAAAACATTAGAGAAATGCTTCAGGACATTGAAAGGGCAAGGATTTTTTAGACAAGACTCTAAAGCATAGAAAACAAAATCAAAAATTGACAATTGAGGTTATATCAAACCTAAAAACTTCTGCACAGAAGAGGAAACAATAAAAAGAGTAAAGACACAGTCTACAGAATGGAATAAAAAAAAAAACCTGTAAACTATACATCTGACACAGGATTAATCTCCAGAATATGTCAGGAACTCAAAAATCTCAACAACAACAAAACAAAACAAACCCTGGCTTAAAAATGAGTAATAGACATTAAGTGTATGAAAAAAATGCTCAACATCATTGATCATTAGGGAAACACAAATCAAAACTACAATATCACCTAACCCCACTCGGAATGGCCATTGTCAAAAAGACAAAAGAAGTGCTGGTAAGGATGTGGATAAAAAGAAACACTGCACACTGTAGTGAAAAAGTAAATTAGTATAAACATTACAGAAAACAGCATATAGGTTCCTCAAAAAGTTAAAAACTGAACTAGCATACAATCCAGCAATTCCTCCACTGGGCATATATCCAAAGGAAACGAAATTAGTATGTTGAAGAGATACCTGCACTCCCATGTTCTCTGCAGCACTATTCACAATAGCCAAAAATTGGGAACAACTTAAGTGTCCATAAACTAATGAATGGATAAAGAAAATGTGGTACATATATACAATGGAATACTATTCAGCCATTAAAAGGATGAAATCTTGTCATTTGTGACAACATGGATAGAACTGGAGATCATTATGTTAAGTGAAAAAAACCCAGGCACCAGTACTGTATGAGCTCACTTGTATGTGAAATCAGAAAAGCTGAGAGTAGAAGTAGAGACTGGGTAGAGAGTAAGGGGGGGAGAAATGGAAAAAGGTGGATCAGCTAGACAGGATTAAGATTTCTGTTGTGCTACTGCACTATTGAGTGACTATAGATAACAATAATGTACTGTAGATTTTTTAAAAACTAGAAGAACTTCAAGTGTTTATAACTATAAGGAAATAAATGTTTGAGGAGATATTTTTAACCTGATTTAAACAATGCAAAGTATAAATGTATCAAAATTATCACATGATAACCCTAAATTTAAAGTATAATTTTTGTGGGGTTTTTTTAAGTTAAAAATAAATTTACTTTTAAATTTAAAATATTTTTTTAAAAATCCACAAGAAGGGGAGAAAAAGGAAAATAAGAGGAAAGAAAGAGCAGATAGAACCAAGAGAAAATAAATGGTAAAAATGATAAATTTCAACCTAATCATATCAATAACCAATTTACATGAAAACAGTCTAAACACAATAATTAAATGACAGTGATTTTTCATATTAAGGAACAAAGTAAGACAACTGTATGCTACATACAAGAATCTACTCTATAGCAACCAAATGTGATGAAAATACATACCATGTAAATATTAATCAAAAGAAAGCTGAAGTTATTATAATAATATCAGAGTAGATTTTACAGCAAAGAATATTACCAGAAATCAAGTTAATTTCACACTAATAAAGAAAATCAGTTGACAAGGAAAACATTAAAATCCTAAACATTTTTCACGTAATAAACAAACTGATTTCTCAAGAAGTCATAATTTTAAACTTAAGCACAAAATTAAACATATTCAAAATAAAAGTAAAACTGATTAAACTGCAAGTAGAAACAAATTCATATAATTATAATCAGAAATTTCAAAATTCACCCCTCTCAATAATTGGTGGAACAGATGGTCAAAACTGAGTAAAGAAACTGGGACAGTTAATTTTATGTCCATTTGGGTCAACAAAGGATGCTGAAATAGCTGGTAAAGCATTATCTGGGTCTGGGAGGGTGTCTCTGGAAGAGATTAGCGTTTCAATCAGTCAACTGAATAAAAATCAGTCCCTACCAAAGTGAGGAGGAGAATTCATAGGGAGTGAACTAGAACAAAAAGGACAAGGAAAGGCAAGTTCACTACTCTTCTGGAGATGAGACATATATTTGCCTCTGCCCTTGACATCTGAACTCCAGGTTATGGGACCTTTCTACTCTGGGATTAATGCCAATGCCTTCCCAGGTTTTCAGGTCTTTGGCCTCAGATTGAGTGTTACCAGCTCCCCTGATTCACAGACCTTCCAACATCACCAGCTGTCCTGATTCTCCAGCCTGTGGGGCTTCTTTATTTCCATAATAAATACCTTGTTACGCATCCATGTAAATATACGTCCCATTGGTTCTGTTTCTCTTGAAAACACTGAGTGAAACAGAACTAAAAGAACTGAACACCCCTATAAACCATCTTGACCTACCGCTATCTATGGAATACTACAACCAACAACACAGAATAAATATTCTTAAGAAAGGTGCATGAAATATTTACCAAGACAGGTCATATTCTTGATCAAAGGCAAATATTCACAAATTTAAAAGCATTCAAGCTATTAAAAATAAGCTCTTAGAAAAACAGTGGTACTAAATTCAAAATGAATAACAAAAAGGTATCTGGAAAAAACAAATATTTGTAAATTAAATAAAAGACTTTGAAAGAATGTGAGTCAAAAAACATTAAGACATGTTCTGAACAGGAAGGAAAATTCAAATAAGCATGTAAAATTTCCTGGATGCAGCTAAAATAGTACTCAGAGAAAACTTAGAACACTACAGGCAGACTTGGATATGCTTATTCAATAATATGATCTACTTGCTTTAAGGACAACTGTGAGGCTATAAATAACAAGTGATAAAATTATTATTCTTACCTTGGACACATTGCTGACATAATTCATTTGGACAGTACTTTCCTTATCAACTTGATTACAAAGGTTCTGTAAAGAAGATGCATATTCTTTATCACTTTTTATCCTCAGAGCCATAAATTTCTTCACTGTTTCCAGCAATCGTAATTCCCAGTCTTGCAATTTTAACACAGCTTCATGTGAGTTCTTCAGGTCACTCCCAAACCCCATTTTTGTAAGGCACTGCTTATCCTCCACACTGCACAAGTGAGCCTTCTAATCAGCACATATCTGTGTAAGTAAAAATAAAAAAAATTAAAAAATCTTAAATCAAGGAAAACAGTCTTCAAAGCAAAGCTATGGCCCATTCCTCTTAGGGATTAAAAAATAAAAGAAAAATCACAACAACTGAATGCTTTCTCCCAAATGTCAGAAAAGGATGTCCACTCCATTACTGATATCCATTCAGTATCATACTGGAGACTCTGTACATTACATAAATACAAAGTTTAAAATTTGGATTAGAAAGGAAGAAGTAAAACTATTTTATTTGCAGATGACATCATATTATATACAGAAAACCTTAAGGAATGCAACAAAAAAGTAGTAGAACTAATAAATAAGGGCTGGGTTTGTGGCTCAGTGGTAGGGTGCTTGCCTTGCATGCCTGAGGCACTGGGTTCAATCCTTAGCACTGCATTAAAAAAAATAGATAGACAGATAGATAGATAGACAGACAGATAAATAGATAGATAAAACAAATATATTGTGTCCACCTACAACTAAACAAAAATTAAAAGAGGGCTGGGGTTGTGGCTGGGCAGTAGAGTGCTTGCCTAGGACATGTGAGGTACCGGGTTTAATCCTCAGCACCACATAAAAATAAATAAACAAAATAAAGGTACTGTGTCCATCTACAACTAAAACAAAAAAGAAAAAAGAAAACTAATAAATGAATTTTGTATAAGATATAAGATAAACATCAAAAATCACTTATATTTCTGTATACCAATGACAAGTCAAAAATAAAATTAAAAAAATACTATTTACAACAGCATAACAAAATTTAGAAATTTTTTTTATTTTTAGTTGATGATAGATCTTTACTTATTCATTTTTATGTGGTGCTAAGAATCGAACCCAGTGCCTCATACATGCCAGGTAAGTGTGCTACTACTGAGCCACAGCCCCAGCCCCTAGAAATAAATATTTTTAAATGTAAAACCTATACTCTTTTTTAAAAAATCTTTTAGATATAGGTGGACACGATGTCTTGATTTTACTATATGTGGCGCTGAGGATCAAACCCAGTGCCTCACACATGCTAGGTGAGCGCTCTAACTCTGAGCCACAACCCAAGCCCCAAAACTTATACTCTTAAAACTATAAAACCAGAAAACATTGTTGAGAGAAAATTTCGAAGACCCAAATAAACTGACTAATGTTCAAAAAAAAATTTTTTAAGTTAATATTGTTAAGAAAGCAAGCCTTCCTAACTAAAACTACAAACTTGACATAATTTATATTGACATCTCAGCCAGTATTTCTGCAAGATAGACAAGACAACACAAAATACATATGATAATAAGGGAAACAGAATAATTATCAAAAAAGTCCCAGAAAAAAGAACAAAGTTGCAAGACTTACTTTTTCTGATTTCAAAACTTTCTAAGAAGCTTCGGTACTCAAGATAATAAATATAAACATATGGCCAGACATAGAGATCAATGGAGTAGTGGGCCCAGATAAATCTTCACACTTAAGGGAAAATGATTTTCTATGAGTCTATTCAATAAGAACAAAAAGTACCCTCAACAGAGGGGTACAGGGACAGCTAGATTTCCATAGGCAAAAAAAAAAAAAAAAAAAGAATGATGCATACACAAAGATTAACTCTAAATGAACCACAGATCTAAATTTCAGAGCTAAAAGTATAAAACACTCAAAAGAAAATATAGGTGTAAATTTTTGTAACCTTGGCTTAGGCAATGGTTTCTTAGATACAACAAAAGCATAAGCACAGCAAAATATATATACATAAATTAGATTTCATCAAAATTAAAAATTTCTGTGCTTCAAAGCACAACATCAAGAAAGTAAAGAAAATCCAAAGAATGGGCAAAAAATATTTGCAAATCATATATTTGATAAAGGGTCTTTATCTGAACTATGTAGAGAATCCTTATAAATTAATAATAAAAAGACAAACCAATTAAAATGAGCAAAAGATCTTTGATTTTACCAAAGAAAACATACAATGCCCAAAAAGCACATGAAAAAATATTCCATAATATTAGCCATTAAAAAATGCAAATCAAAATTTCAATGTGATAGTAATTTGTACCACTCGATACCTATAATAATCAATAAAGACATAAAAATGAGTGTTGGAAAGACTGTTAAGAAATTAGAAGTTAATGCTCTACTACTAAAATGTAAACTGGTAAGGCCACTACAATTTGGCAGTTCCTCAAATGATAAAACAGTGTTGCCATATGATCCAGAAATTCTACTTATTGGTATATACTCAAGTGAAATTAAAACGTGTTTATGGGGCCAGGAGACGTAGCTCAGTGTTAAAGCTTACCATATACAAGGCCCCAAGTTCTATGTCCAGTACCATATTTTAAAACAAACAAAATATCTGCATGCACACTTTTACATTAATGTATGAAACAACATCATTCTATAGCCACAAAGTGAAAACAACCCAAATACTCATCATTGATGAGTGGATAATTAAAATATGATCATATTCATATAATAGAATATTATCTGGCAAAGAAAAGGAATGACATATTGGTACAGGATACAATATGGATGAACCTTGAAAACATTTTGCTAAATGAAGAAAGCCAGACACAAAAGACCACATATTGTACAATTCTTCTACAAGAAATTTCCAAAAAGGTAAATTTAGAGATAGAAAGATTAGTGATTGCCTGAGGTTGTTAAACTTGGGGGAAATACAGAGTTACAGCTAAGAGGAACTGGACTCCCTTTTGTGATAATGAAAACTGATTGAAATAATGATTGCTCAATTCTGCGAATGTACTAAAAACAACTGAACTGTAGTTTCAATGGGTGAATTCCTTAGTATGTTAATACTATGATTTGTCTAAGGTAGAACCCAAGACTTCATTTGTTAAAATGTAATCACCTTTGTGAGATGTCACAAAAGTGGAAAATTAATAGACTGTGATGTTTAGATGTTGGAACTTTGAAAGGTAATTAGGATCAATTAAGGTCATTAGGGTGGAGCCCCATGATGGAATCCTGTTGGCTTTATAAGAGAGAAAGAAGCCAGAAAACATGCGTACACACACACACACACACACACATACACACACACATACACACACACACCCTATCTCTTGCCATGTGATGCCTTGCACCACAAGAAGGCCGTTACCAGATATGGCCTATTGACTTTGAACCTTTAGAACCCTGAATCAAAATTAACCTCTTTATAAATTCTTTATAAATTCACCCATTTTCTGGCATTACAATACTGGCAACAGAAAATGGACTAATAAAATGAACTATAGTTATAACTTTAAAAACTTGTTTTTAAAAACACTTGTTTTAAAAATCACTACAGCATAACTTAATGATCACCTACTGGTCAGTTATTATAAACTTTCCCAAAATATCCTCCTTGTCCACTATAAATTCTGAAAACTATGGTAGAAAGTATTTTGTCCTCCAGTTTCCTAGAATTTCAGTCATTGAATCTGTCAGAGACAGAAGAAATGTAAAAACACACCTTCTATGTCTAATTCTAAGTCGTCCATACCAAAAGTCAATTTTCTCTTAATTCAGCTGATATTCTCTAAGCTACGCAGAAAAACTAGAAGGGGTTTCTCTCCCTTACCTCAGTGATTTCATCTAAAGACATGGTAAAAAATGAGGATTTCCTAACTAGAGAATAATTTACAATTTTTTCCCAATTAAAAGCTGTCCAGTTTTATGAAATATCAGCTAAGTAGAAAAAATTTAAAGTTGTGAAAAATTCCATTTCATTAGTGTTTACAAAGTAGCAACCAAGACACTAAATGAAACTTGAATCATTAGAAATCAATTGACTGATTCACTTTAATATCAAATAGGATGATTCCCTTTTTGTTTTGTTTTGTTTTTGTGGTGCTGATGATTGAACTCTACCACTGAGCTACATCCTCAGCCCCCAGTTTTTGAATTCTGTATGCAATGGCTTTTTAAAAAATTCTTGGGGGCTGGGGGCATAACACTGTGGTAGAGTGCTTGCCTACTTACCATATGTGAAGCACAGGATTCCAGAGGAAGGGAGGAAGGAAGGAAGGAAAGAAAGAAGGAAGGATAGAAGGAAAGGAGGGAGGGAGGGGTTTGGGGAGGAAGGGAGATGGATTGATTTTTGACATATTGTATCTTTTATGGGTCACAAAAATTTACAATGAACATTTTTCTGTTATTTTACCTGCCACTAACTCAACAAAGTCTGAGTGGAGATATTCGATCTCATTCCATGTTTTCAACAGAATAGGATCATATTTTGAGGGCAAAGAAAGGTAAACTATTTCATTTTTTAAAAAACACTTAAAGCTGAGATAACAATTCATTTTATTCTGTAACTCAGCATAAATATCATCTCTGCTTCTAAATGCATCTGGATAACAATTACTTTCTTTCATTATCAAGAACTTCAGAAAGATTGTGAAAGCACTGAAGGAAAACAGAATCTGGCAGAATCTGGGAAACACTCCAGCCCATCCTAAGGTCAGAGTGTGGATAAGATAACTTAGTGTATGGTACCTCTCTTTAAGTAATAAAAAAATTACAAAAATTTTTTTAAATTCTTTAATAAATTAAGAATATATATAATTGTTAGACTGATAGTTATTACACATACTTAAGAACTTAATAGAAGGATATGCTCCAAATAATTATCCCATAGAATCAAATAACTATTCATTGTAACAGTGTTTGCAATTTAAAAAAAAAAAAACTAGAAATATTTAAATATCCACATTAAGCAGGCTGCATTTGATTATAGTTCAATAATTCCAGGGGTGCAATTCAATCATAGACTGTGAATGTGTTCAGTGCCCAATGTTCACAACCATATGTGTTTCTAATATCATTCAGTCCTAATAAAAATTAAGGAAATATTGGTAAATTGATATGGAACTATCTTGAAGAATTACTAGACAGAAAAGAAAGATACAGAACTTAGTATGCTAACTTTGTATAAAAGAGGAAAAAAGTAACATTCATTTTGCTTGTAAGTATATAAAATATTTCTACAAGAACAAATAGTAGGCTGGGGACAAGAGTGGGAAGGAAATTTGTCATTGTATATTCCTTTGAACATATGAATTTTGTTCTAAGTAAATGCATTGATATTACCTATTCAAAAAATAAAGAATTTTTGAAGACAAAAAGTTGAGAATAATGCAAGCTGAAATTGTCCAGAAAATTTACTAGAAATGGCAAGATTTGATCTAAGCTGAGATAATACTGTGAGTTAGAATGTAAAAGTCATAAGGGAAATATATTTCAGGAGTAGAATCAGTATGGGGCAACAAAAGTGAATTTGAGGTCAAGTAAAAAATGAAATGTCTCCAAAATCAAACTTATATGGCAAGCAGTGGGAGACAGTGTGCCAATCTGTCTCCTGCCATTCCTCTGCTCAGGAGACTCACAAAGCTCAAACTCCTGGAATTAAGTCATAAACAAGACATTTTAAAAAGATTAATTTGCCAGTGTTAGTTATACAAGTATGTGCAGTGTGTAAAAATCCATTAAACTAAGCATGTGTGATTTGTACCTTTTCTGTGGGTGTGCTATAGTTCAAGAAAGGGAAAGAGAGAAATAGATTTTGATCTGTCAGCCAGGTATAACACTGCTTGAAGATAAAAAGAGAAAGAAAATGAGACATAAGAAGGCAAGTTAAGAAGCTGTTATAGCAATACAGCTTGAGAAATGAGGATCCAGAATTGACAATGTGAATTAAGATGAAAGAGCCTTTATCTGGTAAAAGGATTAAGGAACAAAAGAGATGATCCAAGAAGAACTTTAAGATATTAATACTAAAGAATGGTGAAAATATTAATAGGAATAAAAATATAGAGTTACTGTAAGGAAAATATATTCATTTTAACTAGAAATAAACCTATCTGTAAAACATTAAGGCTAAAAACCCATATTGGAGAGTCAATTGCTTAAAGGTGAGAGATGAAAAGTCTTTATTGGAACTGTGGGTAAAATCAGTTTCATGAAGCAGTCCCTCAGAATTTACCATCAATAACTGGTATAAATAATAATAATTATGTTTAAGAAAAACCAACAATTCAAATATCTCATTGGCAAATAAAGGAGTCCAAATATGATGACCTAAGTTTCACAGCATGGTTTCAAAGCAAAGAAACAGAAGATTCTGGGGCTCGAGGCAGCATGACAACATGCCCATGACTATTCCACCTAGTCTAGAAGACATTCTGAGGAAGAATGGTTAACAAAATCCTGAGAATTCATACCAGATATCCCAATCTGAAGAGAACCAAACAAAAATGAAGAGGTCAAACTGGGAAGAAAAAAAAAAAAAAATATATATATATATATATATATATATAT
>NW_026000026.1:65723302-65731077 GCF_001458135.2 Marmota marmota marmota | reverse complement strand
AAAAAAAAAAAAAAAAAAAAAGACAGACTAAGACCTGACTGCTAAAACTAAACAAGGTGACTAGTTATGAAAATAAAAGATTGAAATAGACCCCAAGTCTCCTAACAAAATAAATTATCCCATTCAGTCAGAAATCACCTATTACTCCAAGAACAAGAAAAATTATAACTTGAATGAGAAATGATAGTCAACTAATGCCAACACCAAGATGAATTAAATGTCAGAATTATCTGACAAAAATTTTAAAACAACCATCAATAGAGAAATGCTTTAAAAATCAATTACAAATTCTATTAAAATGAATTGGGGGGGGGGGCGTTCAAGCAAAGAAACACAAGTTGCAAAAATAACCAGATGGAAATTATAGAACTAAGCCATGCAACAACAGAAATGTAAAAGCTTGCTAGATGGCCAGGCATGGTGGCACATGCCTGTAATACCCAGAAACAGTATTACAGTATTAAAAATTGAGAGGCTGAAGCAGGAGGATCAAGTTCAAAACTAGCTTCTGCAACCTACTGAAGCTCTACACAACTTAGTGAGACCTATCACAAAGTAAAAAGAGCTGGGGGTATAGCTCAGTGGTAAAGAGCCCATGGTTTTGATCCCTAGTAAAGAAAAAAAAAAAAAAACTCATTAGACAGACTCCATAGTAAAGTAAATAAGACACAACCAATGAATTTAAGGACAGTACAACAGAATTCAATCAATCCAGACAGGTGCAGTAGCACACACCTGTAATCCTTGCAACTCAGGAGGGTGAGGCAGGAGGATCGCAAAATCAAGGACACCCTCAGCAGCTTAGTGAGACCCTCAGCAATTTAGCAAGATACTGTCTCAAAAGAAAAAAATAATAAGGATTAATGATACAGCCCAGTGGTAAAGCACCCCTGGTTTCAATAACCAGTACCCCCCCCAAAAAAAAAATCCAAACATAGAGAAAATAGAAAAGAAGCAAAATAACAACACCACCTTAGGGATATATGGGACAATAACAAAAGATCCAACTTTTCTTACATTAGAGTCCAAAAAAGGAGAAAGAAAAGGCATGAAATAGTATTCAAGAAAATATGGTCCACCCTGCTGAATAAGATGCTATACAGCTACAGAAATCAACACAGTGTGATATTGGTAAAGGACAGATAATAAAAAAGCAATGTTAACAGAACAGAGAATACAGAAATAGACCGACACAAATATGTTCAACAGATCTTTGACAAAGGCCTAAAACCAATTCAAAGGAGGAAGAATTAGCCTATTCAAAAAATAGTACTAGAGCCATTGGACATTTATTGGTAAGAAAGAGAAAAAGAGAGAGACAGAGAGAGAGAGGAGAGAGAGAGAGAGAGAGAGAGAGAGAGAGAGAGAGAGAGAGAGAGAAACTTTGACCTAACACCTTGTAAAAAATTAACTCAAAAGAATCATGGACCTACTGGCATGTCCATTTCCCAAATTTCAGCTATTTGGGAAGTTGAAGAAGGAGATTCACAAGTTTGCAACCCAGCCTGGGCAACTTCATGAGAACCTGTCTCAAAATAAAAAAATAATATAAAAAAATAAAGAACTGGGGAGAAGCTCAGTGGTACATTGCTTGTCTAGTAATGTATGAGGACCTGCACTCAATCCCCAAAACCACCAATACTTAAAAAAAAGATTGTAAATTTAATGTAAACATAAAACTACTAAATTTTAGATTTAAAAAAAAATAGGAGGAAATCTTCAGGATCTAAAGCTAAGCAGTGTTTTTAGCTATAATACCAAAACTACAATCCCAAAAGAAGAAAAATGGACATCAAAAGTAAAAATTTTACCCTATGAAAGCCCATAAAAACACAATTTAAATATAAACTGCAGCTTACAGTTTCTAGCGGGCATGTGAGAAGCTTGGAGGTCACCAGTCCATCCAAATAAGTAAAGAGCTACACTAACTGAAAAATCAGTAACTCTTCTTAGATCAGTAAAAGCATTGAGGTCACTACTTTTCCCAAACTGGGGAGAGAGAGGTGAATATATAGAGTCACATCATATCAGAGCAGAAACTTCCTTAAGAACTAGTGCTGGAGGAAGAAAACCTGACCTGTAAGTGACAAACTGCTGCAGGTCAGCGTGGACAAGAGGGGAGTTAAACACTCATCAAAGTACACAGGGATCTCTCTGTTCTTCCTCACAACTGCAAGAAGATCCACAAATACCTCAATAAAAATTTCAACTTCAAATAAAAATACCTAGACTCAAAAATAGGTCAGAGAAAAACAATAATATGGAGAGTTTTTCACAAATTTAGCCATATTGTTGCAGAAGTAGTACAAGGAATGGATAAAGCTGCCTTTATTAACCCCAAGAAAATGAACAGAAATTATACAATTGTGCTGTAGCAAAAAATTACACAGGTGGTAGGGATTATATTATATGCTGACCTGTAATGAAAATTCCAGTCAGGCAGAGAATTACTCTGCTCTGTTCCCCACAATATCACCATGCTTAGAACACTGTCTTGCATACAGTATTATTTTTTTATATAATAAAAATCTGTGAAATAAATTAACCAGTTGAGGCTATACAGCATTGCAAGTGCATCTCTAGTGCCCTGCAATCTTACTTTTCTCCCTTCATTCCCTAGGATTCTGGGTAATACTGGCATTAATTCTAACATTAATATTAATTAATTCTATTATTTAATACCTAGTAACATTAGGTATTAAATAACCATAACTGATTAAAGACTTCAAAGTCCTTTGCCTGGTAATCGAAGCTGGCTCAAGACAATTTCCTGCCCTTTGTAGTAGCCACACAACTTACTATTTATGGTTCCTTCACACCCCTGTGCCTTTGTAGATATTGTTCCCTCAGTCTCAATGTTTTTCCACTCATATTGGCCTAGGGAATCATCAACAACCAAACTCAAAGTTGTGTTCTCCATGAAGCTTCCCTACAACCATCACCACCACCCAAACTGAGTTAAGTACTTCCTTTTCTCATATCCCAAGACTACACCTGTATCTGTGCTTCACATGATACATCTCTTATTTCAATGATTTGCTCAGGTGTATTTCTCCCTTTAAACTATGAGCTAACCAGAAACAAATATATCATAGATATTTTTTTTTTTTTTAGTCTTTATATCATTGGAGTATCTGTTTTAACATGCCTCCTGCTTTTCAACTTTTGGCTCCATGACTAGCAACTTCTCCAAGTACAGACATGGAAATATTGTTCTTTTGTAGCAAAAAGAAAGTTTACTCTGTGTTGAATACTGTCTTTCATAGTATGGTAATGAAACATAGATGCTTTATGTTTACAAATTTTTCCTTTATTTTAACATTGATAAAGAAATTCAAGTACATCACTGAAGATCTGCTAATTTAGAAAAATCAGCAAACTAGCAAATAAAAAAACCCTTTAATAAAAATAGGAAATCCTTCATTCTTCCCCTAACAGATATTCTCATGAAATGGAAGGAAATTCAATAATACTTGAATTTATAATCCTTGACTAATAAAACCTATCAAACTCAGTTTATGGTTCAAGTTACAAGAATATGTTTGTATAGTTACATTACAAGAATAGAGTTTGTATAGACTACAAAATAATTAAGCAGTTAAATACAAACAAATTATCTGAAGGTATTTCTTACCTTTTACATGCTTCAATACTGACAGAAGTCAGAAACAGAGTGACTACCTGAACAAAATATTAAGATGCCAGCAGCAAGACAGAAAAAAAGTCACTAAAACCACAAAGCAAGCAAGTACCAAACACAGTTACAAACCAAAAAACTGACTTCACATGAATACAAAGTGAGTTCTTTTTTCAGAAGTACTTAAATAGACTGAAATGAATAGTCACCAAAATTTAACTATGAAGACAGCATCATTCATTACCAATTAATAAATGCTGACCTTGGCCACCTTATGAACGTGGTATTATGTTTAAAATTCCTCATATGCTTTCCATTTTGCTCCTAGTTCAATTTTAAATGAAAGTTAAATGCAGGTGAAATACCCCTGGACTGGACAGCCTATTGGAACAAAATTAATGAATGACAATCTTCTATACTCAGAGCAACTCTGAGTCTATGATCAAGTGAACAACACATTAGCTTTTAACTCTATTTTTATCTTAAAAGTATATATGAAGTACTAACATTTTTAAATTATTTAAGGAGAGCAGAATCAACAAAAATTTTTAAAGGAATGGCTATAAATCACCAGGTATTTTTATTGGATTATCAAGAGATAAAATAGTGAGGACATAAAATACAATCTGACTTACAACATTCAAGCAATTTACAGTATAGTAGGACAAGTACATAAGCAATGATAATCTGATTAATTCATTCAAAATTCACTCAGTAAGCTGGGTGCAGTAGTGAATGACTGTAATTACAGTAGCTTCTGAGGCTGAGGTAGGAAAATTGAAAATTCAAAGCCAGCCTTAGCAACTTAGCAAAACCCTGTCTCAAAATAAAAAATAAAAAAGGGCTGGGGATGTGGCTCAGTGGTTAAGTGCCTCTGAGTTCAATCGATAGTAGGGGAAAAAAAATTACTCAACATACAAACATACATATTTGTCTTTCAGCGCCAGTAAACAGGAACATAAATGAATAAGATAAAAGTCCCTAGTCTCAAGAAGCTCAAAACCTACAGTAAATAACAAACATGAAAACAAATTAAATAAAACGTAACTCAACAGGTACACCAAACAGACCGGGTAAAATTCAGCAGGGATATTGACGAAGGATACACAAAGAAAGACAAATGAGCATGAAGATCCAAGGTGAAAAGTGCTACAAAGAGATGGGGGGGGAGGGTGCAAAAAGACTTATTAAGAAAAGGAAATCTCTTATAAATCTTGAGAGATATTTATAGGAGAAATATACAAATGTATATCTGTTTATCTTCAAAGATGTATAAAGGAAGTAGCTTTGTAAAGGCTGTCTTGGGTTCAAATCCTAATGCTGCCTTTTGTCAGCAGTGTTAACTGAATTTAAACTTCCTCCCTAAAAGCTGAGTTTTCTTGTCTTAATATAAGGATAATAATAGCTGTTTTGCAGGGTTATTATGAAGTTCATGTAAAATTAAGAAATGTGCCTGGTAATGGAAGTACCTTTTAAAAAGCAGTCGTTACTGATAAAGCATAAGACAGCTCAAAGAAAGAAGATGGATGAGAAAGTGGTGGAGAAGAGTTACTTTCTAAGTAGAAAGTTTTAACTGGAGCTGAGGTACAGAAGTAGGAAAACAGGGGAAATGGTGTAAAAACATTGCAAATTTAAGGAAAAAACAATAGAAGAAGAAATTTATAAGTGTAGTATGACCATAATGCATAGAACCTTGTCTGTCCTAAATTCTAAAAATATAACTATCTAGATGCCTTTTAATATTTTACCCTTCCTGCATGATTAATTATTTTTTTAAAAAATCAGTTCAGTTTTCAAATTAAGGCCAAAATTTTTCTTTTAAAGAGAATAATAATGTGGGGAAATGTCAAAATAATTTCAAAATCCCTTCAAATAACACTCACTAAAGGTATAAACTAACAGAGCAGCAACCAAAAGGGTTTCATCAGTTATAAGTTAAATGAACTAAGCAGCAACCAGTCTCTAACCTGCAGTATGACAGCTCCTCAGGGAGCCCAGACCAG
Organism: Marmota marmota marmota; assembly: GCF_001458135.2. Lineage (NCBI taxonomy): Eukaryota > Metazoa > Chordata > Mammalia > Rodentia > Sciuridae > Marmota > Marmota marmota. Next base: position 65,725,437 of record NW_026000026.1, on the reverse strand, counting down.
ACAAGCCACTATTTAGAACATGAAGGAAATAAGTTCCATTCTTGGCTTTTTTAGGTAATTCAGTGTTTTCCCAAAAAAGAAAGGCCTAATCCTTGCTGCCACCCCATCCTTTCCCTTTAGTTATGACCTTACAACTCTATTTTATTCCCAGATTGTTCTACATATGTACTGATTCCTCTAGATTCCATTCAGTTTATAAACAAACTTCCCTAAATCTCTACCTTCCAACTCCCATCAAATCTGAAACCCCACAATAGCACCATGTTTTGAGGTGAAAGCCCTACCTTTCTTACATTTCAACACTCTTATTCATGAGACTAGGTTAAGCAGAATGTGGGCAACAATTCCAGTTTCTTAGATTTCCAAATCACAATTCCTCCAGTCTTCTGCAAAGATTCCTCCTCCTTTAAAATTTATACCATTTGGCTTTATTAATTCCTACCTGACCTTCCTGTTATTTGTTCCCAAATCTGCATCTCAACATTCTACATGCCCCAAAATGATATTGTCCAAGCCAATTCTTATCCTCATCAATGGAAATATTAGCCTTGATAGCCTTTCTCCTCTTCTTCAAAGACCTTCAATTCAACTCTACTTCAAGTGCTATTGTCCATAGTCTAAATCCAAAGTGTTTGCTTTAGCAAAGTAAATTTTAATATTCTAGTTTTAGGCTTCTATTTCTCTGAGCCCTTATCTTCTATCTACTCTTTTACTTCAAAGAGATCTCCAGCCATCCACTAATCAAAGTACTTTCTGAAAATTTATCACCTTGACTCTTCTTTTCTAGGTGAGCTTGCCACTTACCATACAGAACTGGAATAATTTTAAGATTGAAGTAGGATGCTATTCTTTATTATACTAGGGTAAGAAGTATAACTCTGAACCACTCAAAGCAAACTGGAGCACAGAATCCCCTTTATACCTTTCCATATCCATATTAAATTGCTGACTGTTTTACTATTGGTCTTATAACAACCTCCAATTTTGATTCAATTCTTTTTCACTTCCCCTGTTTTTATTGTTGTTATTGTTTTGTTGTTTCTTTTTTAAACCCTGGCTAATTTTTACTAGTGTTATAAGACTAGGTCACTTCATTCAGGAAACCTCTTCTGTGTGATTGCTCTTTATTATCACAGAGCTTAGTAATGAGGGTATCTTTGAAGGATAACATGCTTTTATTTTATTTGTTTATTTTTTTTAATGCAGTGCTCAGGATGAAACCCAGTGCCTCACACATGCTAGGCAAGTGCTTCTCCACTGAGTTACAGCCCCAGCCCAAGAGTATTTTATTCATGTTTGCAACTTCACATGTCTCAAACAATGACAGTCATATAAGTGTACACCATAGGGGTACTCAATACATCTTATAGTTTTCCTCCAACTCTTTCTTATGCAATTATTCTAAAATGTCAAATAAAAAAATGCCTTTATAATTCAATAAAGATTAAATGAGCCAAAAAGAGGAGCTTGTAAATTAAAAGATAGCAGTAATATTAATAAAAACTAGCATGTATTTTCCTCAGCCTAAGCTTTTAAAATTTAATCTTCCCATACATTCAATTATTCTTGCTTTTTTTCCTCCTATTATTCTGAGTGATTCTGCCCTCTTATGTTATATTTCTAACAAAGTTATAGCAAACAAATTTTAGAGGTACATGAAGCATAAATAGAAATCAAATGAAAAATAGGAAAAGCAAATTGCAGAACAAGTATATCAAATAATTACATTTAAAAATTATACACACATAAACATTTCTTTTCAGTATATTTTAAAAATCTAAACTGATACGCATCAAACTAAATATTTGCTACCTTTGGAGAGTGAGACTTGGGAACAGTTTAAATAATGTCATTTTTGCTTTATGTATCTTAGTTTCGGTTTTTATAATAACCACCCATTTGCTTTTTAAGATTAAAAATATATAAAGGGAATGGGGATAGAGCATGTATTTAGCATGCAAGAGATCCAGAGTTCAATCAATTCCCAGCACACACCAAAAAAACAAAAACATGATTCTATACCTAGCAGACCCAAAAGGGTCTTCAAAGAAACTATTAGAGCTAATAAATGAATTCAGCAAAGTGGCAGGATATAAAATCAACACGCATAAATCAAAGGCATTCCTGTATATCAG
>NW_026000026.1:65710016-65722181 GCF_001458135.2 Marmota marmota marmota | reverse complement strand
GAGAAGAGGGGAGGGGAGGGGGGATAGTAGAGGATAGGAAAGGCAGCAGAATACAACAGACACTACTAGTATGGCAATATGTAAATCAATGGATGTGTAACTGATGTGATTCTGCAATCTGTATACGGGGTAAAAATGGGAGTTCATAACCCACTTGAATCAAAGTGTGAAATATGATATATCAAGAACTATGTAATGTTTTGAACAACCAACAATAAAAATTTTTTAAAAAAACCCACCAATAACTTTTTTTTTTTTTTTAAAGACTGAGGATTAGAAAGGCAAAAAATCTGAGCAGGCAGTATTGCCTAGTGGTAGAATGCTTGCCTACCATGCATGAAGTTCTGGGCTAGACTCCAGCACCATACACACACACACACCCCAAAAAAAAAAAAAAAGGAAGAAGGTAAAAATCAAGTTTTACAGATGTATGTAAGAAAATATAAGGATGCTGTGAATGGATAATTATGAATGCAATGCATTCCACTATTGTCATGTATGTAAGAAATAAATTTAAAAAATTTAAAAAAAAGAAAATATAAGGAAAGAGTAAAGGATGAGAAATGTACTTAAAATTAACCATGAGAGGGACTGGGATTGTGGCTCAGCGGTAGAGCGCTCGACTAGTACGGGCAGGACCCGGGTTTGATCCTCAGCACCACATCATAAAGGCATTGTGTTGTATCCATCTACACCTAAAAAAATAAATATTTTTAAAAATTAATCATGAGAAAGCCATGGCTCTAACCAATATTTCTCTAGCTACTAATAATGTAGATTATACAGACAGAGCAACCAAAAAAAACTTTAGTAAAACATATATACCACTCATATTAAGATTGTAAATCAGTGAGCATACACAAAAAGCTTAATGTGAAATATTCTAAAGGAAAATAACATTTAACTATATTGTTTTCCTTTATACTGCTTTGATTTGGTCATGGGTGAATTGTTTTAAAAAAAAAAAAAAAAAGGCCTAATGTTAAATACCAGGATATGATAGAAAAAATTCCCTACAGATTATATAGGCAGTCACAATAAGAAAAGCAACTCCAACAATCTGCATTAACATAAGTCACATTCTATGAAAGAAAGTATTTAAAGTATTTGACTATGGAAATATTTAGAGTTTCTTCTCTTAGAAGTTTTCACAAGTCTAGGAGCAAGCTACCTAAGCCAAAATCAGAAGGAAAAAAAAATTGGCACTTGAAATCAATAAACTGGACTTCATCAACATTCAAAACTTTTGTAGATCAAAAAATACTACCAGTAGGAGGACAAGACAAATCAAAGAATGGAAGAAAATAATTTGTAAGTGATATACCTATAATTATGATTTATGTAAGGGTCTAATATTCGGAATATAAAGAACTCTTACAACTCAACATTACAAAGAAAAAATTTTGTATTGTTGGGATTCCCAAAGAAACAAAAACCAATAGGACATACAGAGACATAAATAAAAAGAAATTTATTGTAGGATTTGGCTGGTGGTGTTATGGAGGTCAAAAAGTTCAACAACCTACTAGTCTATGAATGGGGTTGGGTGTGGTCACAGATATAAACTCCTGATCTGAGTCCAAAAGACAGAACCAGGAGCACCAAAGCCTAAGCGAAGGAAAAGATAGATGTGTCAGCTTAAGCAGAAAGAGTAAATTCATCATTCCTCTGCCTTTTGGTTCTTTTTAATCCCGTAACAAATTAGATGATGCCCACCACATTGATAAGGAAGATCTTCTATACTCAGTCTACTGATTCAAATATTAATAATCTCTTCCAAAATGACCCTCACAGACACACCCAGAAATAATGTTTTACTTGCTAGATATCCCTTTGCCCAGTCAAGTTGACACATAAAATTAAACATCACATGACTCAATTTAAATAGGCAAAAGACTTAATTATATATTTCTCCACAATAGATATACAAATAGTCAATGAGCACATGAAAAAAACTCTCAACATTATTAGTCATTAAGAAAATGGCAATCAAAACCACAATGAGATATGAACTTATATACACTAGGATAGCTGTAATAAAAAATTGGAAAATAACACATATTGGTGAGGATGTGGAAAAACTATCCTCATACATTGCTAGTGGGAATGCAAACTGATTCAGTCACAGTGGAAAACAGTTGTCAATTCCTCAAATAATTAAACATAGAATTACCACACGATATGGCAATTCTACTCCTGGATGTACACAAAACAAATGAAAACAAGCCAGGCACAGTGGCACATACCTATAATCCTAGCAGTTTGGAAGGCTAAGGCAGGAGCATTGCAAGTTCAAGCCTAGACTAGGCAACTTAGCCAGACCCTGTCTCACAATGAAAACAAAAAGGACCGGGATATAGCTCAGTTGTAGAGCAACCCTGAGTTAAACCCCAGTACCACAAACAAACAAAAAAAGAATTGAAAAGAAGTGTTCAAGCAAACTAATTATGACAGAATATTTTAAAATACTCCAGGGAAAAAAATACCTCAGCCATGCACAGTGGTGCAATGCCTGTTGCTGTTCATTGAGACCCTCTCTCAAAATCAAAATAAAAGGGCTGGGGGTTGTAGCTTGATAATAGAACACACCTGGGTTAATCCCCAGCAGCAGAAAAACAAGTCTTGTAGATGAAACAAGACTAACGAAATTGCCAAAGTATGGTAGGTGATGGATACTTGGGGGCCCATTTTACTACTATTTCAATTTTTCTATAGATTTGATAATTCCAATAATGAATTTTAGAAAGAACTCCTGAATAACATTAACATTTTCATGACACTAAAAACAAAACTTATTTCTAATTATTAAGTACTTAACATTAAAAATTATTTATCCTTCAAACATTCATTTTAATTCAAAAAATGGCAAGGGTATTTATATATCATGATAGCTATTTTTATAAAAACTCTCCCAATTGTGTTTCCATAATAGATATCTTTAACTCTTCCACATAATAGATATCTTTACCTCTTCCACAGAATGCCCCTCCTGGCTTTCACTGAAACAATTTCCCTGTTGCTTATTTCAAGCTTCTCAATTAATTCTACCTCTAATTGAGCACCTTGGCAGTAAATCAATCTAATTTGTCTTTTTTGCTCTGTATGTTATTTAGAGACTGTTGTTCAATCATTTACCCATCAGATAAAGATTTACTAAATGTCTACAATGTGCCAAGCACTGAGTAAACTCCTGAATACTCAGAGATAAAAATACTGGTTTCAACCTCAGGAAGCTTATCAGAGAAGAGGCAATTCTAATATACAACAATATTTGTAAAAGGAATCTATTTGTAAAAGGTAATAAAAGCACACAAGAAGTATAACCTAAAAGCATCCAGAGTAGTCCCTTTCCTCACTGAAATTTTCTCTTCCCTTTCAACCAAAACATTATTCTCTCCTCTTTGAAAATATTGCTTAAAAGTTAGCTCTATGTTAGCTAGGTGTGTTGGCATATGTCTGAAATCCCAGCAATTTGGGAGGCTGAGGCAGGAGGATTGCAAGTTGAAGGCCAGCCTCAGCAATCTAGCAAGGAAGGCCCTAAGCAACTTAGTGAGACCCTGTCTCAAAATAAAAAATAAAAAGGGCTGGGAATGTGGCTCAGTGGTTAAGCAACCCTGGGTTCAATCCCCAGTACCAAAAAGGAAAAAAAAAAAAAAAGTAATGTCTTCCTCCCAAAAAAAGTATACTTGTTCCCAAATACCGTGAATCTTAAAGAAAATCAACCAGATCTGTGAAATTCAATAGCAAATAAGAAAGAAAGACTGCTCCACAAAAGTACAAAACACAGAAGATACTTAAATTCTGTCTTGATTGTGCCAAGCTCTGATTTTGTCTATTCACTTGCTTTATGTGTCATTTGCATTTTAATCTATTTCTTTCTTGAAATTGTGCATCTTTCAAAGACAAAGGCTTTATAATATTCACAGCGGCTTGATAGACATTCCTAGATATAACCATCTGGTTAGAAGGTGAGGATGGGCAAAGAGGGGGAACTCCTGCAGACTTCTCTTTTTAATTTGAATTCCAATTGCTGACTAGTGCCAGAGAATCAAATACAAAAGTTAAGTTTCCTTAACTTTAACTTAATGCAACCAAATGGAAAAAGCCTCTTCTAATGTATATTTAAAACTGGAATGGTATTTTGAAAAGAAAAAAAGAAAACCTCAGAAATGACAATATTATCTCCAGCAACCTCAGAGAATTGGAAGGAAAAAGCAAACTGCAAATAAGTTTTGGATGAATAATGTTCTAAGAAACCAGGCAATTCCCAAAAGAGACATTAGTTATATACAAATTCTATCTCCTAAAAGAAAATACAGATCTTGAACAACAAGAAAACAAACAAACAAAAAAGCAGAGAACTATTTGAGAACAGAAAATACAAAGGCATGGAACCAAATATGTAAGACATGAAACCTGACTGAACCTGGATCAAAAAACAAAAAAACAAAACAAAAGTTCAGGAACAAATGGAGAGACCTGAATACAGATCATTATGTTAAACATTGCTATGGTTTGAAGGTATATGTCTCTCTAAAGTCAGATGTTAGACTTTATTTTTTTTTTTTTAAGAGAGAGAGAGAATTTTTATTTATTTATTTTAGCTTTCGGAGGACACAACATCTTTGTTTGCATGTGGTGCTGAGGATCGAACCCGGGCCGTACGCATGCCAGGCAAGCGCGCTACCGCTTGAGCCACATCCCCATATGTTAGACTTTAATCCTCATGGCAACATGGTAAGAGGTAAAGCCCTTGGGAGGTGAAACCATAACCACTCAACTCTCATGGATGAGATTAATGCTCTTATAAGAGACTCCAGAGAACAACTTCCCTACTTCCATCCTTCTGCTATGTGACAACACCTAGACAAAGCCATCTACAAGGAGCAGGTCTTCACCAAACACCAATCCTGCCAGCACATTGACCTAGGATTTCCCAGCCTCAGAACTATGAGAAATAAATTCTGTTGTTTATAAAATACCCAGTCTGAAGTATTTTGTTATAGCAGCACAAATAGATTGACAAAATATTCTCAAATTAATGTTAATTTCTTATATGTGATATAAGTATTATGATTATGCAGGAAATAAGCCACAGTATCAATGGTTTTAAATATATATAACTACATATATGAAGTGAAAATGTGGCAAAACATTAATAGAGTGAATTGAGATGAAAAGCAATGTGGGTGTTCACTGTTTTATATTTTCAATTTTTCTATAGCAGTGAACATTGTTAAAACAAATTGTTGAAAGGGAGGGAAGATAAAAAGCATGAGAGGAGGACAGCTTGACTGAAGCATGAGGAGTATAAGCAGCACTAGTCTCCAAAATCATGAGAAGCAGCTGTGTGATCTTGGGCCAGTCACAAAACCTCTCTAGGTTCCAGGTGAAAAAGAGGAAGTACATGATCTCAAAGATTCTTTCCAGCTATTAGACTCCATTATTCTGTTACTACCTCTCAGCTCTAAAACTCAAAAGATAACCAAATGCAAAGTGGAAAAACTCACAGGACTAAGGATCAAATGAAGGCTTAAAAACAGTTAGCCAAATGCCTCTCACATAAAGCACAAAAAACAAATATTAACTCCCCTTTTTTGAGAAAACATCATAAAAATTCTTCTGAGAAGAAACAGAAGGTAGCTAAGATTATTGATTAATTCGAAGAAACAAGTAACACAGAGTTAGAAAGATATAATAGCTACCCAATTTCAGTTTTCATCTAAACTAAATATAAATATGCCAGTGAGCCACAAAACCAAAAAGATAATGAACCTAAGAGTTTAGACAAGATAGACACTTTCAAATAACCTTAATATGATAGACATTTAATGACAGGATGTTGGAAAATCTCCAAAATATAATTACCAGCCAGAGCTTGGGTTATCAGCCTGGGAAGATTTCATACTGGTTAAAAGAATTATCTATTTTTAAAAGACAGCTAGGGAGAGGAAACTTAATGCTCAATGAAAAGTATGGACAAGTAATTTCAGAAACATTTTAGAAAACTCTTTCCCATAGAATTGGTTATTTTACCAAAAGGGATTTAATTATAATGCTAGAAACAACATTAGTGCTGGAAATAAAGCAGCTGACAAAATTGTAATACATACTAGTTAATACTTTAATACTTTGTTTTCTCTTTTTCCCTGAAATTGAATTTTATATGACTTTTAATTAATTATGAGTTCAAGTCCATGTGACTTCAGTCTTTCTGGAAATACAGAAATACAGAAACCAGAAGGAAGAACAAGTGTTCAACAAGAAATATATATATCTTATATAATGTACACTGAGTTTGGTGCCCGGCAGTTAAAAACATAAGACCATGGAAACACAGGGCAAAGACGTACTATAGATTCTGCTAATTGTAAATACTAGTTAAAAATAATAATTATGTGTTATGGTTTAGATCTTAGGTGTCCCCAAAAGCTTTGTGTGAGACAATGTAACAAAGAGGTGAAATGACTATGTTGATAGTTAACCTAATCAGTGTGAATCCCTGATAGGGACTAATTGAGTGGTGACTAGTGGCAGGTGGGGTGTGGCTGGAAGAGGTGAGTCACTGGGGGCATTCCTTTGGAGGAGATATATATATATATAATTGCTTATTTCCAGAATTTTCTATCTAATATTTCTGGGTCATGGTTGAGGTAATTGAATGAAGCTCTCTCTCAGCTTCCTGCTGCCGTGTTCCCCACTCTTTCCTCTGCCCACTCTTCTTCCACGATGTTCTGCATCACCTCAAGTCCCAAGGAATAGAGCCAGCCTTCTATGGACTGAGACTTTTGAAACCCTGAACCCCCAAATAAACTTTTCTTCCTCTAATTGTTTTTGTCAGGTCTTTTGGTCACACTAATGAAAAGGCTGGCTAAAACACTGTGTCACAAATGAGATAAAAATCATTAATATAAATGACAAGCAAAAAAAAAAAACACACAAATGCAAAATGATAGTAATCTGCCTAGGTAGAATAATCTAACATAAAGAAAAGGACAAATCTAACATAAAATTCAGACAAGTCAAAATTGTTATTCAGTTTCAAGGATCAAAAAGAATGTATTCAATAATTCGTTAAGAACAATAAAGTAATCCTACCTTACTACTACTCATTGCTGGTCGTGTCTTAGTTAAAGTAGCAGGTCCATATTGAGGTATTAAGATTAAGAACAAGGAAGACACGAGAAAACATTCAGGGAAGCCTCACGGGAATGATCATAGGTCTAACCAAAGACAGGAGCTGCAAGAAGAAGTTACAGAAATCAGAACTATTCACTATAGAGAAAGATGTAAAAATGTATACATATCGTATAATAGGATATTACTGGAAATTAACTGGGACGATTTATCACATTCATCAAATTAAACATTAGAATACTATACTTGCCAAATTTGTCTACCCACTGCTGATTCTCTCCCCCTTCCTTCCACAACTTTCCAATGTATAATGTATTTTACCTTCTACCCCACCCTATCCCCCAGATTTGAAGAGATAATTCTTGTTTTTCTCCATTTTCACAGCATAAAACTGCAAGTTTGAAGCACACCAGAACAAACAACTATGTTTAATATTTTAAAATGTTAAAATATTGTTACAACCCAAAGAAGTAACTAAGAATGCAAGAAAATTTTTTTCAAAGGCTGAAGGTGGTTTACGGAAGATTGTCCCAGCAACGACACAATTTCCTGGTTTTATGAACTTTAGTATGCCAAAGCAGGATCCTTGAATTGACTGTTTTCCCCTCAATCCTTGAAACTGGAGGACCTTAGAGGAGTCTGAGCTCTCTCAATATACAGTTGTCCCTCAGTATACATGAGAAATTGGTTTCAAGACTCCCATGGATGTTCAAATCCTTTATATAATATGGCACAGTAATTGCATATAACCAACACACAGCATACAGATTTCTTACAATCATCTCTAGGTTGCTTATAATACTTAATACAATATAAATGCTATGTAACAGTTGTTATACTGTTTGTTTAGGGATTAATGACAAGAAAAAAAAAGACTTCGTGTTCAGTACAGATGCAATTTTTTCTTAATATTTTTTATCTATATTTGGTTGAATCAACAAATACAGAACACATGGTTATAGAAGGTCACTATATGTGGTTCACAACCCAGTTTTCTCATCTTTTGCCTCTTACCTTCCTATTTCTAATCCCAAATCCTGGTTTATGATCAGCTCTCCTCTTCTTTCAAACTCTTCTTTTTGTGTTTGCCTAGTCTGTTTCCTTTCATTTCTCCTCCTTCCTTGATTTTCATATGATATTTCATAAATACTACCAGAAAGATCACTGCTTTCCTTCTGGTCAGGAAACTGACCAAACACCTTGTATCAATCATATTCTCCAGATCTTCCACTCCTCTAATCTTTTACCAATTTCCAAAGGGTTCATTCTTTGCCTCCACACATACAAAAAAAAAAAAAAAAAAAAAATTTCTAGATTTGGCAAGGTTCCCAATGCTAGAATTGGTTGGAAATCTAATCTATATATAATTTAAAATGTTTTTGTCCTTCTTCCACTAAACTGTGTAGTGACTAAGGACAGTGATTTTTATCTTACTTTAGCCAGCGTTCTCCATAACACCTAGAACATGCTTTGCACCAAACAAGGGTTACTGAATGATTGAAATTACAAGGTGAATTATGACTTTCTATAATTTGCATATGGTGGTATAAAATAAGGCTTTGGGACAAGAGTTATTCTATTGAACTATAAAGTACGACTTAAGATGACATTTAAATATGGCAATTTTAATCGTGACTTCTCATATACTGCTTTCAATACAGTACATTATACTAAACCTGCAAGATATAATACAGTAAATGTCTTTCTCACTCATAAGATTCCTAAGGAACAAAATGTAGTGAATATGTACCTAAATTTGTGTATTATACAAGTATCTAATACCATTCCAAAGTCAGACCCCCAAATTACTGGGTCATCAGTAAATTTTAAATTTTTAAAATTTTCAGACTGTCTCAGCAGTACAGATAGTTGAGAGTTATTTAGAATTCCATATTCTGGTCTCACATGATATGGAAATGGTCATATTCAAAGGCCTAAGAACAACAGACACAACTATTCAATGGGTATTCCACATTCAACATTGAGCAGTGTCCATGTTTTGCTCAAGACAGCTAGTCAAAGCACCCACATGTTGTCTCTTATCTCCAACTCAGTTGTCTCTATCATTTTTATTTTTCAATGAAAAATAAAGTATTTTCCTTAATATTAAAATAGCTCATTGGTAGCATCTCTAAATGGAACTTCTTTTCCAAACTATTATGAATATATGAATACAAAATTATGTTCTTTGTGTTACTTCAAAGCTATTATCAGAACTCAGCAAGGATTTCCATAGACAACAATTAAAAATGTATAATGACTACCTTCTAGTCCACCTTAATTTTCCCTCATCAATTTCCCCAATAACACAGGCTCTCATCTCTAAAACACACTCAGAACCAATTATAATTCCTATTTCCTAAATGTGCTGCTTCTTCATAAAGGGGGTTGGAGTGAGGCAAGAGAAGTGGCTGAAGTACAAAATGTAAGGAAGCACTCTCAGGATCCTACAGCACCACCCTACAGATGCATTGCCCTGAAAGTAGGTAGACCTGTGTTATTTTTTTACCCCAAAAAAATGTATCTCCCTTTTTCTTTTTTTCTTTTTTTTTTTTTGGTAACAACATTTTGGTGTTCTTTTGTTAAACTATTATTCTTTATCCTCTACCCAGGTGCTCAGGATGGCACTAATCACTTGCACTTGCACATGGCATGAGTCTGAAAAATCAGCATATTCTCTCCTGCAAGTAGTAGTTCAGGAATGGGTACATGACCCAAACTGCACAAATGAGACTGAATCCCAACTTTTTTTTTTTTTCATTGCTGGGAATAGAACCCAGAGTCACACACATGCCAAGCAAGCTCTCTACCACTGAGCTACTTCTCCAGTTTGCTCCCTCCCAAATATTTTTGTAGAAATTCATCAGGAAGGAACATTCACTTTCAACAGAAGTTGCTAAGATGAAAGAACATAAGTACCTATTCGAAAATGGGCCAACCCAGAAAAAGAACCAAGTGATGAAAAGAGATAAAAATTCTGATACATTTTGCTACTAAATCTGAGTTCAAATATGAATAGACACAGTTGCTGAAATTTAGAATTAATGTTTAGAAATTATTCTTCCTAGATTTTTCATGTTCCTGCATAGTCAGGGACACCTGAACTAAAGGTAGTATAAAGATATTTCATAATAGACAAGTTTGGATACTAGAGACCATGTTTTTCTAAAAGTAGAGATCTCTTTGGAGATCTCTTTTGAGAGTTTTATCTTTATTGGAGAAATAAAGCCCTGGAGATATTCACTTATATCTTAGGATAATAAACCTAAAGAAACCTTCCTCCTCTTTCATGGGGCAACTGCTAAAAAAGTAATCACCCTCCCTCTACAGAAAATGATGGCAAATGTGCCAACAGCCTATACAGGCCTAGAGTCTCCTGATTCCAAGACTCCTCTCTGTGACGCAAATCCACTGCATGGCAAATATCTGGCTTTCATCATAGCAGCCTATCAGAGGGATGGGAACATATGCAATCAGCACTAAGGAACTGGCCACTGCTTTTGCTATATTAAACCCCAAGTCTTGAGTTGGGATTTTTCTGTTAGTATATGAAAGTAAAACTCAGGCCAGATAACTTCTTAGGTTATAAGCAAAGTAGCCTCAATCTTTTCAGAGTTCTAGACTTAATAGATGAGATAATGCATAATTTCTTTCTTATTCAGTCAACAAATTCTTGTTGAAATACTACTTAGCTATATGCCATGCAATTTCCTAGACAAAGAAGACAGACAAAAATCCCTGCCTCTGTGAAGATCATATTTTAGAAAGAAGAAACCCAATACAAAATAAATCTGTAAAATACACAGTGTTGGGTGGTGAAAAACATTATCAAGAAAGAGAAAAACAGGAAAAAGTAATGAGAAGCATGTGGGAAGTAGGAGATTTCAAATTTACATTGAGTGAAAATGTTACAAATAAAGTGATTTCCTATAAAGACCTGAGGATATAAGGAAGTGAGTTATATGGGCAGGAAGAGTAGGTACTCTAGGGAAGAGTAAGTACAAAGTAGCTATATAAGGGCAACAAGGAGGACTTTGTGCCGTGAGTGGTGGTAAGACTAGTAAACTCTGAATAAAGTTCCCGCACTAAGGAGGGAGAGCAGGACTACAAAATTGTCTCCCATTTTAAGGGCTTGAGCTTTTACTCTAAATTACATGGGGAGCCACCACAAATTTCTTAACAAAAAAGTGACAGGATCTCCTACTTTTCAAAAAGATGACAGTTACTTTTTGAGAGCAACAGTCCTAGAAGGGAGTGTTATTAGGAATTATGTAGGAGGAGAAAGATGGTTTTGAGCCAGGATGACTGAAGTAGAGATGGGGAGAACTAGTCAGATTTTTTTTTAAGCAATATGTGGAAATATGGTATGATAGAAGTGATAGAAAAAGAATCAAGAATAAATTTCAAGGTTCCAAGCTTAAGCAAAAACAGAATGGAGTTACCACTTACAGAGATGGGAAAGGCTGATTTTTTAAACCATGTTCCTATCATTTGTTTGGGGTTCCAAAAGAAGCCTGACAAATGTAAAGCTTATGTCATAAATCTGGTAATACAGTGGCAGCCATAACATATGGAACTAAATCAATGATAGAAAATGAAGAGAACTTGGTATTTTTCTATTTTAAAGTAAGAAATCAACAACCTTTAATATGTAAAACAGCTGGTAAGTTACTGATCTTATAAATCAAACTATAGGTCTACTAAGGAGGAGATTGTAAGGTACATAGTAAAAGATGTAGGGAAGCTGGTATACTAGCTACTATGTTTCAATCTTTAGCAAATTCCTTCCAGAAAGAAGTACATTAAGCCTGGATGGGGTGGTGCAGACCTGAACCCTCCATTCTGGAGCTGAGGCAGAATGATGGTAACAAGTCCAACCTCAGCAATTTAGTGAGACTCTATCTCAAAATAAGAAATATAAAGGGCCAGGGATGTAGCTCAAGCAGTAGAGCATCTCTGGGTTCAATCCCCAGTAGAGGAAGGAAGGGAGGAAGGAAGGAAGGAAGGAAGGAAGGAAGGAAGGAAGGA
>NW_026000026.1:65698828-65709908 GCF_001458135.2 Marmota marmota marmota | reverse complement strand
AGGGAGGGAGGGACGGACGGACGGACGGACAATTATTAGAGTAAAGCCATACACATCCAAGATGGCTGACAGTCTTGTAATTTATAGAATGAAAATTGAATATCCCAAAACTAAAAATTAGTGCCTTTGCCATTCAAAAACAACATGCCAATTAAATGTTGGAGGTGGAAGAAGCCTAATACCCCAGGCTCTGAGCCGAGGATCCTAGCAAAGAACAAACATATTTTCCCATCATAAAGAACAATCCAGGTATGAAATAGACTGAGAACAGTGACAAATAAAATGTTCATTAGCAGCAACAATTACTCTGATCTACAGGCAGAAGCCAAGATGAAGATTGAAAAACCTAGGATTTACATAATTGACACTACTGACATTTTGAAACATGTCATTCTTCATTGTGGAAGGCTGTCCTAACCATTGTAGGACGTTTAAATGTATACTTGGCCTGTATCTAATACATGCCTATAATAACTGCCCTCTCCTCCATCCTCTGTGTCTCGAGAAATTGTCAAATATCCTCTGAGATAAAAATGTTTCCTGTTGTAGAATCATTGGATTAGGGTGATGGGCAAAGTTATTTAGAAACATAACAAGCAATGTATTGATTCAAGGACTAGGATTTGAACTTTGGCTACATGAGAGAATTTGATCAAATGCAAATTAAATCAAAAACTTACTAAGTTTATAAATGAGTTGAATTAGCCAGGCATAGTGGCACATGCCTGTAATCCCAGCAATTCCAAAGGCTGAGGCAGGAGGATCACAAGTTCATGACCAGCCAAAGCAATTTAGTGAGACCCTAGGAAACTTAGTGAGACCCTGTCTCAAAATTTTCAAAAATGTAAAACAGGACTGGGCTTTATCATTCAGTGGCAAAGTGATCCTGAGTTCAATCCATAATAGAGAAAGAAAGAAAGAAAGAAAGAAGGAAGGAAGGAAGGAAGGAAGGAAGGAAGACAAATACCCAAGACTCCCAACAAAGTCTTGTTGCTTACTACTTACTCCCTAAAACAATTCCCTGAACCTCAACACCTTCCAATAGAAAACCAGCTGCTAATACAGTGTAGTCCCCAGTAGGGGAATCCATCTCAATATCCATCTTGGTTATAACCAAGAGGAAAATAAACAAAGATTATCCTTGCAGGTGGTAGAACACGACAGTCATATAGGCAAAATAAATATCTATTCCACTGTCAGGGTAAAAAGTCTTATCACACCTGTCCAATGATGTATGTATATACCATGGACTGGAAATCTCTGTGGGTTATTTCCCTTTTTTTCTTTTTTTCCAGTTAAGAGTCTAATTGTTCTTGTTCTATTTTCATCCTATCATTGAATACTGACTTTATTACAGTTAGTTACATTTACCACTTAACTACAAATTGCTAGATTTTGAGGTAGTCTGTTCAAAGAGAACTGAGACAAATTACTGGGAAATCCTAGGTTTAAAGCCAAATGTAATAAACAAGTCATCGAGCTGTCTTTCTTTATTAGGGGACAGGTGGCAAATGCATCAAAAGTACTAAGCAAAACATTCACATTCTGTTAGGCAAGGACATCTTTTTCGAGGGCATATAAGTAAGAGTGGACAAGTATGTATCCTGGGAGGATTATAGTGAATATCTTTTGGATGTGCTTGCCTAGCACCCACTTCCCCTTCCTGTAATCATAGCACCTCATTTCTTTCAGTGAGCCACTCCATCCTGACTCTTGGCCTGCGTGGTTCACATTTCCTCTTCCCAGTTCCACTAGTTGGAACCTGAGCCAGATCTGGCCTGTCATCACAGGATGAAGGATGGAGAAATAACAAAATTCATTCAATCAAATACAATCAATCCCAGGACAGTTCGACAGAACTAAGAGTAAGATAAGTTCTTTTTATGGTTGGCTTGCTTAACAGGAAGAATTTAAGCTGGAGCCACCAAAGAGCTCCATGTAGAGTAAACTTTCATGAGAGTATATCTAACACAAGAAAAAGCCATGGGTATATTAGTGCCCTACATATTCAGGTTTTGGTCTCATGCAACTTTAGGGTATTGAAAAATCTAGTATTATTGCCACCTGTTTACAGATGGGGTTGGGGACAGGGGAGAAGCTACAAGAATTAAATTATTTGTTTAAATTCACGTAACTATTACTAGTACCAGAAATTCAACCCAAGCAAGTATGGCCGTAACATCCATGTTCTTTGTACTACACCACACTCCCTCTCAGGAAAACACTCTGAAATATCTCTATGTTTTATAATTACCTGTAGGCATAAGTTAAGTTCTTACAAGGAGTGAGTATTCTATTAATATTTGTAGAATGACCAAAACTGGAATAATCATGTCTTTCTGCTTTCTCTCTCATTCCTGTAACAGTTTGCCTCATCTGGCATAAAATTTTGCTTTATTTTTGTATGTAGGACATGTGCATTTCTTCAGTATCTTCATTCAACCTCTCTCAAAACCCATGATATTAGCTAGGCATGGTGATACATACCTTTAATCCAAGCAAGACTCAGGAGGCTGAGGCAGAATTATCACAAGCTCGAGGCCAGCCTCAGAAATTCAGCAAGACCCTATGCAACTTGGCAAGATCCTGCCTCAAAATAAAAAATAAAAAGAACTACAGACACAGCTCAGGGATAAAGCACCCCTGGATTAAATCTCCAATATCACAATAAAATAAAATAAAAACATGATATTACTGTATATAATAGCAAGTATCCCTAAGCTAAGTCACTTGGATCTTACAATGCCCATTTCATTATGGGGTAAAGCAGACTCCAAAATATACGTAGGAAGTCAAAACCTTAGAAAGAGGCCATTACCAAGGTCTAGCTGTGAAATCATCAGAAAAGGACACATACGTTAATCCAGAAGTTAGGATACTGTTGCACATGTTAACATTTAAAGATGTCTGAAAAAAAATCTAGAAAGTAGAAGCTAGTAATAAACCCCTTTCAAATATTATTATTGAGGCAGGTAGGAAAGGGAAAAAAAAGACAAGCATTATGAATATAAGTTCTCTGGCATTTTCAAGAAATCTATCCAAATACAGACCATGAGAATTTCTGACAGAGCTGGAACACTCAGTGAAAATGTTTTGCAAATTAACGGTTGTTTCCCTAAAAGGTGTGGTGGATTGATTCACATCCAAATACACTGAATTTAACATTCCGTTTTGAAACTTATTCAAAAAAATGTCTATTTTCTCTTTAAGATCCACCACTTTTCTCAGGCCTCTTTACTTTCTCTTCCCTTCTAGCAGCTGGCTTCCTTTATCAGGAAAATACTTTTGCAAAGAAACAACACTTAAATCACTTCACAAAAATTATAGGACAATCTCAAACAGAGAACAAAGCCAAAATGAGACATATAGTTAGAGTCTTGGGGCCTCTCCCGCAAGACTACACCACACTCCTTCTCAGAAAAACAGTCTGCAAGATCCTGCCTCAAAATAAAAAATAAAAATATGTTTTATAATTATCTATAGCCATAAGTTAAGTTCTTCCCCCTTTGGTACTGGGGATTTAACCTGGGGCATTTAACCACTGAGTAATACCTGCAGCCCTTTTTATTTTTTTATTTTGAGACAGGATTCTTGCTAGTTGCTGAGGGTCTCATCAAGTTTGTCAGGCCAGCCTTGAACTTATGATCTCCCTGTCTCAGCCTACTGAGTCTCTGAGATTACAGGCGTGTGTCACCACTCCTGGTTAGGGTCTCACTTCTAATAAGAGGAAGTCATCTCAGCAAAACTGCAAATATTTCAACATGGAACTTTTGAGGTACTCCCAAAGAGTTAAAACTGCAGTTAAATTCAGGACTTCTGGCTTGGGTCATGGCTCAGTGGTTGAGGGCTTGCCTAGCACATGTGAGGCACTGGGTTCAATCCTCAGCACCACATAAAAATAAATAAATAAAACTTAAAAAAAAAATCAGGACTTGCTAAGAGTTTACTATAGCTATACTTTGCCATTTACATTTACATCAAGTTTCCCATATAAAAGATCTAAGTTCAAATCCAAGTATCACTTTGTAAATCCTTGGATAAATGCTATTAACTAAATTGGCTTCACATAACAAAAAGAAAATAAAGCCATCGAATTCATAGGATTATCATAAAAATAAAAATAAATGTACAAAAAGGGCCCAGCACTTTCAGTGGGCACTAGAGAAATGTTAGATAATGTATCTGAATCTATGTAACTTCACTTTGAAATTTAAATGTTGAGGAGGGGAGAAAAAAGTACTATGCACAAACCAAAACAAAACAAATATACAAATGTGGTTATGAGTGTGTATAGGAAGAAGATAATAAAATCCGCCTCACACTTTGTAAAGAAGTTTTATTATATATAAATCTACGTAAAGATTCTTATTCTTCAACTTATATAACTGTTATAAATCAGATAGTGGCATGTCAAGTTATTATCATTAATAGTTATCAGATACAACTATTTTAATTATTATCCTACAGTCAGTTTATTCAATGCATAGAAAATAAAGAGGCATGACAAAGTGAGAGTATTTAGCCAAAATACATAAACTTGGATTAATGCAGAATGATGTGAAATGTGACAGTTAATCAATCTGCCACATTAGAAAGTCCACCATACACATAGAATCTACAGTAAAAGAAACAAAAACAGGAAAGCTTAAAACTCTTTCCTTTGCTTCTAGCAAAGCAAAATTTGCAAAATCTTAATAAAACTTAAAACAAGGAAAACCCTTTCTAAGGCTATACATAGAAAGCAGAGAAAGGCAGGACATTGTATAAATATTTTCATGGGCAAGAGGTAGTGTAACTGCTGGGGTAGTATAACTGGTGGGCTACTGACCCACCCAGGCAGTTAACAAAACTGAATATAACTAGAAGAGTCAAATGCATTGTTCTTTGTATTATAATGTAAAATTAACCAAAAAGATCCACCAACTGACAGAAGCTTGGGAAATCCTCCCAAGCTGAAGACATCCAAAGAGCAGAAAGAACACAGACTGCAGACACCAAAAAGAAAACATACCCAAGAAACAGCAGCAAGTAGCAAGCAAAACAATGACCAAGGACTATTAATCTTCAACTTTGTGACAATGCAGAAGGCTTTGTAAATAATCCAGAAATGTTCCTTTGTTCTGCAAACCCCAGGACACAAGCATCAATAAGAACCTTGCCTGTATACTAAAGAAGTAATAAATACAAAGTCCTCTTGCCTTCGTTTTAGAAGCATATTTTTAACAACTTTAATGATTTAAGTCTTATTTATAGAATCATTCAGAGTCTGAAGGGATCATTTATATTTTTCAGTTAAATTTGACTTCATTTTATGGACATAGTTATATCCAAGATTCACAAAGATTTCAAGAAATAACACTTAGAAATACCAAGGATCTATTGAACATAGTTTTTGTAAGTTTTCACTTCTAACTGTACTCCTACATAGAATGACTAATTTAAAAACAATATCATTCACAGCAATGTAATTTTAAAGATAGTTTTCTGGATGAGCCAGTATAAAGGGCATTTTTATATACTAGGTCCCTTAGAATATTTTTTTTAAATGTGTAATAAGAGATTCTCTATCCTCCAAAACTGTTAGTCCCACTCTGGAAAGAGTCTTTCTGCAAGTGAAATAATTCATTTCAATGTTTCTACAATTATTTCTACAATAAAGATTGTGATGATGTTATTCAAATACTTTTAAACATTCATTAAATTAGTTTAACTTTTAAACAAAGGATCTTCATTATCAATTTCATAAAAATCAATGTACTAATCTTTTCTTCTATAGCATTAGAAGAATGATTAGGAAAACTTGAAAGACATTCATTTCAAGAAAATGTGGGAATAGGGGGAAGGAGGAGGAAAGGGAAGGGGGGATACTAGAGAATAAAATTGACCAAATTATGCCATTACTTTGTATACTGTTATATCATATATATTGTATAGTGTTGCATTGTATATATTGTATAAACTTACATTGTATATGAGACTATGTAACAATAAATCCCTCTGCTATGCAACAATGAATCCCACTGTTATGCATAACTGCAATGCTCCAATAAAAAGGAAAAGAAAGAAAATGTGGAAATACTTTGGGTCTCCACAATAGAACTGTAAGGTATGTCTCAAACATATGTTAGTAATAACAGTTACACACATTTTTAATGATTTGCTTCCTTCAATAAATCAGAATAGATTAAAGTTTAGTAATGGTACTCTTAACACTTGCAGTCTGATATGCTTCCTTCAATGGTTGAAGAAGAAATGCAACTGGATAGAAAACTGCACATTAAAATGTGTCACACATGTAGGTGCTGGGATTGTGGCTCAGTGGTAGAGCACTTGCCTAGGATATGTGAGGCACTGGGTTCGATTCTCAGCAGCACATACAAACAAAAAAATACAATTTAAAAAATTGCATCAACAACTAATAAAAATATTTTAAAAATGTGTCACACGTGTAAATATCTTCTACTTTGATGGGAACAAATTCAAGAAACTCTAACTTAGATAACAAAATCTGTTTTTACTCCTGGATGAGAAAACAAGGGCTGTGAGATTCAACTACTACCTCAGTTCAGTGCTTGCTTCAGTTCACCCAAGAACTATGTCTGTGCATTTAAACCGTGTTCTTTTAAGAATTAGAACTTGGGTTCAATCCCTAGTAAAAAAGAAAGAAAAGGATTAGAACCCCATGTTTACAGAGCACACATTCTGAAATGGGGATATCTATAAGGTACTGCTCCCTAAAAAATAATGAGTATTATTAAATTTGAAAATAAAGTTTAAATTTCAAACAGATTAAATAAATGCATTTAAATGTGGAGGGAGCACTAGTTAGAATTTTAAGAAAGTAACCTTTGGTTTTTCTGTACCAGTTTTCAGCAAATGCTTGTGGTTTAAATGAAAGGAATTTAGGGCAACTATCCAACAACAGATGACAATCTAAGGTGAAAGAAAAATAAATCAGGAATCCAGACAAACTGAACAATTTTTTGGATTAAATCCCCTTTAAAGTAAATTTCTGATAATTCCTAATGAGATATAGTAATTTCATAACTATAATAAGAATAGATAATCTGAAATGTTGATTATTATTTCTATACAAGTGCAAAGGTCATACAATTTAAGTAAATTTAATGTATATTATTTTAGTTTCTTATGTCTAACACTTAAAGGATTTTTAGAATGGTAGAAAACCGGAACAAATAAAATTGCTACCATTTAAGAACCAAATACAGAAGTTAAGCACTTCCCAAATCCAGATATTTATCTACATTTTCTCATTTCTTGTACATAACTACCTTATGCAGCAATTTTATCATCCCCATTTAATAGATGAAGGAACTACAACTTAAAAAGAAACTGGGACTGAAACCCAGGTTATGTAACTCCAAAATAAACTGCTCTTCTTTTCACATTTCCCTACCTAGCAAAGAACACCTACCTTAAAATTTACAGTTTTTAATTAATACTTAATAAAAGAGCAATAAATATTGAGCTTGTTATGAATGGTAATGATGTAGACTGAAAATTAGTTATAGTTTGATAATCATATATGAATATTTAAGAACTAATTCCAAGTCATGCACAACATTAAATTTTTAAGAGCAGAATATATAATACCTCACAAATGAAGAAATCTGAATATTTTTATAGAAAAGTAGTAAGTAAACTTTATCATATTACCTATTTAAGGCCTCATATTTTCTCAACCATATAGCAGTTTCATATGGTAAACTAGGATTATATTTATATGTATGAAATGAGATAATGGAGGCGGTTGGTTCTGAGGACTCTACTAGTACTCTATTCTTTTCTGCTTTCCCTCAGATCTGGGAGTCTTCTTCCAATTTAGGATAACTGAGCCTCAAGGTCAGAAACTCTTATAGGGGCTGGGGATGTGGCTCAAGCGGTAGCGCGCTCGCCTGGCATGCGTGCGGCCCGGGTTCGATCCTCAGCACCACATACAAACAAAGATGTTGTGTCTGCCGAAAACTAAACAATAAACATTAAAAAATTCTCTCTCTCTCCCCCTCCCTCTCCTCTCTCTCTTTAAAAAAAAAAAAAAAAAAAAAAAAGAAACTCTTATAAATCTAGATGTAAATATACATACACTAAAATGAAGTCCACAAAATTGGTTAGCAGAATGTTACAGAAGAAATGGAGTTTAAGTTATTTTCCAAAATACTATCTAGGGTAGAATTATTGATGACTCTTCTGTATTTTTATCAATAGAATTTATTTAACTTGTATAATTGAATGAAAAATAGTAAAGGAGTAAGAAAGGGAAAGAGAGAGGAAGCAAGGAAAAACTGGAGTTTGATTTAAAAAAAAAAAAAAAAGTTAAATATCTAATTTTTTCTGAATTAACTGAACCTACCATTGAATTTCCAAAACTATTACCCGCTTGTTCACTTAAATCTGTCAATGGCATGGTAGATTAACCACACATAAGTAGACCAAAGGAATGAAAAATGGAAAAATAACAAGGCAATCATAGATCTATAAATTCTGAGACATATCTCTTAATTTCAATATTTAAGAAATTAGTATTTAAATGGGGTAGGTACAAAAGTAGATTTACTAAAACTGAAAAGGAGAATTCAAACATTTAAAGGAATTTCCTAAGTATGGGAAAATTACAAATCCGATATGCAAATATGAATTTATACCCAATTCTATTTTTATTCCATTATTATAAACTGAAGTGCTATATTAGAAATATTCCTGGGCTGGGGTTGTAGCTCAGTGGTAGAGTGCTCACCTAGCATGCACGTGGCACTGGGTTCCATCCTTAGCACCATGTAAATGTAAAATAAAGATATTGTCCACCTAAAACTAAAAAATAAATATAAAAAAATAAAAAATACTTCATTAAAAAAAAAAGAAATATTCCTTTACCAACACTGTGATACAACACCCAAAAGTTTTGAGTCCTATTAAAATCTGACAAATCTAGTTACCTCTGTCTCCATAAAGTAATTACTAGAAAAATTTCAGTTTAAAAGTTCGTATTTGTAAACTTTTTCATTATAAAAATACATTCTTATTCCAAAACAATATATGTAAGATTTATCTAATTTATTAAGCTAACACCACATAATTGATAATCTTTTGGTCTTCCCTCCAAAGAATGCTGATTTACAAATCAAGCACAAAACTATATTAACACAGGAATCCAATTATAAAACAAAACTTTCATTTTTATGACAAGTTCATTAGATTTCCTTTCTTCGGGTCAACAAAATGCAATTTACTTATCTGCAGCTTGGTTACAAAGACAATAACTTCTTGCTCACTCACAAAATTACTTTGAATAGTCTTATGCAATTAAATTATAGTTTACAAATGCTATTCCAATTTACAAACAAAAATAAGCACCTTTCAGAATTTTTGTGTATATGTACATATATATAACACACACACACACACACACACACACACACATATATATATATATATATATATATATATATATATATATATATATATAATACATATGTATTTTGCTGGTTTTTCAAACTTGATCATTTCAGTTCCTCTGTTCCTTAATATTTAGTATACAACAGCTATATAAAATACATTATTGCTTTATACAAATGCTTTGTATCAATTTTTCTGCATATTTTAAAATTTTTCTGAGTAAAATACAGAAGGAAAAAAAATTGGTAGATGTTAAATGTTCACAGACCATAGTTACAGCTACCTAACAGTTTGAGATGAAATGAAAGTGACTTGTCTACCAAAAGCCTGAATTATTCCTTCTAGACTAATGACATCTAACTTTGAAATAGTGCAAAAGCTGCATTAACCAGATACTAAATAATCTTAGGTGGTGTATATTTAATACTGTCAACCATCAGAAGAGAAACAGAAGAGATCGTCACCAAAGGTCTTTCATGGAAGAAAACAAGAGACATGGATTCCAAGTGTGCCTACATACTCTCTTAATATATACCCAGTACTTCTAGAAGCATAGTTCCTTTGGTTCAAGAATGCTAAGCATAAAAACTTTTCTGTATTATAAAAGATAAATTCAACCTTCCTATGCACTAACAAACTTGTGACTCTTAAAAAATGTCTTAATAAAGACCACATAGGTTTACAAGGACTATAACACTGCACAATAATATATATTTTGCAACATTTTTTTAAAAAATCCTGTTCTCGTTCCACATGTGGGTTGACAAGTATTTTCTAGTCTTTAATCACTAAAATAGTTTTGGTCTGTCCTCATTGATTTTTCCGTTATACTTTTGTATACCATGACTTCGTTTGAGAAATTTCCTTAAAATATGTGGAAAACAGTAGTACATCTTTAGAGTGGTTTGTGTCAAAGTGGTAGTGATTCCACTATGAATATACTCAGTTGCTTCTGAATTTAAAAGATCGAATCTTCATTTTCTTTAAACTATAAGGTGAACTAAAACGAAAGGCTACCCCAACCTTAATGAATTATATTTAGGATTGCACAGCAGTGGTTAGCAAAATCACAAATGTAGTACAAAGTGCAAAGCGACCGCCTCATATAGACTTTTTAATTTGTACAAGAAGTGCCCTGGCCCTATGAACATCAACCTAATAAGTGTATCAAAAAGTTGCTCCTAAGGGAAACTCTAAGGCAGAAAACTGACTGGAAGATGCCTCCAAATACCTCCCATCCGTAAATGGCCCACAGAGCACCCCTGACAGTACTAGCTTCGCACAAATGTCTCTCTTGATTGGGTTCCTGGAAGACACGCCCGAACCGTATGCGAGGAGAAATGAGAGGTGGAGGATAAAAGCGGGAGGAGAAACTGACACACGCGAAGAGATTGTTGGGCTCCAGTGGGTCTTGGAGACTGCAGGGCCCGAGTGGTGGAAACGGGCTGGGGTAACACCCAGCGGGATGGCGGCGCCGGGGAGAAGAGCGCGCGCAGAAGGGTGCGGGAACCGCGGGCTGTGGCTGCAGTCCCCCCCAACGTAGCCCACACCCCGCAGCGCCCTGATCCCGCGATGGGGCGGGGCCATTCGCCCGCCTCAGCCCGTTTGCGCCGGCACCCGCCCCCTCAGCCTCCAGGTCCGAAGTTGGTGGAGGGGTGGGCCTCGC
>NW_026000026.1:65653086-65698806 GCF_001458135.2 Marmota marmota marmota | reverse complement strand
CCTCAGACACTGGAGCCAGTCGCCACTCCGCGTCACGGGGGCTGTCACAGCCAATAGACGCCGCTGTCACGAACCTTTGCAGCCAATCCCGGTGCACTCCGGTCTCCGGGCACCCTCGAGGCCTCAGCCAATGGGCCAGAGCGGAAGGCGGGCGATGCCGCTCGGCCCCCAACCCCCTCCTCAACCACCTCTCAGCAGGCGGGGCGCGGCGGATTGGCCAAGGCCCCGGAGGGGGCGGAGCCCGAGCTAGAGGCCGGGTGGGCACGCGTGGACCAGAGTTGCGGGCGAGATGAGCGGAGGCGTGGAACCGCGGGCTCTGAGCTCTGAGCCCTCTCCCTGGCCTGGGTGGGGTTCTGAGGTCTTCGCTTTTGCGCTGCTCTCCCGGCCTCATCAACCCGCTCCTCCCTAGTCAATATCCTGGGCTGCCACGGTGGGATGGGACCGGAGGCGGACGGCAGCGTCACAGGAAACTTTGGGAGGCTAGCCTGGCGGTGGCCGGGAAGTGGCCGAGCTGGGAATGATAAGCTGGGGCCTCCTGAAAGGGACTATCAAGCGGGCCTGCCGAGGGAAAGGAATTTGGAGGGTGGGGGCGGAGGCGTGATTAAAATGTTAAGTGTGCCCGCGGGGTGTTGAGCGATCCCAACAGCCTAGATCTCCCGGAAAAGGGAAATGCAGACCTCTGCACATTCAAGTGCATTCATTCACATCCTTTTTTCTTGTGCGTTTCCACATTTTACTTGCATCTGATCTAACGGTGATTACTTTAATATGATTTTCAGCTTCTCCAATGTACTGTGAATCCCTTGAGGGCAGGAGCTGTGTCTTGTTCCTGTATTCTCAATTCCTGAGACTTAAAAAACATAAGACAGTATTGGAATTCTAATGGATGCTCTTTATGAAAGTGTACAGCAGTTCCTGGGAGCGTTCCCCTGTAAGAAATCCTTACCTCTTGGAGACTCTACAATGCATTAAGAATCCAAACTA
Organism: Marmota marmota marmota; assembly: GCF_001458135.2. NCBI lineage: Eukaryota > Metazoa > Chordata > Mammalia > Rodentia > Sciuridae > Marmota > Marmota marmota. The sequence goes on along the minus strand of NW_026000026.1, from coordinate 65,697,822 downwards.
ATTTGCTTTTCCAGTGAGGGCTGTTTCTGAAGCAACTTCAGAATTTGGTGAGAAATGAGGAATGTGAACTAAAATTACTAGGTGATCTGTTACCTTATGAAGGTGTTATTCCCCACAGTTTGACGGTGTTATCCTCCCATGTTCCTGTAGCATGCTTTTTAAGACATTGTATCTTGTATAAGGGTTGAACCACATTCTTTGGAGCAAATCTAACATTAACTCCTTATCCACCCTCTCTCTTTAAAATGTATGAGTTATGTGGGAGCCAAAGAAGAGTGGTGTTTTTTTCTAAACAGGGTTATTCATTTGACCATAGTGAATAGCCCTACACATAGAAAAACATAAACGTTAGTTGGACTTTGTCTACTGTTTGAAAGCCAAAAAACCAAAACATGCTGTAAGGAAAAAATAAATATTAAAAAGAAGAGGCTTAATTCTCCCCTTTGAGTTGCGGGGTTGATTTCCTGCTCCTGCAGTGCCCACCCCAGCTTAGCCCCCCCCCCCAAAGCGCTTGCCTTAGAAAACAAGTAACTATTAAGTGCTTTCTTATTTTTTTTGAAATGTATGCAAATCCTTTCGAAGAAGAGCTAGGTCTTTTTGTCAAGTTTAGGATCCAGGAATGTCTTTCCCTAGAACCTGGAAAATCACAAACATCAAAGGAGGTAACACCCCTATATCCCTATTTCTGAGAAAGTGGGAGTTTAACCTCAGTATGTGCCTTGCTCCGAGTTGGGAAAATATGATCCTATAATAAAGATAGAAGAAATTTGCTTTTCCTCTGGGAAAATTGACTAATTAGTTAAGTTAGATGATCACCCCAACTATGTAGAAAAGATAAATTATATGACACTAAGTTCTCTTACTTGAGGGCCAATATGGAATGGACTCTTTCTGTGTAGCTACATAAAAATGATGAGATTTCTTTCTATTTTTGCAGTCCCTTAGCTCTGTGATATGATCACATTCTGGCTTAATGCTTTTTCAACAAAAAATTTTCTTTACTACTCTTGTGAGAAGATTTATGGGTTGGAAGATATTGTTTTTAATCATATTTTCCCAACAATACCTGTTCCCAGAATATTAAGACAAGGAAGTTAAGCATTTTTTTTATTATTATTTACTTGTTTCCCATACTATTTATTATTGGGAATTGAATCCACAGGAACTCTACCCCTGAGTTACATCTCCAGCCCTTTTTATTTTTTATTTTGAGACAGGACCTTGCTAAATTGTTCAAGCTGGCCTCAAACTTGTTATCTTTCAGCCTCACCCTCCAAACTCACTGGGCTTACAGGCTGCCACTGACACCAAATCCAATTTGTTTTGTTTTCTCTTTTGGTGGTGTTGAAGACAGATTTAAAGATACCTAGTTAGTGTAGTTAGTGTAGTTAGGGTAGTGTAGTTATTGTAGTGTAGTTAGGGTAGTGTAGTTAGGGTCTAAATGGAGACCATTATTGAGACCGGATTCCAGAAAACCAGAGCAGCACTTGGGGAAATCCAAATGTTAATGTCCCCAAGGCCCCGAAGCCATCCTAAGGAACTGTTAACAAGCAGCTCCCAGCAAACAGGGAGATGCTAATCAAACCACCCCAGGCCCTTCCTGCCCAGATTACTCCTCCAGTCCAGCTATCTCCCACCTTTAGGCCTTCCCACCTGCATTCTATCACTGCAGGACAGAGGGAAACAAAGGACAGGAATGTGGGAGGACTAAAAGAAGACTTTAGCTATAAAAAAGGGAAGATCTCCCTCTTCCATGGATTCTGCCTTTCGGGTTCCCTTCTTCCTCCCGGGAGAAGTCTTTTCTGTTGTCCTTTAATAAAGCCTTTCACTTTCCACTCTACACTTGCCTTGGCATGCTTCTCTGGTGTTATACTTCAGCATTCGGGGAAGCAAGGACTCGTCGCCGGTCAACAGCAGTAACAGTGTTTGTTTGAGTTTTTAATGTGTTTTCTAAAATGGTCTCTCATTAGATGATGATTTTTGACTGAACTACCAATAAGTTTTAGTAGAACCAGAAATAATAAATTTAATGTTTAGTATCTATTTTGTAGTTTAATGCACTAACTAAACCTCTGTAAGCAAGCTTCTTAAAATTTAAGTTAGTTTTCTGAGAACATTAAATGTTGAGGAATATGTAATGTCAATGTGAATGAATTAAATGAAAGTTTGTGCCTTAAATGGTTGGGAAAGCCAGATACAACTATGAAGATTGCTTCACCATGATATACCTTTTCAAAGAATCCTGGGATTTCCCTACCTTTAACAAAGAATCTAAATCCAGAAAGATGTGGTTAGTGAATTTGTTAAATTTGCAGAAAGTAGCTTCAAGTAAAGATATGGTGAAAATAGAACTCTGTGTATCTGAAAACAGTCTTTCCAGTTCTACAACAGTCTTCTCAGTTCCACCTATTCACTTAAAACTATCTACCATATGCCAGCCTTGCTAGGAAAGGCAATTTTGAATGAATGTACTTAAAGTAAATGAATATGCCAAAAATCTATGCTCTATTTTTGAAACGGAGGGAGAAAATCATAACACATCTAGTTTTAAATTTTTCTCTCTGCTATAATTATCACTTTGCATTGCAACACATTTAACAAATACTTTTTCACCTGCTTCCAAAAATACTGTAAAATTTGTCTCTCAGCTTAGAATATGGAAGAATAAAGAGAAGTAATTTCCTGTCTAGATGATCTATAGGCTTCATAAAACACTAACCATCCCCACAGGTCATGAAGGAATATGTACCTCAGTTGAAGTCATTAACATAGAATATAATAGATCTGTCTTCTTTCACTTCTTTAGATCTATACTAGGTACTGTTAGATCAGCAGGCTTCCCTTCCCCCTTCCCTTTCAAGGTATCTGTGGGCAGAGACTTTCTACCTGGCTGAGGAGACCTGAAATGGCCAATCAGAAGCTGAAATGGCAATGGACCCAAACCACCAAGGGTTCCTACCCCACCGGAAGCAATCTCCCGTCATTTCAGTCAGCTCTGACCAATCCACACAAACATGATCCCCCTAAACTTGGCTCTGCCAACCTGCTGTCTGTAAGCTGCAATTTAGATGGCCTAGGCCCTCCTACCTCCAGTTTACCTAATTAACATTGTTCTTGCCTTTCCTGCCTGCGACTGCCCCAGCTCTCACCCTTTCACAGATGGTGAACCTCACCCAGGACCTCCCCACCCCCAATAAACCTTCTTTTGGTGCCTCATTCTTGTTCTGTGGTTCCTGATGCTTTACAGGTACTATAACTGCTTTTGAAATGCCACAGTACTACTATGGCTGTAGACAAATAAATCCTTAATATATATTCCATTTTCCCAAATACTAAATTTTGTCTGTTTTAATAACATTACTTACCTGAACAAACAAATACAATAATGTAGACATAAAATCTAATAAAAATATTTTTTTGAGTTTTTTAGTTTTTTAGCTATCACCACCCATTCCTCACCCCGTCTCTCTCTCTCTCCCTAATTTAGTATAAAAATCTCCTCTGCTAGGAGTATAGCTCAGTGGTAGAATGTTCACCTAGGGCCTAACCTGCAGAAGGCCCCGGGTTTGATCCCCAGCACAACCACAAAGCTAAAAATTTCTCAGACTTCAAGAGAAATCTTGGCTATATGCCATCTTAGTTCAGTAGTCCCTACTTACCCCTCCCCCTTTTTTCCTCCTTTCTGTCAACATCTTTGATTTTGAACTCTCTGCCCTCTAATCCACAATTCATACCTAACCATTTACACATACTACTCCTAAAATAGATATAGCCAGATGAGGTGTGCAGTATGGAAATATTATCTGTCTTTATTCTATACACACTGCAGTGTCTGTTTAGTGAATATAAATTTCTTTTGGTTTTAAAAAATTATTCTCGAATGAACATTGTTACTAATGGTCTTGTTTGAAATTTTCTTTGAACTTTTTCTTTTCTTCCATTATATTTTATTCAGTTACTTTAGTTTTCTAAATTTAAAATGGCCATATGGGCTTCCTTTACCAATCTGCATAAGGAAAATAAAGGGGGAAAAAAGAAAGGTAAAATAGAGCTTCTATTCTGCCTTCAAACTAGATACCAAATGCATTACTGCCATCACACAACCATCCATCCTAAGCAGAGGCTGACTGTCCTTGCACTCTAACATTGGGGCCCTTGCACCCTAACACTGGTGCCTTTGCTTGCCCAGCCTTCTGCTCTTCATTGAGAAATACTACCAACAACATTCCTCAAGACAAATCCTCTCAAAAATGTCCCCAGATCATTCAAGACTTGTCCCTTTTAAGCCATTCTTTTCATTGTGCCTTCAAAGCAATGGTTAAATATGCCAGCAAGAGGATTTCCAGGTGGAGGGTCATCAGAATCATCCGAGGACTTTTCAAAATTTCAGATTCCCAGATTCACCCCCAATGATTCTATCTAAGCAGTTCTAAAAAGAGTTTCAAAAATCCATATGTTTAGAAGAGCTCAGAGAATCTGGTCAACATGGTGTATTAAACTTGGGAATCTACCTCTCTGCCCTCCCCCCAAACTCCTTGGCACAATATAAACAGCTCTAAATCCCCAGGCATCTAAGTTGCAGGGATCCCTTAGGCATGAGTGAGAAGAGCTAAAAGCAATAGAATTAGTGGGAAATCTATAAATGCAGTAAGTAGACCAGAATCCAAACACTTCCTCAACAAATCAGCTACCCCAGTCTAGAAACAATGAGATTTACTCCCTGGTGATGTTGAACTAGAGAACCTCTGGTCTCAAGACATAAAGATGACTGAGTATAGGAATGAAGTGCCTTAGCACACATTGAAGCAAAGAAACAAGTCAAAATCTACATAATGAACTGAGACTTCTCCTACTTGGCTTCTATAATGAAGTCTGAGGTTTATGTCCTTCAGAGAGGATTTAAATTGTAGGAGTACTTCTTTCTAGAGAAATTGACTTGCTCAAGCAAAAATACTTTTCTGGCTACTGGGAACTGGGAGGATCTTCCAAAATGGCCAGATTTCCTGCCAAGTCACAAAATGATGAGGTCTGTCAATCCACAAGTTCCAACATGCAGGTAGCTTCCCTTATTCTTGAAGATAAAGAGACATCTGGAGTCATTTCAGTTTTTAGTAAACCTGTAGTCATGAAAACCAGACACTAAAACAAACAGGAAAAACAAAACCAAAGGAGAGAACAGAAAAAAATGTTCAAAGAACTATGAGTGATGTCCTTCAAGAAAGAAGAAAAGATATTGAATGGAAAAAAAAAAAAACTGAATGCTATTTTTCTAAGATAATATTCAGAGAAAAAAAATGAGATTTTGAAAATCAGAAAATACATTTTATAACCCAATAGCAAATGATAAGTTGAAGTTGAGAGGATGCAAAATATCAAAAAGACAAATAGTTGAAAAAGTGAGAGAAAAGAAAATTAAGGATCAATCAAGAAGACTGAACATCTGACCAAAAGAAACAGAAAAGGAGGTTAATGGGGAGAGGCAGAATATCAAAGTAAGATATTTTAACAATACGGAAAGACCTGAGTTTTTAGACTGAAAGGGATCTAATGAGTGCCTTATAAATTGAATGGAGGAGACTGATATTCTAAAATTTCCAAGAGTTCAGATAAATAAAATTTACTACAATCTTCAGATAAAATAAAAAATTGCAGACAAAAGATCAGGCATGAGAATAGAAAATGGTATTGGACTTTATTTTATTTTATTTTATTGGTACCAGGGATTGAACCCAGGGGTGCTCAACCAGTGAGCCACATTCCCTGGCCTTTTTTATTTTTCATTTTGAGATAGTCTCACTTAGGGCCTGCTGGTATTAGACCTTCTAACAGTGATTTAGGAAGACAGAAGAAAATGGGACATAATCTTTAAATTTCAAGGGGAGATTATTTACAATCTAGAATTCCCTATAAAGCTAACAAATCAAACAAATCTGAGAAGATATACAAGATTTTAAAAAGTTCACTTCCCATGGGATAGTTTCTCAAGAAGGTAATAAAAGGTATTTTGCATCAAAAGGAGAGACTGACATAAGGGACCTGAAGACATAGAATCAATACTGGAGAAAGGAAAGGGGAGTACCCAGAATAATAGTGAAGGAAATTTCCAGGATAACAACTGTACAGCAAGCCTAAAAAGCAACCAGATTGAGGCAGAATAGAAGTCTCCAGAATGATGTCTCCAGGAAATGAAACAATAGTATTAATAAATTTCCTAATGTATGTCACCGCATGGAGAGGTGTAATATATTTCTGATTTTTAAGGGGTGACATACAAGAGAAGAAGCAAATGGAAAATGAAGCAATTATTAACCACAAGGGAAATTTTTGTTTTTTAAAAAGAAACTTTACATCTTAAAAATACAATCATAATATACCATGAAACTAAGACTTAAAAAATTATTACATAATCATCAAAATCTAACCAATAAATATTGAAGAAACCAAAAGGGATGATATTAGAATTGCTATAATATTATAGGAATAGGTTGAAGGAAACTGGGAAGAATGAATGTGAAAACAACTAAATCCTCTTCAGATAATTACTAATGTTAAAAAAAAAAATCAAGAAAGGAAAAAAAAATCAAGAAAGGGTATTGTCAGCATGCTTCTTTGGTAGAAAGGGTCCCCTGCCAGTGTGGAAAGAAGAATTCAATTATGATAAGAGACTCAGAGGCTACAATAGGGAACATGGGGGACAGAGGTTCTTCCCTGAAGCCAAGTGGAAGATAGAGACAATAAGCAAGAAAACAAATTAACAGGCAACCTATAGATTGTGATCAGTGCTGAAAGGGAAATTAAGGAAATGATGTGAGAGAATTTTAAAGAGGGCTGGAAAGAAGCAAGTGACTGAGCTTCAAGTCTTAACTTCACAGTTATATAGTGTGAACCCAAACAAATCCCTTGACCTTTCTGAGTCTCCTTTTTTTTTTTAATCCATTAACTACAGATAATAATTCTAACCTCACTGGTTCTTATGAGGATTAATTAAGACAGAGTAAATGAAATAATTTTTAATTTATAAATTATTTTCAGATACAAGGTATTTACTCTTGTGGAGGCTCTTATCACCTCTTAATTAGTTTCACTACCTGCCTCCTAGGGTTCTGTGGTACAAATTGACAATAGTGAGGCTACCTGTCATTTTCAACCAAATGCTTTGGCTTAAAGGTATGTCTAGTTTCTTAACCTTGGTTTTAGAGCCCTTTACAAATATACATGCTCTTTAACTATCCAGATTTATCTCCTACTACACAGTTATCTTTCCCTATTCCCCTCTAGTTATAGAATAGTATGCCTCTAAATTCATTTAATTTACATACAGTAAAAATCCCTCTTTTTAGTGTACATTTCTATGCCTTTTGACCAATACAGAGCCATGTAACTATCAGGGCTATCAAAGTAAAGAACACTTTACAAAACCTTTCCAGAAAAATGAGGAAATTTTGTTGAAGGATTTTGTAACTTCACCTTGAAAACAGTCAATCCCATACCCACACATTCTCTGACAATCACTGATATATTCCTCATTAATATAATCTTACATTTTCCAAAAGGTCATGTAAATGGAATCACATTGTATATAGCCTTTTGAGTCTGGCTTTTCTCGCTTAGCATAATGCATTTGACATTTGTCTATGTTTTATTGAATGTATTAGTAGTTTTTTCCATTTTATCACAGTGTGGTATTTCATTGTTTATTCATTTCTGATTTGAGAACCTTTTTCCATTTTTGGCAGTTATGAATAAAATTGCTATAAATACTCATACAGAAGTTTTCTTGTAAGAACATAACTTTTCATTTCACTTGGATAAATACTTAAGGAGTGAGATTGCTGGTCCTTCTGGTAACTGCATATTTAACTTTATAAGACACTGCCGAACTTTTTGAAGTGGCTGTATCATTTTACATTTCCAACAGTAATGCATGATGGTTCCAGTTGCTCTTGATTTTCACCAGCACTTTGTACTGTTGGAGAGAAATTAAGGAGTTTGTTTTGCCTTTTTGGTAGGTGTGCAGTGGTATTTTATTGTGGTATTTTATTTAATTTACACTTCCCTAATGACTAATTACCTTGAGTATCATTTCGTGTATTTATTTGCATTCATGTATATTCTTTGGTGAAGTGTCTGTTCAAAGCTTTTATCCCTTTTTGAAATAGGATTGCTGTTTTGAAAAGAAAGAACAAAACTGAAGGAATCATATGGCCCGATTTCAAGACTTATCAAAAAGTAACAGTAATAAAGTGAGTGAAGGGTGGGTAAAAACACAGGCAAAAGGATCATGAAACAAGGAATCCAGAAATAGACCCATGAAAATATGATCAATTGATTATTGGCAAAGGTTCAAAGATATTTCAATGGGAAAGGATGATCTTTTCAATAAATAGTGCAGTAATAATTAGAAACTGACATGAAAATAATGACCCATACCTCTCACTTTATACCAAAATTAACTCAAAATTGATCACAGATCTAAATGTGAAATAGTAAAAGTTTCAGAGAAAACTACAGGAGAAAAATCTCTGTGACCTTCAATTAAGAAAAGAGTTCTTAAATACAACACTAAAAGCATAATACAAAAAAGAAAAAATAAATAATTTAGACTTGATCAAAATTAGAATATTGCTTTGTGAAAGACAATGGCAGGAAAATTAAAAGACAATCCAAAGAAAATATTTATAAGTCACTACTGAACATTCTACTTTAAAAAAAAAAAATGAAGCCTACCCAGTGGCTGTGTAGGCTGAGACAGGAGGATCATAGGTTCAAAGCCACCTCAGCAAAAGTGAGGTGCTAAGCGGCTCAGTGAGACCCTGTCTCTAATAAAATACAAAATAGGGCTGGGGATGTGGCTTTGTGGTCAAGTGCTCCTGAGTTCAATCCCCATTACCAAAAAATAAAAAATAAAAAAAAAATAATGAGGGTGAAGGAGGGGAAGGAAACGGAATACCATTATTATCTGTAATTGTAATGCATCAATAAATAATTTAAAATGCTTTCCATTCTTTCAGGCTCAACTCAAATCTCATCTTTGAAAATTGTGAAGACCAAATGAGTTAGATGGGTCTGTCTGGACCATTAGTGGATGAATGCATAAATACATCTCAGTCATTATTATTTTCTTACAGAACCACAGATACTAATAATATTCTTATAGTTTTAATATTCAGTCCCTTTTATACCTAAAAACTTATACAAATTTATATTAGACACTTGATAAGGTTTGGGTATGCTATAGTGTATTACCATACAATGAAATGAAACTATTGACCAAATCAAATAATAAATACAATAGATGACATCATCTTATAGATCTGAAATTGTTCACATTATGGTTTAGCCCTAGTGCAAGGTCATATCTAATGAGGGCAGGTCTAGTAATATATATTTTATAACGTATGTAGTGTCTTATATGGATCTATGAATATGTATTTAAATATATGTTTATCAAAAATTAAAAAATGTTTGGAAAAAATTCTAAATTATATCACCTTGTTTACTTTGTTGAAATGGCAATTCTTCCACTCAGTTTCATCTTTCACGAGATCTATAGTAATATCATTGTTTTCTTTTAACATTAGAAACTTTTGTTTTCTGTAGAGACCATTTAGTGTAAACTCATTTTTTCACATTGATTGGTTAAATTTAAACACTGCCCCCTTTTGCCCCTAGCTTAGTGCTAAGGATCAAACAAGGAGCCCTTAGTAAATTAACATACAGGGGACTTGTATTCCAGGAGTTCTGGAAAATGTGATTTTTCAGACAATCCAAAAAGATTTTCAGGCAATTCATTTCTTACATACAGAGCTTCCCAGTGTCTCTGTGTTAAAGGAAATGGGTATCCATTCTACAGCAAGGCTAACACAGGTGCAAAGAAGTAATTGAGCAGATCTATTGTGCTGGTTTTAACACTGAGATAGCCCCCAACCGCAGCAGGAAGTTGTGCTTAATTTAATGCTTGCCCTTTGCTATCACGTGATTCTTGTTTTTGAACTATGGTTTTGTTCTACTCCAGAAGGACAGTGCAGCATGTATAAAGAAGTGACAGTGGTTACTGCCATGGAAATATTGGGAGAGAAAACTGCTGCAGTGGCGCATTCCTATAATCTCAGCTTCTTGGGAGACTAAGACAAAAGAATCACAAGTTCAAGACTGTGTCTCAAAATAAAATAATAAAAAGCACTGGGAGTGTAGCCTAGTGGTAGAGCACCCTTGGTTCAATCCCCAGTACCACAAAAACAAGAAACATTGGGATAGAGAAGAGAGGAGGGACTGGGGTTACCCCAAGAAATAGTTTTACAATAACTTTGTTGTTATACAATAATAAATTTTATTGCAAATAAACTTAGTTTTAACAACAAAAAAAATGAAGATGTAATTCAACTCAATCCAATGGTTGGTTGATCACATAGTATGTCCCAGGTTTTGTGCTGTATGAATCCTTACACAGTATTCCTGCTCTTAAGGAGCACAGTGCTTTATTTGTGAAAATATCTGTAGTAATTAAACAATCTCCAACAAGGGGCAATTTAAATAGTTATTAAAAATAAAGTCTGACAGAAAAAAATCCACAAAGCTAAAGTCTACTAATTCTTGATAAAGGTGCCAAAAACTTATAATGGAGAAAAGACAGCCTCTTTAATGGATGGTGCTGGGAAAACTATATATGTGTAAAAGACCAAAAATAGACACCTAATTCTTTCCCCTGCAGAAACAGCAACTCAAAATGGATCAAAAACCTTAGAATGAGCCCAGAAACTTTACAACTACTAGAGGACAACATTGTCAACACACCAACATATATGCACAGACACAATTTCCTTAATAGGACTCCTCCAGCCTAGGAAATGTTACCCAGAATCAATAAATGTGATGGAACCAAACTAAAAGCTTCTGCACAGCAAAGGAACCAATTAAAAGTTCAAAGAAAGAACCTACAGAATGGGAGAAAATGTTTGCCAGCTCCTCTTCTGATAGATTAGGATCAAGGTTATGGCTCAGTGGTAGAGTGCTCAATCCTCAGCACCACATAAATGTAAAATATAGTTTCCGCCTAAAACTTAAGACTAATCAAATATCCACAGGATGTCAAAATCATGGAAGAACATGGCAGCTTTTGCTGGAATCACAGTTGAAGAGGTCAAAAATACTTCTCAAAAGATGGAATGGGGGCTGGGGATATAGCTCAATGGCACAGTGCTTGCACAGCATGCACAAAGCCCCCAGTTCAATCTCCTGTCACAGAACAAATGAAAAAGGAAAGAATGGGTACTAATTACTGCCATAGATTTCCACTACAAGCAGCTACAGAAGGGCTATTTATGGTTTACTAGCAGAGGTCAATAGTGTGAGGATTCTGAGGATTCTAAAATTTTCTGTTTCAAAGTATTGAAGCATGGTGCAATGGTGCATGCCTGTAATCCCAGCAACTTGGAAGGCTGACACAGGAGGATTGAGAATTCAAAGTCATCCTCAGCCATGTACCAAAACCCTAAGCAATTTAGCAAGACCCTGTCTCAAAATATAAAATAAAAAGGGCTAGAAATGTGGCTGAGTGCTTAAGTGCCCCTGGGTACAATCTCTAGTACAAAAACAGATAAAAAACATTGAATCCTTCTATAACTAATTTTTCTCCTATACAAAAGCTTGTAATTTATATTTTTGCAGTGACTATTCACTAAATATGTGATAAATATTCTCTGTAACAGGTTATCATGGGATGTAGTTATAGTTAGACTTCAGGGAGTCTGCATGCCTCAAAATTTTATGGAAAATTAGAAAATTCCATGATATGAATACATGCAATGAGGAGCACTTTTCTAGAAAAATGATCATGAGTGAAAGCTCTGACTCCTTAACTAGCCTGCTCAGATTAAATCATGGCTCAGTAATTTTATAGGTGGGTGATCTTGCTCAGGTTACATAACCTGTTGCCTCTTCTATAAAATGAGAATAATACAAGCAACTTTAAAAGGTTATCTTGAAAATAAGTTCACTGATATGTACAAAGAGTTTATAATGGTGAGAGTTCCATAAACATTAGCTATTGTTCAATAACTCTTCTTGCTTTGCAGTAGTATTCAAATGCCAAATAATGGATTAAAAAATTCTTTTGTGAATTGTTTTTAAAGTAAGCTGACTAATCACAACCACATGTATCTGTTTTCAACTATGGTTGTTCATCTACAATGCAGCAATAATGACTGGCATTTTGTCTTATGCAAACCCTATAGGTAAGACACTAATATTATCCCTACTTACAGACATAAAAATGAGGCATAGAATTAAATATGTGCTATATAGCCTCAAAGTCTGTTAGTGTAGGCATTGTGATTTTAATTCAGATGACTGAAAACAAAAGCCACATTATCTATGTTGTCTATCGATTCAGAGGTGGAGGAGTGATTTTTGAAGAAAGAAAGAATGCTCAGCATCCATGCAAAATGACAATGGTAGAGAAGATCAGATCTTTTAAAATAAAAAATAACATAGCTGATATTAAAACTGCCTTATAGCTCTAAAAGTCAAACAAACCTAAATTTGAGAATTTGCTCCACAACTTCCCAGTTATGTAACATTGGAGAAATTACTCAACTAAGTCTTAATTCTAAAATAAAGGTAATAACAGCACCAACTTCATGGGTTACTGAATATTAAATGGCAAAACTTTAAAATGTTTAAAATGGTGTCTGGTGTTTAATAAATACTCCATAAATATTATTTACTATTATTATTATTATTGTGTATTTTATTCTTCTTGATCTTTTCATCTTCAAACACCCTTTTCCTTGTCTTTGTGATCTAAGTAATTCTTCCTACAATGTTGAGCTCAGATTGAGTGCTATCAACACCAATTTTAGGCAACCAGATCTTCACATACTTCCTGTCATTCTATTTTCCACCCACTAAATCACTACTGATAACTACTGGTTTAGTGACAGATAATACATTTTCATCTACACATTTTAATTTAGAACTTTCCCTTTTGTCTAGCTTTCAAGCGTATTGTGTTAAAATTCCCAAATGATACTTGGAGAATTTGCTGCAAAGTCCTTATCATAGCTCTCAGAAAACTTAAAAGTTGTTCTTGGGGGAACAATCATTGTTTTGCATTTCATTATTGAATAGAAAAAATGTAAAAGAACAATATCAACTTTAAATGAAATTATACGCCTGGAAGGGGACCATGAATGTAAAAAAAGAGCACCTCATTATCAGTCTTTCAAGCTGCTAGAGTGAAACTTGAGTCATTGCATATTCCAACATCAAAAACTCTCTTGGATATAGTAAAGAACATCATTATGCACACAGCAATAATATGAGGAAGTTATTAGAGAGAACTACTAAGAACAAGAGATTGCCAAGGCAGATTCTTAAAATGGATAATATAATAAGCTCATTAATAAGTATTCTGAAATTGCTTTAAGATTTTCCAACTGAAACTGAATTCCTTGGGGTTCTTAACTAGTCAGAGCCATCAACTTTTTCCCCCTTTTCTGTTTAAATTATTCATATATCTTTGCTGACCCGTGAAGAGTGTTTCTACCTGTATCTATCTAAACACAAGGAATTTGATTTTGGAATGATGTTTAAAGAGGACTTATATGAAAATGTATGAAATGAGGCTTCTTTTTAAAGACTTAGGGAACTGACAAAAGGCTTTTGAATGAAGAATAAGTATATGAAGGAGTCATGTTTTACCATCTTGCTATAATCCTCTAAATTGCCTTCATAATGTAGGAATTTCTAATTGCAGAACATTTAAGAATTACTGCATGTAACCTCAATAAACCTAGTCATTAAAGTTTCTTTTTAGTTGATGGTAGTACATTCAGAAATACACGTATCTGTCATTTTCCCTTGCTGTTTCCATTTACCTCATACAGAGTAATTCAAGTTTTAACAGGGTCTCTTACATTCTGTGGGTTCAGCCCTAAGAACTGCTCATCTTTAATGGTTTTAGCGCTAATGGTGTAACACCTTCCCCCCTTTCTGGCCGCTGTGTAATTGTAAATTTCTGAGTTTTGCTTTAGTGTAGGTAATAGAACTAATAGTCATTCTTTTGAAAGCCTGTTAGGTCTGTAAGGAGAAAAAAGGAAGTCCTGATCCCACATTCTGCCCAAAGGAAGGAAATTGTGGTTAGGGGTTCCTATCTTGGGCTACCACCACATGAAGATATCTGTAGCAAGAATCAGAATCAAAACTAACAAAACAGGAGACATCAGTTGAAAAGGATAAAGACTAAGAAGTGGTCGTGTATTTACTTTTGCCCAGCTGCAAATAAGGGTCAAATTTTTGACAAAAATTAACCAAACTGTTCTCTGAAATTTTAGAAATCAGAGTTTTTCCAGGGACAGCTGGTGAATTGAGAGGTAACTGGTAGTCAAAGCTTTTCCAGGGCCTGCCCCGCCCTTCTGGCCTGCTAGAATATCCTACCGGGGTTCGCAAGCTCCAGGATTAAGGCAGGGCCTTCGCAGCTTCCCTACACAGGACAAGCCTGGCCCGAACCACTGAGAGGCGGATCTTCCCGCGTCCTAGAGCGGCTCGGAGCCCACGCCCGGCTAGGGTCCCAGCCTACGCCTCGCTGATCCCGTTTCCACGTCCGCTCTAGATCATGAATCCGGCGTTCCCAGAATGGGCGCTTGAGACCCCACGCTTGCCGGTGACCCTCAGCGGAGCAGTTTCAGTGTCGGGGAGCGGGGTTCTCGCCTGCTGGGCGCGCGAGGTCTCTGGCGTTTCCCGCGCCCGCCTCTTGCGCTGGTGGCCCTCCAGCCTTGGAAAGGAGCTTCACCTGGGGCGGCCGCGGGCCGAAGCCCGAGCACTGGGCGAACCTGTAGACGGCCGCCCGAAAAGCCTGACCTGGGGAGTGGACAAGGCTCAGTCCCAGACCTGGTGCAGTCGCCGTGGGGGCGTCAGACGGGTTGCCAGATGCTGTTCAACCACAGCATCGGGGTTGAACACTTGCCATGGGTTTGTCAAAATTCAGTGAGATAATTAATGGGAATAGCAGCATTTTGGGGTGCTTCTTACGCGCCTGGAGATGCTCATTACTCACCACAGAAGCCCATTCATTCGGTCACTTCGGACCTCGTGTTGTCAGAACTGCAAGGCGCAGCAGATGAACGCCCACCCCTTGATTACTAAAACTGTCGAGGCCACTGACCTTCTGAACGCTTAAGAAGGGAGGTTGGTTGGTGGGAACATGAAAGAGGAGACAGACCTAAAATAATTAACTGCAAAACACATTACTTAATTACAGCTTGAGTGCTTATAGCAAGAAGATTCCTGCGGCAAGATGAAGATGGGGGAGAGGAGGAAAGGAAAATACTTCCTGAGGAAGTAATGTTTCAAGTAAAACCCCAGAGACGAAGCTGACACATCAGTTAATGATCTAGGCTTAGGGGATAGCATATATCAAGGAGAATTTGAGCTGGAAAGAGTATTTCGTAAACACCAATAGTTCAACTTTACTTTTTATCCGCTTTCTCTCTCTTTCTCCCCTCCCCTTAGTAGGAGGAACTCCTTTCCATGAAAATAGATAAGTTTGAAAACCTGAAGAAAAGAGGATCATCTTCCATGGTTTCTCGCTGATTTCTAAATAAAATACAAACATGGAATACAAACATGGAAATGTTCTTTATCAAACCAAAGATACATATTCAATTCCACCTTCTATTCTGCACTAGAATTATCAGTCAAGGTTGACTTCTTTTGGACCCTATCGTTCATCTTCTATCATTCTCGAATCTACAAACTGGCCCAAGCATTGCATGTTATGCAATGTGCTGTTTAGCACACTGATTCCTCATATCCCAAGGATCTCTGTGTCTCCAGAACGTATTTATTCCTTAACCATTTCCCACCAGCTTATTACAGTAATACTATTATTATAAAGAGTTGCAATTACTAGTGAGTTATAAGAATCCTATCCCAATCCAATCTATCATTCATTGGTGCTGATTCCTTTTATTCCACTCGTGATTCATTCATCTATCCCCTTAATCCAGATGTCAACCAGGCATTTGGGAACCATCAGATGATAGGAGGGAGGGTGAGTCAACTTCACCCCACTACCTACTTTCTGGCCTCAAAGGAGATTTTGTACATATTCATTTTCTTTACTTGTTGCTGTTCACAGTACTGAAATTCTACTTTAGGCACCTTCTATACATCACATCCATAACTTTTTTCTTCTTTTCTGTTTATAATGAGAAAGTTGCTTTATCAATGTTTTAGTCTGAACCATAAAAGAGATCTAATCATGATGATAAAATAAGCATAGCACTAATTTTATCACAGAAAGGTAGTAATATGCTCAGATTAGCTAACAGCTCCTCCTCTTTATTCTAATACCCTGTGAATATGTCTGTGGTTATTTAACACATTGTTTGAAGACAGAGACAGAGTCTTCATCTTAGTCACTGTGGGAACACACACACACACACACACACACACACAACTGTACTTAGCCCATCATCAACCATTCCCCAGATGATGTGTCATCACCTTGACTTCTTTAGCAAGAATCCAGTTGGCTTGGTTTAGCAAGAATCCCCCTTACCCTTGATATTTCCTCTTAGTAATTTTTCCATCCACTGACCCCTATACTGCTCCTTGGCCATAAATTCCCACTTGCCCATGATCCATTCATATTTGAGCCCAGTCTCCATTCCCCACTGCAAAATTCCATTGCAGCGACCCCTGTACCTATTGCAATGGTCCTGAATAGTTTTCTGCTTTTGTTGTTGTTGTTTTGGTACCAGGAATTGAGCCCAGGGGCACTTATCCCCAGTCCTTTTTATTTATTTTTTTATTTTGAAACAGGGTCTCCCTAAGTTGCTAGGGCGTTGCTCAATTGCTGAGGATGGCTTTGAACTTGCAATCCTCCTGCCTCAGCCTCCCAGGCTGCTGGGATCATAGGCATGCACCATCGTGCTTGGCATAGTTTTCCTTTAACAAGTGTGTGTGTGTGTGTGTGTGTGTGTGTGTGTTAAACTTTCTACAATAAACATGAAAATCCCTTTATTAGTATCTTTGGCCTTTAGCAACTAGATGCCATTACTACTACCTTCACATTCTCTTGTGGCAACCAAAAATGTCTCCAGACAATGTTAAAATTCCCTGTGAAATAAAGTTTTCTCTCATTGAGAAACACTAATTTATTTTAATATTATATGGTAGTGTATTGAACATTTTTCTTTTCTTGCTGTTCTAATGACTATAAGAAAGTCAATACTAAATCCTTTTCTTTTTTGTTCTAGAAATGGTTAATATCAAATAAGCACTATAATTACATGTTTTAAACTCTATTTATTAGTTTCTGAAATAATGCCACTAGATTAAGTGAAATTTTTCTCATCTTAAAATATACCCTCTGCCGGGCATGGTGGCACACGTAATCCCAGTGGCTCTGGAGGCTGAGATAGAAGGATCAGGGGTTCAATGCCATCCTCAACAACAGTGAGGCACTAAGCAACTCAGTGAGACCATGTCTGTAAATAAAATACAAAATAGGGCTGGGGATGTGGCTCAGTGGTTGAGTGTCCTGAGTTCAATCCCCAGTGCTCCTCCCCACTGCCCACCACAAATACCCTCTTTATGTCTTATGGCTTTATTGTTTTAAGTTTAAAAGTTCACTTTGAGCAAATAAAGTATGAGTTATTTCAAAGCAAAGGTACAGCAGCATTGTGAAAAAAGAGCATTAGGACAGAATGCCTTTGTGGATTTGCTAAATGAGTGATTTTGATAAAGTTTCCATGCACAGATATAATGTATTTGGTTGATTTTCTTTTTATCATTGTAGCCTTTTAAAATATTAGTTATCAAAAGACTTAAAATGGGCACATTCTGACACTAAAAATTCTTGAATATCTTTCAAACGTTAGTTAAAAAGTTTAGGGGAAGTTTTCAGAATCTTACATTTTAGTTAAAAATAATTTTAATGTTAAATGAAGCACGTTTTTTAAAAGATTGCATAAAAATGTAAGTATGCAATTTCATGAATGGCTACAGTAGGAACACCGTGTAATCACCAATCTAGATCAAGAAGTAGAACATCTGTAGAGCTCAAGAAGCCATTGCCACAAAGAACTCAAAAAATTAAACAATAAGAAAACAAATAACCCAATCAACAAATGGGCCAAAGACCTGAACAGACACTTCTCAGAGGAGGACATACAATCAATCAACAAGTACATGAAAAAATGCTCACCATCTCTAGCAGTCAGAGAAATGCAAATCAATACCACCCTAAGATACCATCTCACTCCAGTAAGATTGGCAGCCATTATGAAGTCAAACAACAACAAGTGCTGGCGAGGATGTGGGGAAAAGGGTACTCTTGTACATTGCTGGTGGGACTGCAAACTGGTGCGGCCAATCTGGAAAGCAGTATGGAGATTCCTGGGAAAGCTGGGAATGGAACCACCATTTGACCCAGCTATTGCCCTTCTTGGACTATTCCCTGAAGACCTTAAAAGAGCGTACTACAGGGATACTGCTACATCGATGTTCATAGCAGCACAATTCACAATTGCTAGACTGTGGAACCAACCCAGATGCCCTTCAATAGACGAATGGATAAAAAAAATGTGCATTTATACACCATGGAGTATTACGCAGCACTAAAAAATGACAAAATCATAGAATTTCCAGGGAAATGGATGGCACTAGAGCAGATTATGCTTAGTGAAGCTAGCCAATCCCTAAAAAACAAATACCAAATGTCTTCTTTGATATAATGAGAGCAACTAAGAACAGAGCAGGGAGGAAGAGCAGGAAGAAAAGATTAACATTAAACAGATACATGAGGTGGGATGGAAAGGGAGAGAAAAGGGAAATTGCATGGTAATGGAGGGAGACCCTCATTGTTNGCACAGGTTGACAGCACTCTGGAAACCATGGACCAACTCCCATACACGAAGTTAAAGACACATCTCCATGTTTTATAATGTAATTCAAAACCACACATTCCAGGATAGCTGTATTTGCCTAGGAAACACATGTGCTCATAGAGCATCCCACTAATGTCTATTTAATCCATTTTGCAAAGATTAAAGATGATATCTATTTAACCCACTTAGTCTCTGAGTCTGCATGTTAGAACAGAAGGCGACTTTAGGAACACAGCAGAAACTGGGGCCTTTCTTCTAACATGCGTAGTTTTCCTTGGTAAGTTATGAAGAAGTTTTCAAATATCTCTTAAAATACGATGAAATGAGCTCTTTATTTTCTTATGATCATAGTCCACTCCACAAATTAAAATGTTTGATTTGAAGCTGATTCAGATTTTAATGAGTCGTTTCACTGCTTTCAAGCACAGGCACACTTTCCTCTGTAGCAGCTAACCTCAGAAGCACTTTCAAATGGAATATAATTTAAATGTATGCTGTTGAAATAAACTCAGCTAGTGATGATGGTGATGAAAAAAAAAAAAAAAAGAAGAAGCCATTGCCCTCCTTGTGCCCATTCCCAGCTACAGTCTCCTGTATCTCCTAAGAACAGTTCTTTCCTGATATTTGTGGAAAATATTATGCAGTTACTTCCTTATTCTTTTGATTCTTTGCTGCAAAAGTGTGCATCAACTTAGAGTAGAGTTTAATTTCTGAAGTTAATATAAATGGAATTATAAAATATTTAGTCTTTTCTCTCTAGCTTAAAATTATGTTTATAAGATTCATTTGTATCATTATATACATTGTAGTTCATTTATTTTCAATGTTGTATTGTTTTCTATTATACAAATACATCACTACCCTTGATGAAATTTGGTTGCAGATTTGACCAATGATTAGTCTTAAACATGCCTGATGATCCACATGTGCACATTTCTGATGGTTTTATAATTTATAAATTGAATTGCTTCATTAAGAAGAACATATTCTTCAACTATTTAGTATGTCAGTATACTAAACTGTTATCCCAAGAAGTTTTTAAAATTTATATCTCAAGCATCAGTTTATGAGAGTTCAAAGAACTCTTTATCCTTACCAACACTTGATATTTTTAGTCTTTTTAACATTTAGCTGATTCTAGGAGTTTTGTAGTGGCTTTACTTTGTATTTTTCTGATTAATAATTAAGTAGAGCATCTTTTCATGTGTGGAAACGTACTTTCTGTAAGTGTTTGGTCAAGTTTCTTACCTATTTTTTCCATTGAGTTTATCTTTAGTCTTTTTATTAATATTTATTTTGTAGTATTTTCTCAATATGAATTATTTGTGTTCATTTCACTTCATGACCTCTTCTTTACTTTTTAATTCTCAGGTATTCTAGGTGCTTTGTATTGAATGTATCTCTTATAACATTTAAATGGACTTTGTTTCATAACCTTCTGAAAGTCATTTTGGTTTCATAGGTACTTTTATTGACATGACACTTGTCCCTTCTTATGTTTCCTAGTTTTTATCTTTTAGTATATGATCTATATATTTTTATATTTATATTTTATATTTTTATGTGTGTTCCTTCTAAAAATGTAAAAATTTGCATTCTAGGTCATTTTAGACTAGAACCTACTACAACTTTATACATTTCATTCTGTTTCTTTTGAATATACATACAGGCTTATACATGCGTGTATACATACTTTCCCCCACTATGAGCAATGTCTCCCTGTCTTGGTCCATCTTGTGTTGCTATTACAGAATACTGGAGACAGCAAAATGTACAAGGAACAGAAATGTATGTGGCTTAGAGTTCAAGAGAACAAGAAGTCTAAGATGGAGTGGCTGCATCTGGTGAAGGCCTCATCTTGTTCAAAGGTGACAGAAGCCTTTACATGGCAAGAGAATGCATGAGAGAGCAGCAAGAGAATCCTGGCCCTGCTTTTATAACAAACCCACTCTTGTGATAACATTAATCCACTTATGAGGGGCACTCATGGCTTAAATACCTTCTATCAGGCCCCACTTCTCTACCTTGTTTCATTAGGGATTCAGTTTCCAACAATGAACTCTGGAGAACACATTAAAACCATAGCTCCCACTGTCTATTTTTTACAGTCTATTCTCTAAAATCTCAGTTTAATTAACTGCATTATTTTTCTATATTTTTCTAATGTCCACTTCAGTATTTTTTTTTTTTTTAGAATTTTAATATTTATTTTTTTTAGTTTTCGGCGGACACAACATCTTTGTTTGTATGTGGTGCTGAGGATCGAACCCGGGCCGCAAGCATGCCAGGCAAGCGTGCTACCACCCGAGCCACATCCCCAGCCCCCACTTCAGTATTTTGAAATGTGATTATACATTTATTACTTGATTTGTCAGTTTTAAATGTTAACTTGATAATTTTGGCTATAATATAGAGAAAATCAACATCTTATATACCTCCCCCTTTGAACCCCTTTTTCATCTCAGCTTTTTTGCTGTATTTTTTTTCCTTGTTGTTATAATTTGCAAACTTTATATATTCTATTTAACATAATTTTCATGGTTGTTTTAATCATAATCTTAAATGCTCTCTACCAGTTTGGCTAGTAGAGATAATATTGGTTTTCCAGTTATTAAGAAGATCCAATTTTTAAAAAACTGAATTGGAACTCATTAAACTTTACTGAAAAAAAAAAAAAACTTTACTGAGGCTTTAATATATTGCAAAATTGTGCAAGGCATCTGGGAATACAAAGGTCAACAACATTTCCTCTACTTTTAGGGCTCCCAAACTTAGGATAGAGACAAGTGATTTAACTGCAGTGTGATAAGAGGTGTGCCAGAAATAAGAACAAAGTGCTCCTGGATCAGAGAGAGGGTATTTCTAACCCAGGCATGAAGACTGGGCATAGAAGGAGTTTCCAGAGAAAGGTGTAACAGAATTGTGTCTGGAAGTATGAATACAATATGGCCTATTGATGAAGGAGTGAAAGGAATTTCTGGTCTGGACAACAGCAAAGGCAGAAGCATGGGAGAGAATCTGTGTTCAGGGATTTGTAGGAATCCTGAATGTCTGGAACAGGGTTCAGGGTGCGAATGGGGAAAGAGAGAAGTGATGGGGCTATAGAAATAGGCAAAAGGGGATCACAAAGGATATTGGGGAAGAATTTAGGGTTTTATCTGCGCAGAACTTAAATTCTCCTCTTAATCATACCAAGAATGAAAACTGGCAGGTCTCAGACTGGGTGAGGAGGAAATTGTTCCTGTTTCAGGTGCCAAAGTCAGTTTGAACTAAACTCCAAGGCATGGAAGTTCCTGGAGCAGTTCCAGAGGAGAAGCCACCCCTGGCCAGACAGGTATTGACCAGAAATGAGGATCTCTGCATGGGTCTGGGCCTGGGCAAGTTTTAACTACGTTCCTTCCTTGAATTTCTAAACCTGCTGTCAAGTGTTGTCAAAGTTATGATCTGAACTTGGTTATGCTGTGGGGAATTCAGGAAGGGCTTGTCCTGAGCTTCAAAAAGAGATGCAAAGGAGAGAGCAGTACACCTCTTCCTTCATCCCAGGGTGACAGAATTCATCTGCAGAAACACGTGCCTACCTGAGGACTCAGTTTGATCTTTCAGGAAGACATGGCAGCCTTAGAGGCTTAGTGGGCACAAGAACCCTGAAAACCTGCTTAAGATACCACACGGCAGAATGATGAAAGCACTCAGAGGTTGATGAAGGTTCTTGATTTCTAAGAAATAATTGGGACCAAAATTACTATAATTTATACCTAAAAAAGGATATTTCCTTATTTTGTAATTACAGATTGGTATATTCTTAGACAATGGGGTCATATAGTGATCCAGGGAAACAAGGATGAGGTCAAAACTAATGCAGAAGGAGTGATGGAGGATATATTGAGAACAGAAACATCAGCAGAGTGTGGTAACATTTTGAAGTATGGGCTAGAGATAACTATTTGAAAATTATGATCATAGGAATAAAAGGCAATGAAGACAGATCACCAGAGTGTTAAGAAAGTACTTTATGAAGAGTAAACCATTATCTAAATGTTAACAATTAATTTCACATGATAATAAAGCAGTTTTATTAATTTATAAACACATCTCCTGTTTGTGTAAATAGTCTGAATATGTATGTATAGACATACGTGTATATATGTGTTTGCATATTTTCTATCTCCTTTTTTTTTTTTCTTTTTGGCTTGGGGATTTAACTCAGGGTACTCACCACTGAGCACATCTCCAGTGCCCCACACACACCCCTTTTTTGAGACAGGGTGTCATTAAGTTATCCAGGGCCTTACCAAGTTACTGAGGCTGGCTTTGAACTTGTGATCCTCCTGCCTCGGCCTCCCAAGTAGCTGGGATTATGAGTATGTGCCACCAGGCCTGGCTGTGTTGTCTTTTTTTAATTCAAAAACTTTTTTTTTTTTTTTAGAAATGAAAACTTTTAGTCCATCAAAACTGTTGATACATAGTTTTAATTCCTTTAGAGGAGAAAACATTGGCATTGTTAGCATTTTGGTTTGAGGTTGGATAATTTTTATGTGGGAGACTATCCTGTGCATTGTAAGCTATATAGAAGTGCTTTGGCATCTCCATGTATTGAATGCTGGTAGCAGCGGCGCCCTACCCCAGTGAAACAAATAGTTTCTAGACATGGCCAAATGTCCCCTAGAGGGCAACACCAGCTCTGCTTGAGAACCACTAGAGGATTGAGTATACCCGTTAAATTTAGTGCTAAATAGGAGATTAAAATAATAGACTCTTTAATGGGATCACCCATTCATCACTGCTGTAATTGTTTCTAATTGCATCTGTTTCATATACAATGCTCAGGCATTTGTAAGACGAGAGCTGCATTTCCTATGGAGCATATCAAAGATAGTATCTGTAGAACAATTAATTTTCATCAAACTGATTTGAAAATTTATCAGTATTCAGATAGAGCACAAGCTGAAGTCTGCCAGGGATTACTTAATAAACTATTTTTTTTTCAGCAAATTAAGAGTTTAAACAAACAACAGGAAGATTTTTTTGATTTGTAAGAAAGAAATTTAAAAAACATTTTTAAGCACTTTTGAGTTACCATATAGATTTTAATAAATTACATACTAAGCAGAAGTTTTGTATTTACTTTGGTGCTGGGGATTGAACCCAAGGCCTTGTGCATCATAAGTATGTGCTGCTCTACCGGCGACCTATACCCCCAATGTATTTTAATTTTAATGTAATTGAATTTACCAATATTTTTCTTTATAGATAATATATACATGTGCATATAAATATGTCTGATTTCCTTTTTTAATTTAAGAAATGGATTTAAGTGAATTTGTTTAGGAGGGCTAATGACATATCATATGTAAACCTATTGCTATGAACTGAATTTTTTTCTCCCACCACCTGACAACTTTTTTTTTTTTTTGGTGGGGCTGGGATTTGAACCCAGGGCTTCAGATGGTGGGGCCTTTGGGAGATAATTATATCATGAAAGTCACACCCTCATTAATTGGATTAGTGCCTCTACAATAAAAATGATCTCTTTCAAGGCAGTGTAAGGATGCAAGAAGATGCCATCCACAAACTGGAAGAGTCCTCTGACCAGACACTGAATGTAGAAGCATCCTGACTTTGGATTTCCCTGGCTCCAGAACTCTAAGGAATGCTGTGTAAACCATGTTTACACATACTAAGACATACATGTTCCATCGATTCATTTCTACTAGATACCTCCTATTTGCCTTTTCATGTCCACTTTTCACCCCACTTTTTCTCCACTCTGGGAAGTTCTTTGTACACAACACTCTTGGCTCCTACTCCTGGGTTGGATTCAGCTCCAGCAGGAAACCAATGATCAGCCAGCAGGAGAAGAGTGAGGTCAGAGTATGATTGATGACTCCTGCCCCAGCTTTGGGTTGGTTATGTCCCTACATTGAAGGTTATTACTTCTCTCAAAGTGATAGCACACTCAGAGTTCTTCCCCTCAATACTTGGGCAAAAAGTGATATCAGCTTCTTATAGAATAAAGAATAGAAGTCAGGATTGGACATTAATGATTATTTAAGGATTTGTCTGGAAAAAACAAATAAAGCAATTTTTCTAAGTATGAGACAGTGATATTTTTTACATGTTGCAGAAATTCAGGAGGAATAAAGAAAGTAAAATCTTTATAAAAATTATAATCATGAAGTTATTGTGCAAAAACTATGTGCCTTGCTCTGAGTAGATGTTTTACATATCTTAGCTTACTTATTCCAGATGATTTTTTTTTTTTGAGCAGATTCTATTCTCCCTATTCCACAGGTGAGGTTTTAAAGATACTTTCTCAAGGTCACAGAGCTATCTAGTAAGTAGTAGAATCAGCACTTTTACACAGGTCTGCCTGATTCCAAAGCTCATGCTATAATCTTCTTACAGTTATGCATACACGATACCATCAAATTAATACTCAAGGAATTATATTCTTTTAGAAGGTAGTTTCAGTTAAATGACAGGATGTAGTTTCAGAGGTGTTATCTGACTATAGGATCTCAAGAGATTAAGAAATAAAGTAGTAAGGATATAAAGATGGCAGTGGTATACCAGGTATTTGATGAGTTTGGTAATAAAAGGTTGGGGATGACTAGTATCAATTGCAAAATGTGTTCCATTTTCCCACAAATACTATGCCACACGAAGTCTGACTTTTCTCATCCTGTGAAATGCTCAACTGGCCCTCTCTGAGGAGTTCCTCAACATTTTTTTCACTAGTGATGCCCCAGTTTTACAGGAGCTTCTCTTCTCATCTTCATAGGGAGGGAAAAAAAAAAAGCTAGACAATGAGCTTCTTGGGGACAGAGTATATTCATCTCTGCATTCCGCCCACAGAGCTTTATATGCTGCGAACTAAACATTGTGATTTGGGCCCTATTTCAGTCTTTCTGCAGGGTTTGTTTATCCTCATTAACATTAATATAGTGACTGTCTTCCAGGTCACCTTGTCCCAGCAACAGAGAAAAAAGATATTTATGTCTGCCATCCTCCTGGCTTTCCTCCTAATAGCTCTCGTACCTAATATTTAAGCACAGACAGGTGCCATTTAACAAAACACTTACAAGAAGGTTGTGGGAATAATCAGCTTTAACCTTGGATTTAAACTCTCAAAAGAGAAATCATTGCTATCACAGGAAACAGAAAAATTCTCTGAGGATAGTAGTCAAAATGTAAAATGAAGACTAATGCCCAAGTTCATGGTGATCAGGTAAGAGAATTGGGAACTAGGAGCCATTTTCTTCCCTATCTTGGGTGAACAAAGACAAGACAAACCTAGATCAGCCTACCTCTGACTATGTCTCATGAGAAAGGTACACAACTGCCTAAAGAAGAAAATGCAGTTTAGCTAACTAAATTTTGCTTTTTTTCCTCATATTTCTTTGTTCTTATTATTGGACATATTTTATTTCCTTCAACTCTCATGTTTTGTACTCTTAAAAATCTTAAAACATCTTTTTCATAAGAGTCACATAATAATAGTTTAATGACAATTATTAAATCATGCAACACAATAAGTGTTATTCAGATAATTGGGAAAAGTAAATGTGGGAAAGTGCTGTGAAGACTATAATAAAGTTTATGAGCAAAAGATCACCTACATCTAACTAACAACAAGGAAAGGGGATTGGCAGAATGCAAACAGTACTGATGGCAGACTAATAATAGTAATAACAGTGATAATAATGATAGAGTAAAGCTCCTATTTGAGAATTGAAATAAACAGGAAGCCATGTAAGATTGCTAAGTATCAAGCAAGTATCTCTTATTTCTGATATAAACTTTGGAAATCAACTTAGAAAGATTTAAAAAGTGATTTCCCATAGTATGAGAGAAATGCTCATTTTAGTCTCTGTAATCACATGGCATGATAAAGCAGAGTACTTTTTTTTTTTTTTTTAAGATTTAGGAGACTAAGAACTATAAGGTAAAAGAGAGTTCAGGGTGAATTTGAATGTCATTTTCTTGGCAAGATAGAGAATGTGAACTACTTTTAAGTTTAGGGGGAAATTTGCCAAGACTGAGAATCTTTCATATTTTCTTTGGCAAGTCAATGAGACATTTTCCCAGATAAATGAGAAATGTGACACTTTATAATCTGTTTACTTACTATAAGTATTTCTTTCTCTTGAAAGTAATCTATTAAATTTAGATGAAAAGATGTTTCTTCCTAAATAAAGGAGAAGAAAACTTTAAAATAATTCCATCTTTTGATAAAAAAAGCCGATTAGTTGGTAAAAGTTTGCTTGCCAAGAATTATAAAACGTAGTGCAAGTAGTTAAGAGGTCTAGTTTAATATAAAATTTCCTTTAAGATTTATTTGGTTCATCCAAAATGTTACTCTATTGACACAAGAATTTTGAATCACAATAGTGACACAATAATAAAAACATCATAACAAAATGGAGATGAAAAGTGAATTCATCCTTTTTAATGTTTTCCATTGACTTGACCTGATCTCATTCTCAATTTTGGTGGAGAAAAATTAAAAATTAGATCTCTAGACCAAGATTAAACTAAAATAATGTTTCTACTTTGTTTAGAAGATCATTAGCCATTTTAAAATAAAAATATATCAGGTATATAGTGTCTCAGTGAAAACAAATGACTATGTTATCCCAAACTCAGTTAAACAAAAATACCCCTATTTATACAAGTATGCTCTCTTTCCCAGAGATTGCAGCCTTTAGCATCTCATAAATCCTAGTTAATTACATGTCAAAACAAAAGGTTAATGATAAGTTTTATATGCTTCCTTTTTCTATCTAATGAATCAAGATAAAACATGGAAAATGCTAGGAGACTGGAATAGAAATGCACATACTTTAAAATAACTAGTTGAGGTTCTATATGTGAAGAACTTCCCAAATATCAACAGTGCCACACAATGGGAAGGGCTGTTCACTCAGTAACCATTTATTGAGCATCAACTATGTTCTGGCCACACTGTGTTAGGTTCTGGGTTGTATAAGGAACAAATATACCCATGATAACTCATCTGTTCATCAAGATCTCGTAAACCCAGGGTAACAAACTTCTGTATTTTTTCTGCTGTCCTTGCATTTCCTTAAGAAGTACATGACCTCTCAGCTACTGAAGTACAAGTTCCTTAAGGGGTACATGACCCCTTACTTGCTGAAAAAGTTGTCTCTTACTTGAAGGGTTGATTGGGCTGCAGACATCAGGAGTCTCTTCTTGCCAAGGATGTTTTTAGTTTACTTCAAAAAAAAAAAAAAAACACTATTTAAAGCAAGGTGTGGAGGTACACACCTGTAATCCCAGGTGCTGGGGAGGGTGAGGCAGGAGGATCACAAGTGTAAGGCCAGCTTCAGCAGCTTACAAGCCCCTGTCTCAAAATCAAAATTAAAAAGAGTAGGGATGTAACTCAGTGGTAAAGCACACCTGGGTTCAGTCAATCCCCATTACCAAAAAGAACAAAGAGAAAGAAAGAGAGAGAGAGAGAGAGAGAGAGAGAGAGAGAGAGAGATAGAGAGAGGTGGGGGAGGAGGAGGGAGAAAGAAAGAAAGAGAAAATAAGTTAGCTACAGTATCAACATGAACATTCTCCAATGTGCTGTGAATGATTGATCTTTTTTTTTGAAGGGCACAAGTATCGATCTACCCTAAATGTAGACTCCATGACAGTGACTCACTCCAGGAAGTTTTCCTTATGGGGAGTTGGGGGAGGAATATATATATTCTATAGAAACATCCTTAGATATAATTGGTTGGCATCAGCAATGAAAAACAAAAACAAAAAAAATTGGCATTAAAGCAGTACCACCAACAGTAGTGAGCTTAATGACATCTGAGAAATGAATATGGTTCTGAGTTGGCCACTCCACTGCCTAATCCTTTATATAAGATGATTGGGCTGTGCAATAATTTTATATGCAGTACCTCTAATCTTTATAACAATTATCTAAGATAAACTTTACAATCTTCATTTTACAAAAGACATTTAATCTCAAAGGTGGGTTGTATTGCCCAGAGTGACAAGGATAAAGCAGACAGAGCTAATGTTTGAATCCAGATCAGTTGAATCATCAGTCTTCTTAAAAAGATACAAATAACGAAATAATCACCAAGATGTAAGAAATCTTTCACTTCTAATTTTAACTGAAACAATTGCATAGCATTATTTAGGGGAGTGGGATGCACAAAACACCGGGCCTCCACAGAGTCACACAAACTCATCTGTCATCTCTCTACAACATTTTTATTTTTTTTGTGCTACTAGAGATTGAACCCAGGGCCTGGCACATATTATACCAATGACTATCCCTATCCCTTTTTATTTTGAGACAGGGCTTGCTAATTTGCTCAGGATGGCCTGAATCTTGTCATCTTCCTGCTTTAATCTCCTGAGTAGCTGAGAATTTAGGCATGTGTCACCATGCCCAATATATCTACAACTTTTTAAAAGCAGTATGAAAATGTTGATGCTCTATTTTCTCTAGAATACTGAATAATGTGGATTAGTTTCCCTTAATTGGAGTGTGTCTAGCATTTGAAGAGAATGTGTTGAGGTACCAAAGGAATCAGGCAAATTGATATTCATAATTGGCTATTATTGACTCTACTTATGTTTATAATTTTAGGATATTATAACAACAAAACGTTTTGATCAGTCATCACATCAAAGACCTAACCATTATTTGTTGGTTATATGCCTTTTGTCCTTTTTGTTAGTGTAGCAGTTAGTCACGCAACCCCCTTTTTTCTGTCTCTGACCATCTTGTCTCGAGGCTTGATAGCCTGGCCAGCACATGTAATAATATCTATGATCTGATAATCACATTCTTCCAGAAAATGGGCAGAGCTGCCCGTTTTTCTTTGAGTATTTTGTTTACTCCTCATTAAATAATGACAAAAACTTCATTTTCCATTTGAATAAGTTCAGGATCAGTAGGCTTTCCTCCTAAAGTATTCTCTCTCTCTCTCTCTCTCTCTCTCTCTCTCTCTAATTAATTATTTTTTAGTTGTAGTGGACACAATACCTTTATTTCACTTATTTGTTTTTATGTGGTGCTGACGATCCAACCCAGGGTCTCGCACCGGCGAGGCGAGCGTTCTACTGCTGAGCCACAACCCCAGGTCCAAGTATTCTCTCTTTATTCCCCTACCTTTTTCATTCCTAAAGCAATCCTCCCTTCCACCATTTCATCATAGTCACTTGGTTTCCCCACTAAATTAAAAAATAAAAGAATATTTTACTGTGTAAATGTTTTAAATTCCTTAAAACAAAATGAGACATTTGGTAGTATTTATTAAGAGCTGCAGAATTGCCATATGTCATGGCACTTGCCTGTAATCTCAGCGACTTGGGAGGCTGAGGTAGGAGGCACCCAAGTTCAAAGTCAGCCTCAGCAACTTAGTGAGACCCTAAGCAACTTAGTGAGATCCTGTCTCCAAAGAAAAACTGAAAAAGGGGCTCAGTGTTTAAGCATCCCTGGTACCAAAAAAAAAAAAAAAAAAAAAAATCAGCAAAAGTTTTAGGAAATACCANAAAAAAAAAAAAAAAAAAAAAAAGGAAGGAAGGAAGGAAGGAAAGAAAGAAAGAAAGGAAGGAAGGAAGGAAGGAAGAGCTCCAAATTATTCAACTGTACTGAATCAGTATATTCTGTTATGGGAATCTGACCTACTAAATCGAGTATTGTGAATTAAGATATTGTTGCTAGCAGAAAAGTTTTCATTATCTAAAATAATAGTAATTGGGTAAATA
The DNA here is from genome assembly GCF_001458135.2 of Marmota marmota marmota. Classification (NCBI taxonomy): domain Eukaryota; kingdom Metazoa; phylum Chordata; class Mammalia; order Rodentia; family Sciuridae; genus Marmota; species Marmota marmota. The sequence continues at coordinate 65,667,187 of NW_026000026.1, read as the reverse complement.
TGCTAGAATGTTGGGAAACATGCTAGAATATTATGCAGCTATTAAAAATTTCTGGAATAGTTTTTAATAATATGAGAAAATGTTTATGATACTTGTAGTAAGTTGAATGGTGGCTCCAGAAAAGGTATGTCTATGTCCTTATTCCCAAATCTGTGAAGGTGACCTTATTTAGACAAAAGGTCTTTTCAGGTACAATTAAATTAAAAATCTTGAGATGGGATCTTCTTGGCCTACCAGCTTGGGCCCTAAATCCAATGCCAAGAGACAGAAGAGGGACTGAAGATGTGGTTTAATGGTAGAAGTCTTGCCTGTCATGTAGCAGACCCTGGGTTCAGTCCTTAGCACCATATACACACTCACATATGAAGGGAGAGAGAGAGAGAGAGAGAGAGAGAGAGAGAGAGAGAGAATATACAGGTGCACAGCAAAGCAAATGTGAAGAGGGAGGCAGAGATGACAGTGATGTGGCTACAAGCTAAAGCCATTGACAAATCATTAGAAACTGGAAGAGCCAAAGAAGAGATCTCTTATGCACCTATCTGCAGAGACAGCAAAGTGGCCCTCCCACACCTTGAGTTCAAACTTGTAGCCTCCAGAACATTGATAAAATAAATTTCTGTTGTTTTAAGCTACAAAGTTCATGGTAATTTGTTCTAACAAGTCAATATGTTAAGTGAATAAACAAAATCTTGAAAGGTATTTCCATTATAATCTAAACTATGTGAAAAGATGTATGAAAAAAGAGAAACTCATCAACATGTTGCTAATGCTAGTAAGTGATGAGATCATAGCAGCCTTGTTATGTTCATGCTTATAATTTTTATATCTTCCAAATGTTCTAGAATGAGTATTATTATTATTGGTACTGAGAATTTAACCCAGGGTCCCTAACCACTTATCCACAATATCAGCCTTTTATTATTATTATTATTTATTTTGAGACAGGTTCTCACTAAATTACTTAGGGCCTCATGAAGTTGCTGAGGCTAGCCTTGAACTTGCCATTCTCCTGCCTCAGCCTCCTGAGTCACTGGGATTACAGACATGTGCCACTGTGCCCAGCGAGTATTATTTTTGTGTTAAAAGTATATATTCCTTTTTGATTGTGGAAAATCATTTGTACTGATGATGCTAATTGCTGTGTAATTTATGATGGAAAAATTGGAAGCCATCTAATCTAATATTTGATAATGTTTAAATAGATACTTGTTCTTTTGATGGAATTAAGATGCCATATGAATATTCTCCAGTAATAAAGGAAAGTCTTAGAGTAAGCAGGCAACAACAGAGTTTAAAGGGTAATATTTGGTCACTAAAACCAGGTTGACTACATTTAAAAAATCTGCTTCTAGTGATTGTGTATCTTGATAATCTCTTGTTTCTCAGGTTTATCATCTGAAGAATAATAAAATGGACTTAAAGATTATTTGCGAATCAGGAAAAGGAAAGATAGTAGAATGAAACAGACATTATTACTGGATGTATGTACATGACTACATGACCAATATGATCCTGCAACACGTACACACAAAAAAATGAGAAATTATATCCCATCTATGCATGATACATCAAAGTGTTTAAAAGTATTCTACTGTCATGTATAACTAATTAAAACAAATAAAAAATTAAAAAAAAAAAGATTAGTTGCAAATCAAATGAATAACATCATAATTCTTAATATTCTATGGAGAGTTATTTTTTCACCTTTTACCATTTCTGAAATTGGGCTGTACAAGTGACTGTTGGTGCCATACAAATGCAGAACTGCTGCCACATATGCATGAACTTGACCATTGCTGTTTGTGTGGTTTTCACATTGACTAAATTGTGTACATTTTGGCACTACACAATTTTAATAGAATTGCCCTTTTAAAATGCCTTAAAATTCCATTATGATTCCGCATGGATACATAAGTTATGAAAGGACAAAGACACAGAAGTAGGGTAGGGGGTGCTTAAATTTTATATGTGACAAAGCAAACATTTGTTCTTGGAAAAAAAAAAAGACTACACTTCCACATATTCATGCAAAGCAGCCTCAAAGAGGAAGCTGTGTTACATTTTGTGGCTGAGATATGAACCTATCATACACCAGCCAATGCCAAGAGAAACTGTAAAATTCCTTGGAATAGTGAAACATCAAAGTAATGAGATACTGGTATGACCAATTCATGTTTTATGTAGAACCATCATTAAGGTGTCAGACACCAATGTATACAAAATTTCTTATTGACTTTATTGGTGCTGGGGGTTGAATCCAGGGCACTGTTCATACTGGGCTGAGGGCCACTGAGTTACATCACCAGCCCACCCATTAACTTTAGATAGAAGTCATTTGACTTTCAGAAACATGTGGTTCAATGTGTTGTTTGTGTGATGTTGCACTTAGTGTTTTTTTTTTTAAAGTTCTTTCTTAGTGATATATATGTTATTGTTAAATCTTAAAAATCAATAACAACCTAGTTTCAATGAAATATAACTTAAATGAATTTCTAATCACTATTCTTGGCACATAATAAGCACTTTCTAAATGTTACTTATGTATAATCTAAAATAAAAGGTCATAAAGTGTATATATATCACTGTGAAAAAAATCAACAAAAATTTAAAGGTAATATATAATGGAATTTTTCTTATGTTTTCATGTCATTATAGAAACCTGCCACTTTTTTTTTTTTTTTTTTTTTTTTGGTACTGAGGATGGGACCCAGGGGTGCTCTACCACTGAGCCACATCCCAGCCCTTTTTTATATTTTATTTAGAGACAGGGTCTTGCTGAGTTGCTAAGTGCCTCACTAAGTAGCTGAGGCTGGATTTGAACTCACAATCCTCCTGTCTCAGCCTCCTGAGCTGCTGGCATTACAGTCATGTGCCACCTGTGGCCTGTCACTTTTTCATAATTATTATTATTATTTTTTTTTTGCCAGGTGCAGTAGTACATACCTGTAATCCCAGTGGCTTAGGAGCCTGAGACAGGAGAATCACAAGTTCAAGGCCTACCTCAGCAACTTAGTGAGGGCCTAAGGAACTTAGTGAGACCCTGCCTCCAAATAAAAAGTAAAAGGTGCTGGGAATGTGTTTCAGTGGTAAAGTGCCCCTATATTCAATTCCCGGTTTAAAAAACAAAAACAAAACACACTTAATTGAAAAAAATATATTTCATGAGCCTGGCAAAAATAATTAACCAACAGTTTAAGGAATATATAAATGAAATGTAAATCTCTCTCTCAGACCACATTAGCCATTTGTCCATTAACTAGTTGCTATTCACAGAGCACTATAGGTCTGTGGGGAATAAGAAAATAATACAAGTTGCAGTCATCTGTATGCCCTAAAGGATTTACAGTCACTTTGAGAGAATAAATAAATGCACATCAAACATTTAAATAACAATAACAGAAGCAATTACTAATTTCATTTTCTTATTTAATCTTCTTGAATTTTTCTCTGTATAAATAAACATATATATGTATGTATAATTATACACACTTTATTTTTAAAACATAGAAATACAATTCATTCTCTATTTTCATTTTTTACTCTTATGCTATCAACTTGAATATTGTTCCCTAGCCCATATAAATTTTAATTCTTCTTGACATCCACATAGCATTAGTATCTATCAGGAGCTGGTGCAAGTAACAGAAACCACTTAGGTACTTCAGATAGAAAGGGATTTAAGCAGGAAATTAGGTACTTACAAAATTGGTGGACAGGAAGATAGAAATCTGCTCCTGGATGTTGATTTCAAGGGCGCACCACTATGATCTAGAGTCAGCAAACTGCTGCTGCTTCCACAGCTTGAGCCCTACAACTACCCCAGTTTTCCTGAAGCTGGTGACCAGACCCTGTCTGCTGCATCTGGGCAACTGCTTCTAGGTTATGAGGAAGCTGATAATTAGATCTAGGAATGCTGAGCCAGGCTGCAAACACTAATGAGCTGGCAGCTCATTATGAGGAAGGAGGCCTCCATTTATTTCCAATTTTCAAATCGCACATGTTTCTCATTGGTGAATGTAAGTCCAGAACCCTAGCTGCAAGAGAGCTTCTTCTTGTGACACTAACTTAAAAAGGGGTGGAAATGAATGCTGGCAATTCACTGTGAACAAGGCAATGTTCCACAGCATTAATGCATCATAAATTATTTAACTGATCCTAATGTGGGGGGGGAGAGTGTATGATATGTAGGCCTATGATAGAATTTTGTTACCACTGATAGTGGGTCAGTCTAAATATGTCTGAGCATCTGTGAGAAAACAGTAAGTTCTAAGAAGTAAACCTGGTAATGTTATGAATTCATGGTAGACCTCTTAAGTGACAAAATGCAAACCCATCCCACACTGGCTGAAACACAAAATAGCATGAGTAATTCAATTATGTTACCAAGGATAAATTTTAAAAATGTTTAAATGTTTAATCATGTAACATTTTAATCATACTGAAGAGTGTCCCGTGCCCCTATTTGCTTTTCTATCTCTGTGATATATAAAAATACCTTTATTCCTCTATCTTAAACTAGATATCTGAACTAAAGCCAGGTTTATAGTTTCTCACCAAATCTCCACCCCACTGTGGTTGCTTTGTTTACCTTGCAGGACAAAAAGGTGTGGCCAATGGTTTAGAGCAAAGTTAACTGGGTCACCAGGGACAGAGCCTATGAGCTCAGCAGTGCAGCATTCCTACCATCCACCCGCACCACCTAGAAGCAGGGCTGACAATGATTAGCATTCTTGGAGTGTTTGCCAGAGACATGACTTTGTTGGGTGCAGTCATTTAGTTTTCAGGATGACTCTTTGAGGAATAGATACCATAACCCCAGGTCAAATGGGAGAACTAATCCTCAGAGAGGGAAGCAACATGTCCAAGGTCACAGGGTTTATTTTTGCAGGATCTTAGACTTAAATCTCAATCATCTATCTTCAGAGGCTGCTTTTGTCACCCTCCTAGAGTGTGAATGTATTTTATCGTTCATTACTAAGCAGGAATTCATGAAATACAAATCCGTCTGAAATAAGAGAATGTTATATTTGGTGTAGTTGAACAAGATGGAACCCCAACCTCAGGAAACGTGTCCTAAAACCACACACACCCCTCATGCCAATGTGTTCTCATTGTGATAACAAGCATGAAAGTGACTGTAGAATAAACCTACTACAGGAAAAGCAATGCATAGTGCATATATATATTTTTTAGTCAGCCAGCTAGCCATTTGTTCATTAACTAGTTGCTACTCACAGAGCACTATAGGTCTGTGGGGAATAAGAAAATAATACAAGTTGCAGTCATCTGTATGCCCTAAAGGATTTACAGTCACTTTGAGAGAATAAATAAATGCACATCAAACATTTAAATAACAATTAGAGTACAAGACGGCACAGTATCTTCGTAATGTCCTTGTAAAATGTTAAAACTTTACTTTTTAAATATAATTTGTTCCTAATCATACTCACAATCCACAGTTGTAGCATTATTAACCTTCAATTGTGGGTCGTATGACAAGAAAAAAATCCATAGAGATCTGACACTGAACCTATTGAGATTTTAGAACAACTAGGGTGAATTTAGCAATCTATCATGATATACAGGTTCAATCAACTCCATGAAAATCACATATTCTTTTAATCCTATTTCTAATTTCTACCAAAAACAATGATTTTGTCAAAATATACTAGTTAAAGTTCCCATAAAAATGATATTTTTACAAAAAGGCAGCCATGCCTCTCAAGATTGAACCTGAAGACTGTTAACTAATTTTTCCTTCTATTCCCTACCTAGCAGTTCGGGCATGCAGGGGTGGGGTGCAGCTAGGGTAGATGTGACCCAGTCTTGGCCAGTAGGATGTTCCTGTGTGATGTGAGGTTCGGGAGATGACCTTATGGTAGCCAGTGTCTAGGAACAGGATCCTACTGGGTGGAAGTGAATGTCCAGAGGCAGCGGCTTCATAAGCAGAGGGCGTGTGGTGGGATTTACACTGCAGTGTGGCCCTGTTGGTTCTTGTCTGTTTTTTGAGCTGTCCCCTCAGCTCTGTGGGCTACCCAATAATCTAACAATAATTTTGTTTTGTATGTTTTTAGCCTAAATTAGCCTGACTAAGTGGCTGATGAACACCAAGAATCCAAAGGACCAGGAGGTTTGGGGACTTTGGGGTAGATGCCTGAGGGTATTGAGCTTGGTGGCATCTGGCTGTGGCTGAGAGAACCGCAGTGAGTCTCCACAGTGTTCCTGCACTGCCTTGGCAGGTCCTTGAGATCACCTGCCTCATGGCAAAGTGGTCTGCCCAGATATTAAGCTCTAAAGTCTGAGCTGTATTAAAGCATGCCCCTCGCTTGCTATGAGATCATTAGGCCTTAGTTACTCACTGACAAGCTACAGTGATGAGGACAGAGCATAAAAAAGAGCCCCTCCTGCATTAAAATTCTGTTAGTGTCCTTGATCATCCCACACCTCCAAGTTTCCGATGTTTTAATTAATTTTTTTGTTTGTTAAATACCCATGGGTTGCATGTTTTTGTCATAAGCAATGAATTTTTGATGTAATCGGCTTTACTGATCCCCAAATGTTTAATTCCATTCAAAGTTCTGAAGAAAAAATAATTTTCATATTGCTGTGTAATATCATTGTCTTAAATACTTGCATTTTATATTAAAATTAATTTAAAAATAAATAATATCAAATATTAGTTAATAAGTTCTTTGGTGTGTGTCTGTGTGTATGTGTCTTCATATATGTACTTAGGGTAATGATGTCCACCTCCTTCCACCGTCTTTTCTACCCCCATGCCCTCTCCCCTCCCCTCCTTTCCCTTTGCTCTACTTAGAGTTCCTCTAATCCTCCCATGCTCCCCACCCCAAAACCCCATTATGAATCAGCATCCTTATATCAGAGAATACATTTGGCAATTGGTTTTGGGGGGATTGGTTAACTTCACTTAGCATTATATTCTCCAACTCCATCCATTTACCTGCAAATGCCATGATTTTATTCTCTTTTAATGCTGAATAGTATTCCATTGTGTATATATACTACATTTTCCTTATCCATTCATCAACTGATGGGCATCTAGGTAGGTTACACAGTTCTTAAATGCCATACAAAGATTTTTTTTCTAGTGCACCATTTCCTAAAACAGTATATTTTGAGTGTGTATAAAAATTTATGGCTAGGAACAGTAACACAGGCCTATAATACAGTGGCTCGGGAGGCTGAGGCAGGAGGATTGCAAGTTCAAAGCCAGCCTCAGCAACTTAGTGAGGCCCTAAGAAACTAAGTGAGATCCTGTCTCTAAATAAAATACAAAATAGGGCTGGGGATGTGGCTCAGTGGCCAAGTGCCCTTAAGTTCAATTCCTGGTATCCTCCTCCCTCCCCCCAAAAAACTTATGAAGATTTTATTAGTTGAGGTTTTTCAAAGAAACAGAATAGAATGTGTATGTATGTCTATATGTGTGTGTGTGTGTGTGTGTGTGTGTGAGAGAGAGAGAGAGAGAGAGAGAGAGAGAGAGAGAGAGAAAGAGAGAATGAGAGGGATCGAGAAAGATTTTAACATTGTTAAGTGCAAAGTCTGCACAACAGGCACAGTAGGCAGGTAGACTGGAGACCCAGGGTTTTGGTTGGAGTCCACAGGCAATCTGTTGGCAGAATTCCTTCACATTCAGGAGGAGGTCAGACTTCTTTCAATTAAGACCTTCAACTCACTGGATAAAGCCCATTTACCTTATGAAGCATAATTTGCTTTGCTCAAAGTCTGCTGATTTAAATGCTAATATCTAAAATATCCCTGCACAAACACATCTAGAACATTCACTCACATATCTGGTTACTATAGCCTAGCCAAGTCGACACATAAAATTAACCATCACAAAGGTCTTGCATATGATACAGTTAGTAAATTCTATCTACTATCACTGAGAGAAAGGAAAGCCCACTTAGCGTGACTGGGGAATGTATCATGGAAATGGTATGGCTAATACCATTCCTAGGGATGGGGGAAGAGGTCAAGAATTTCTGTTTTCTTTCTCAATACTGAGATAGTAAGTGGCAGGGATGTAGGAGGTATATTGCTGCCGTGGAAGGTTCTTCCAGGTCTTCTTTGCCATATCATTCTCAGTAGCCACTTGTGCTTCCTGTGAATCCATCTAAAAACTAATTATTTGAGAAGAATTTAGACTTAAACATCTTGTAGAACAAAACAGGAAGCTTACTTGATATGGTGGCACACTCTTCTAATCCCAGTGACTTCAGAGGTCAAGGCAGGAAGATTGCAAGTTCAGAGCCAGCCTCAGCAATTTAGTGAAACTCTCTGGGAGACACTGTCTCAAAAATAAAAAATAAGAGGGATGAAGCTCAGTCTAAAGCACTTCTGGTTTCAATCCCCAGTATAAAAACAAAATAGGAAGTTATTAAACTAAGTAACCACAGCTAACATTTATTAAGTAGTTACTATATGCATTAAGTACAGGGCTAAGGGTATTATCTAATTTAATAGACATAAGACACAATAACTTTAATTAGATGATGTTAATTAGCTCCACTTTACAGACACAGAAGACTGAAACTCAGAGAATTTAAGTCATTTGCCCAAGTCACCTAGCTAATTAGAATGGAAGCCATAATTTAAATTCAGGCTTTCTTGATATAAAAGCTCACTATTTCAACCACCAAATTTGATATAGAAAAAAGATTGGGGGGAAGCACTCAGAAGATAAGAAATTACTAATGCTTTAAACTTATCTTAGTTTAGATTTCCCTCAAACAAACTTGAAACAAAGTTTTGGATATATTTAAAGATTATCCGGAAGTAAATCCAGGAAGCACAGTGAGGGTGTGGGGAAGTAGGCAAAGAAGAAAAACTGATAAAGGGGATATTAGTGAATTCTCCACTGTGTGGGCTCAGTCCTCTAGGAATTCTCCAAGAAACCATGCAGAACATGCCTCAGAACTGACCCACCAAGGAGCAAGGGAACAGGCATACTTATCCACCAATTCTCATCTCTGATTGGCTGGCACTTCTGATGTGCAGCACATCTGGGCTGAGACGCAGACACCAGTACTTTGGGAGGGTTTTCCTTGTTGTGTTTGGGAAATGTCCACTGAAGTTACAAATGGCTTTTAGGTTGGGGCCATGAGATATGGGTGGGAAATTGACAGAGTCTGCCACAGGTTGTGAATTCATTTAAAACAATTAATAGCCAGAAACTTTCTTTATTGTGGTAGAACAGTTTATTTCATAGATGAATAGATTTCTGCTTCAGTGAAATTGTATCATAAAATAAATTAGCTTTTACTATTTAAATTTACAATTTAAGGAATGCTTATAATAATAATAATGAAAAGAAACTGAAATGATATCCATTTCTAATAACATACTAAAATTGATTATATATTCACATATTAAACAATATTTGCAGTATCAGCCAGACCTAGGTTTCCCTGGAGAATCACTAACCCATGTCAAATAAATAATCACTGCTGTTCTTAATTCTGGAAAAACAGGAACTGTGTGTATACCCATGATTGGATCATCCCTGCAAATCTGAAAGCCTGCAGTTCTTCTGGAGGAGATTTTCCTGTTCTCTTGAAGTGTTTCCCAATGACTTCTTAAAGTGAATCTCATGTGCACCCTTGTGACCTAATTTTTTTTTTTTAAAGCACATCTGACCATCCCAAACATACTTTACAAATTTGGTAAAAATCTGTTCAGATTTTTTCATGATGTAGCAGTAAATAAACAGAGACTCCATTTTATTTACAGAGATTCCATTTTATTTATATAAGTAATAAACTGGATTTCAGATCTGAAATAAAGTAAGGTAGAAAAGTAGCCAAACCATATTTCCTCAAATGATAGAGCTTCTGGCTTTTTAAAATTGTACACTTGCTTTCTTATCATGCATCTATAAGTTTTAATTGATTCCAAATCCTGGTTACTGATAAATATTTTCCACATGCTTATTGTACACAGGAAGAGGAGGTCCAGCCTCCTTACTTTTAATTTTGGAATGTTATGTGATGACTTTAGCAGTAATTCTACAGAGGATTAAGGATTATCAGTTGAAAAGTAAAGCATTTGTTATGGAGCAAATGAGAAACTTATTACAGAACTCTTAGAACCATCTTCCAGAAATATGGAGAGAGTCAGTGAAGAGGATCTTCAAGGAAAATGGAAAGGTGGAGAGATGCCAGTTCAGACAGCTTTAACCTGAGGGTGTGCTCCTGGAGACACTCAATTAAAATCCTATCCTGGACTAAAAAACCCTTCAGCCTCGAGTTTATTTCCTACAAATACCTCAGCCACTAAGTTTATTTAGTAGAGGCTGCAGTTATTGCCTCATAAAAAGAAAGCACCCACAATTTATCTCCTTAAGGGAAAGATTGGTATTCAATCCAGACATGGATCTTAAAGGACTTAAAGCCCAAGTTTGAAAAGTTGGAAACTACACTCGCAGACAGGAAGTATATATATTCATTCTAAAGAAAAAATTTAACCTTACAATAAAAACAGGCAAAAGAACCATTATGTACACCTATAATGCACCAATAAAAAATATGGGAAAAAAGGGCAAAAGATCAAAATGTGATTTACAATATAACTTGTATATAACAGATAGTTGTCACTGTAGTATTTTCCTTAAATCTAGAAGAGTACCCCTAAGGATAATTAGACTGAATAATAAATTAAGAAAGAATAATAAAAGACCTTATCCTTTTTCCATCATAATCAAAGTCAAAGAAAGTCACAGTTCTTGTTTAACATTCAGTATATGAACCCACCTAGGGGGCTGATCCTTCGGGAAATTGCAGAATTTTTTTTTCTTACTGCATGTTCATTAAGCAAAAAACTTTATCTAAAACTGCCAGACTTTGTACCTTGTGAATATGAAGTTATTATCAAGAAATTCTCTGCTTGCCCTCTTTGTCTGCATGTGTTTCTTGGGTTTTAGCTGCGTGATTATTTCAATAATCAGTTTACATGAGGACATTGGAAATGCAGAATATATCTTGCCCATCCTTTGCAACTAATATCATCAGCCTCATTATTAGAATTATTATATAGGATTTTTTTTTTGTACTGGGGATTGAGCACACATTTTCATGCAGGGTAAGCACAGACTCTACCACTGAGCTGCATCTGCATCCCCCTATAGGATTATTTTTACATTAATATATACTTATAGAGAAAGCTAAATATTTGAGATAAAAAAAATCTTCACTAGAAAGAATAAGACATAATGATTCCCCAGCTTGGTATAAAAAATGTAAATCCTACTTAGGGGGTTGTAAAAACAGTGTCTATCTTATTTATTCTTACAGCTAGAAAAACAAAACACAACTGCTATGGGATGGGTAGGAATGAAGGAATGCATTTTCTTTTGTTTTTGTTTTTGTTCTTTTTTCCCCTGAGTACTGAGGATTGAATCCAGAAGCATTTTACTATTGAGCTATACCCTGGTCCTTTTTCTTTTTTACTTGGAGACAGGATCTCATTATGTTGCTGAGGCTGGACTTGAACTTTCCATCCTCCTGTCTCAGCCTCCCATTTCAGGAATTACAAGCATGTGCCATTATGCCAGGCAAGCAGCATTTCTTATCACATCATGTGTATATTGATGGAGAAATAAGCCCAGTATATAGACCTTAAGCATATTATATTTTCATTGTATTGCATTTCATAAACACAAGTACAAATAATTTTCATATAATGTCAGTTATGAGTGCTTATTTATAGATAAAAAGTTATTGTATTCTGCCCTCTATTATCTTTTCTCATTTTCTATTTTTAGTATAACACATATGTTTCTATTTTTAACCCAGTCATTCTCTTATTCCATCTTTGGCAGAGTCCTTCTCTTTCCTGAGGACTTCAGTACGTTCACTAAGGTCTGTATGTTTACTCTTTTTAATGAAGCCAGTAGTTGTTGGAAGAAGTTTTCTCTATCTGCTGCTGCCTTATAACCCATGAAAACTTTTATAGTTGAAGGTGCTTAGTTTACAAATTAAATATATAAAATAATTTCTAAAATGTCCTGACTGTCTGGTTATCCTTTTTCAAGATCAAAATGTATCAGTTCTGTGGACCTCAGTTTCCTCATCTGGAAAACAAAGGGTTTAGAAACACAGTTTCTAAGGTTTCCATGCTAACAGTCAAAGATCAGAATGCCTAGTCTTGAATCCCAGTTAGTTTTTACTCTCTTGGGAAGTTTATAATTTCAATTAATCAGATAATAATGATACCTGACTAATAGAGCACTATAAAAATGAAATAATTTAATGCAAGTGATGTGCATTGGAAAGTGCTTACCACTAGAGTATCCTTCAAAAAATATTAGCTCCCATTGTTTTCTATTATCATCATTTTACAAGTAGTTATTCATTTACCCTTTCAATTATTTATTTAACAAATATTTCCCAGGCATGGTGGTACAGACCTGTAACTCCAGCTACCCCAGAGGCAGGAGGTTCAAGGCTAACCTCAGCAACTTAATGAGACCCTGTCTCAAAATAAAAAATTAAAAAGGGCTGGGCTGGTGGGGGCAGTGGGAGAGGGGGGTAGTTCAGTGGTAAAGCACCCCTGGGTTCAATCCCTAATACTAAACAAACAACCAACCCTGAATATTTGTTCAACATTCATTCTGTATAGCTACTATATTGGGGATTTTTTTTTTTAAGTAGAGGGTGGGGAGCATTATTCCTAACCTCAAGGATCTTCAGAGTTTCATGGAAAAGAAAAATAAGTTAACAAATAATTACAAGTCATTGTAGTAAGTGCTTTAATAGCAGAGAGAAGCTTGGGCATGGGTGGGATAGGTGGAGGGAAGGCTTACAGTGGATGAGGTCATGTCTAAGTTGAAGCCTAAAGCTCAGCTAGAACTTAACTCTGGCTAAAAGTTAGCCAGGCTACAAGGGGCAGTGGAAATGGTAGGGATTGGGCATGGAAGAGTGAGGAGGTTCACGCAGAGGGGCTATCACAGGCAAAGATGCAGTTGTATGACAAAGCTGTCAGTTCAGGGAGGAAGATACATGTGGTGACTGGCTGATAAGGCAGTGTGATAGACAGGAGTCTGCTGGCGCTTAAAAGTGGTGCGGAGGAAGGGAATCCTAGGAAGAAAACTGAGAACAAGTAATCAGAGGAGGAGAAGGAAGTCAAGGTTGAACAAGAGCAGGTAGCGGTGGGGTGTTCAATTATATAGGATGCAACAAGGGACTTAAGTGTTACTTTTGCTCCTCTCTTTCCATCCTTCCTTTGGGTTAATTGAGATTTGTTTGTTATGTTTAGATTTCAGTTTCCACTTTATCTCCACTATTGACTTACTAGTGATACTTTGTTTTCTTGTTTTTTTAGCAGCTGTTCTTAAGCAGGTGTGGCAATTTTTTCTGTAAAGGCCATATAATAAATATGTTAGTAGGACACAGAATTATGAAAACAAATGGGCTTGGCTGTATGCCAATAAGACTTTTATTTACAGAACAGACCACATTTGGCTCATGGGCTGTAGTCTTCCAATTCCTGCTTTAGGGTTTACAAAATACTTCTTTATCATAGTTTATCTTTAAATAATACTATACCACTTCAAAGTGCATTTTAAAACCTATGCTATGGTACATTCCCTTTTCCCTCCTCTTCTACTTTATGCTGTTGTACCTCTTGTACTTTATGTTGTTATAACTTTTACTTCTACCTATGTAATAAACTTCATAATACTTTGTTATTAAGATAATGATCTCTTCTTAAAAAGCTTTTAAATGAAAAAAATATCATTTGCTATTTATGCACCTATTACCATTTCCAGTGTTCTTCATTTCTCTGTTTAGATCTGAGTTTCTATCTGGTATAATTTACTTCTGCCTCCCTTGGGATTGGGATGGCTGGAGCTGCCAGGAGCTGGTGAGGTTCCACTCTTTTTTTCACATGTCCCCTTCAAGTGACTAACAGTATAGTCATATCAGGGTAGTTAGGATTTTTACTTAGTGGCTAGATTTCCCCAGATCAAGGGCTCCAAGAGTAATTGCTTTCAGACACCCAGGAAGAAGCTTCAAGTTTTCTTCCTTCCTTCCTTCCTTCCTTCCTTCCTTCCTTCCTTCCTTCCTTCCTTCCTTCCTTCCTT